>NC_052503.1:23949200-24300110 GCF_016617805.1 Bactrocera tryoni | reverse complement strand
TAAAAATAAAAAAATATTTAAAAAGAATATTTAAAAAATAATATTAAAAAACAATAAAAATCATAAAAGTTAAACAAATAAGGAAAAACTCATCCGCTATAACCGCAGGTTCAACGATACCGCATTTGACCCGGGTCAAGGACTTATATTCAATTTATTATTTTAACCAAGTTTAATTATATATTAACGGTATTTAACTGCCGTTCTCACAATTTCCGAGTCTATCTAAACCGAACGGCCCATAATTTCAAACCGATCGGCAACAGTCAACTCGGCAACCCGAATTTCCATCCGAGTTTTTACCGAGTCAGCTTCGGGTAGATAGAACGTACACGAAATTCATTCAAAAGTAAAATCTGAAACCCGAACGGATACGAATTTCTATCCGACAAAGAATAGTGAAGCCGGCAATATTTCACATAGTATTAAACGGTTTTTTACCGTTACAAAAACAAAAAAGTGTATTAACAGTAAAAGGAGTTTGAAAAAAGTTGTGAATCTGTACATCTATTTTCCTACAATTTTCATTCCGCTGTTATATGACATGTATATATACATATGTATAGGAGTATTTGTATGTACATACATATATAATACCTTTATTTGTCCCGCCGATTTTAAAGACTTTTCGCCAATCTGTGTCAAAAGCACTATTATCGATTCTTCTATGACGACCTCTACAACACTGGAGCCTAAGTATAAATTGAAGAGCGACTTAATGCAACAAAGCAGCAAACCGGCATCTATTAAAAGTTGTTGTTGTTCGCCTTCCTGCAAAAATTCACTACGTTAAATATAAACAGAAATATATAGTATTACACTATACCATATTAAACATTTTGTAGAGTATTTTGAATGCCTGCGCTTTCAGGCCACCATGATTGTTGGCCATATTGATAAGAACCGACAGTAGCGTATTGATGCCGAAGCGTTCAACGACATGTAAGGGCATATCACAGTTTAAGATCTTCGTTGTGTTATAATAAATGCCTGTGACCCATTCCAAGCAGGCTTCAAACATCTGCATATCAGTTGTATATATGGACATTTGATTGGCCAAGTGTTGGGGATACAAATTTTTAACATGTTGGCTAATGTCGCTCGGTTGTAGGCGCTTCAATAGCACGGCGAGTAATTTAATTATGGCCGTACGCACGGCACAGCTGCTATTGTTGCATAATACCAATATGATGTCCACTTTGACATAATGCTTCAGGACCTGTCGATTATAAATAGTGAATATTGTTGTAATGCAAAATACAGCAACTGATCAAATTTTACCCGGACTCCATTTAAGCAGTGCAAAGCGGAAAGCAAAAGGATTTGTAATAAAATAAGTGGAAAAGTATTTTTTTTTTGTTAGTCCGAGTCAAATTTGATCAGATGGTATCAAAACCGTAGAGAAAACGGGGGCGAGGCAATGCTTGTATTGAATTGTTAGCGAAAAAATCTGCACCCGGAAGGAATTGTCCCTGATCTCCCCCTCCACCTTCTTTCTCATTCAATACATTTTTCATACCTCTTCCACTGCGTTGTCCGGTAAAAGGCAGAGAAAGTTTTTCAACAGTGTCAGCAGTCCCTCTTGCAATGCAATAATACCAGGCCAATTGTAGAAATCCGTCTTCACAAGCAATCTGCTGCGACGTTGCTGCGTTGTGGCCGCCGGCATAGCTGTCAAACCCAGTTGTTGGTTAGGTAGCGTTTCTTTATCCACCTCACTGCCATCAGTAGGTGCTGCGCATGACTGTGTACTGCGTTTGCGCAGCTTTGTCGTTTCGGCATTTGCCAAATAATTGTGTGAGGCATGTCGCAACCGCTTATGACTAATTCTATGCGGTGTAGAAGCGGCTAGCGCCAACTTTCGCTCGGCATTATTTGGGGTTTGTTGTTTCCCTATTGGACTTGTTGCTGTATTCCTACTGGGTGTGTGTTTAAATTTCATGCGCCAATTCTCCACATTAACAGGGCTGAGCAGGCGCAGAGCTTTCTTATTCAAGCGCGCACAGTCCGCAACATTTTCGAGGTTATCTTCGAGTTCAAGTAAATTGCGCTTAAATGGTGAGCTCGTCGCGGCTATATGCAATCTGCGCAGGCGCTTGACGCGCTCATTTTGTTTAGCGTTGAGATCACCGTTATCGATACTTGGCGTCGGTTTGGCGACGCCAGGACGTTCACGTTTCGATTTACGGCGAAATGGCGTTGTGACACGATCGAAACCGGAAACAGCCGATGAACGCTCCTTTACTGGCGCTAGCGGCGTGAGTAGAAAATAAAATTTCGACCGATCATGTGTGATGTAACATTCGCTGGGCTTTTGCAGCAGCAAACAGAGCTTCATTATTTCGTCCATGAGTGATGTGGATGGCGGCGAACCGGCGAAAACGGATAAAATGGCCACAAATGATTCAGCCGCAGTCTTTGATATGTAGACGGGATTTGGTGATTCGATTACATAAACTTTGCATAAATTAAGCAACTCTTTGAGCAGCCCAGCTTCGCCTAAACGATCTAAATTTAAATCGCGTTGTGGATGTTTCTCACGTGTTAGCGCTAAAATGCAGTGAAAAAGCATGTCTAACACATCGGAGTGTTCGACGCCCGAACGATGCCAATCGGAATAACGGTGTAATACCGATATGATCAGTTGTGGGTACACAACGATGGCTGTGGTCATTTCACAGATTTCTAAGGTATCACCCTTTTTATTGATAATAGGCTGAGAGCAGGCATTATTTAAAATGCTTCGTAGAAGATGCACGTCTTTCGTGCAGCGATCAGTTTTCACGACATAACCTATAAGGCTCATATAGTTGATGCGTAAAAACTCGGCATACAATTGGGAGTCCGATAAAGCTACATTTAGGAAAATATCCAATGCCATATACTGTGATAATGAATTACTGCTCAGCTCCACAATCTGTCATAATTAATAATTCATTAATTTTTACATACTATTTTTGTGATTTTCAAATATAATTTATACCCTTGCGAATAAGTAGAGGTGCGTTGAAAGGCCGCCGCATAGCAAAGTAGTGGCTTGAATGGAGCGTAAATGATTCTGTATCAGCTCACCATACAAAATCAGGCCAAAAACGCGCGCCGCTGCAAAATTAAAAACAAAAAAAAAAAAAACAAGTGAAAATTAAAAAAAATATCAAAAAAAGTGAAAATTTAAAAACAAAACATGAGAAAAATTAACTTCGGCTGCACCGAAGCTATAATACCCTTCACATGGGAATTTCTAATAATAAAAGTTAAAAAAAGATCTTTATCTGGATTTCGATCGATCAGTTTGTATGGCAGCTTTATGCTATATTAGCCCGATTTGAACAGTTCGTTCGGAGATTGTAAGTTTGCTTTGAATAATAATTTTTGCTAGATTTCGTGAAGATATCTTGTCAAATAAAAAAGTTTTCCATAGAAGGATTTGATTTTGATTAATCAGTTTGTATGCCAGCTATATGTTATAGAAGTCCGATTTGAGCGATTTCTGCCGAGATTATAGTGTTGCCTTGGAAAATAATCTATGCCAAATTAAATTATGATATCTTGTCAAACAAAAAAGTTTTCTATGCAAGAACTTGATTTTGGTCGGTCAATTTGAATGGCAGATATAGTGTCCGGCGATTTTAACAAATGTTCCAAATCTCGAGACGAAAAGGACGTACGCAAAAAAAAAAAGGATATCTCCAAAACTCCACGTATATACAGGCAGACAGACGGGCATGGTGGAATCAACTCAGCTCGTCTTTTGTCGTCGCTGATCATTTATTCATATTATAGAGTTTCCGAAGTTTCCCTTAGGGTGTTACAAACTTCGTGGACAACTTAATATACCCATTTCAAGGTATGATAATTAAAATAAAAAAAACTCTACTCACCACTTGAGACAGTACCTTCTTTTGCATTGACTTCACTATTAAAGCCCATAACGATATCCGGCGACTCAGCGGTGTATACCAGTAGACGCGACTCATACAGTGCACGCATTGACTCCGCAACATTACCGAAATTGGCCTTCGGGACTCTAGACATATTGACAAAACCATAATTAGGACGCCAAGAGTTCACCTGCAGTGGTGCAAGCTCTGAAAAATCCGGACCCATGGCGGTCAAATTTGCTATGGTTTGCCACGCAGAGAATTTACAATTGAACAACAGTAAATTCGTTATGCTAAATGGCAAGGGGTAACCATCAATGGTGGAACGTGATTCTGTGTGGCCACCGGAAACATTCGCGCTGTTGGTCGTTGAAACACTATCACCCAGGCAGATGAGTTGAAAAGTATGATTACGCTGCAGGTTGCGTACATTACGAAAATGCAAATAGGCAATATCTTGCTCCACACCATCAACATACACCTTCAGCTCCAAATGATCTTGATGCGTGTGCACACTAAACGCAATGTGTGTCCAACGGTTGCGTGCAAAACGAAATGATTTCAACTCCACCGAAGCGGTCTCATACGATTGGTTGTGATTATGATACTTGAAAAGGTGCATATTGTTGAAGCTGTTGAGTATAACGAGTTTGGTTTGTTTCAGTGCAACACGCAGCGGACCTGGCGCGCTGGTTGGAGAAGTCAGTGGCGTGGTCGTGATGTTTGAATTGTCTCCATTGTTATGATTCGTGCTGCGGTTGGACATATCTCTTGTTGGTGTCTCCATATTTTCGCTCTTTGGCTCTGTTGGTGTTTGGGCGAGAGTTTCGGCATTTAGTTTACTCGCTTCAAATACCAACTTTAGATCGCGGTTGACATAAGCGCTCAGCAGCACTTGATTAGTGCCGATAGATACGATGTGTGTTTTCTAAATATAAGGAAAGATTTCAAAAGTGTATTTAAAAAATTTAAATTAACGGTTAAATATCATTTACATGACTATCTTCGTGTGTACTGCGTGCTTCGTCTTCGGTGGGTAGAGACGAGGCTTTGCTATTATGTGCACCTTTCATCTGCAGCCAAAAGGAGAGTGTGAAACCATCGTTAGACCATAAACGCGCATGTGTGATGGGTATAATACAGGGTGTGCGAGACAATGGCGTATGGGCTTGCGCGTTTATATGCTGATTACGCAAGTGATCGATATCCATTGTTAAGCGCTGATCGCTGGTTGAGGTGCACTTGCCGTCTAAACGAAAAACAATTAATAAAATAATGTTTAAAAATATAATTCGAAAAAAAATTATAATTAATAAAATATTATAATTAATAAAATATTACAAAAACAAAAATAAATAAAATTTTACAAAAAAATATTAAAAAAAAAATTATCATACTTTTGGAGTATAATATGCTTACCAATTGCTACCGGAAACTCCAATTCAACCATTGCTTGCGGCTTTCTCAATTTGTTACCACAAATATGACTGAGATATTTGATTAAAAGATCGACAGGCGGATTTTTGGCTGCCAAAATATTGAAATAAGTGCATAAAACTTCGGGAGTATTTACATCCACAATTAGTTCGAGTAAAGCTTGTTGAAGTTCTAAAGAAAGAAAATCAAAATAATTTTTCATAACATATGACGTTAGATCAACTCCGTGTAGTGTAATACGAGAGTATTAACAAGAATACCGAAACAATTTTTTATACGAACCTCTCAAGCGCGGATCACCGCATTTCAGCACCGGCGCAAATCCACGCAACAAAAACAATGAGTCACCTATATTGGCGCGTATCACAAACAAACGATTGGCCAATTGCACCAAGCACTCACTCCAACCCAACGGATTGGCGATGCATCTTTCCGATAGCTCAATTAGAATTTCCACAACTAAATGACAAAGTCCCTCATGTAGCAAGTAGTTACGATAACGTGAGCTTGGTTGAAATGAGTTCCAGAATTCCGCTTTATCCAATTCCGTCTCCGATTCGGAGATTTCCGGTATCTCACCATCGGCTTCATAGCCTTCATCGGCCGTTATGTAGTTGGTATCATTCTCATTCTCACTCAACTCCATTTCACTCTCACAAAACAACGACATACGCGTCGAGAAATAGTCGGCATCGCCACTTTCGGTGGACAACTGCCGCTTAGGCGCCGAAGTGCGCGGTGTGGTCACATTGCTGTGTTTAGATTGAGTTCTGGTGCTATTAAAGGAACGTGCACGTGGCCGTAACGGTGATTGCAATACCGTTTCTTCACTGGCGACATTCTCCAAACCCTTGCTGCCATTCAAATCGTTGGCAATTGCGGTTGGCGTCGTCGTGTTGTTGGTGGTCTGTTCTGCGATTTTGAGCAGACTTTGTAATGCCTTTACCACAGCGTTTTCGCGTGAATGGTCTTCGGTGTGCGCTGCAGCTGGCTTGTTGCCGCCAATGTTGTTACTCAATATCACTGTCTTCAGCTTCAGTAAATGCTTTTCCATCGTTTGTGCTAGAAAATTACAAAAATACTGATTAATATAAGGCGTTTATTTAATCTTTACTGTTCGGATATAATTTGCATTATGAGAGCGTAGATAAGATTAAGGTAATCTTAAAGGTAAAGCTGTAGTGAGAAATGCCTTGCTATTGCTTATCTTAAAGCTAGTTTAGAGATAGTGTAAAGATATAGGATAGTTAGCGCTGCAACTGCAGGGAAATTGTGCGCATGGTGTGCAAACAGTTGGGAGAAAAAGTATTATAATCAAGAAAAGATGCTATATTTGTATATGTGTTACTAAAAGTATAACTGTAAAATTATTGTCCAATGAAATAATGTAACCTCCAAGCAAATTGTTCAGAACGGACCACTATAGCATATAGTTGTGTATAAACTGGTTGCTCAAAATCAAGTTCTTATATGGAAAACTTTTTATTGGGGAGGATAGTATAGTTTCGCTGCCACCGAAGTTAAAATTTTTTATTGTTTAACTTACTATAAAAATTTTTAATTATTTTTTTCCTTTCAAATTTGTTTGTATTATTAGATATTGTGCAATTACTAAATATTTGGAGCAATTAATGTTTACAAAAGTGAATAGCAAAAGTCTTAACATTGAGCTATAGTCTTAATATATTTGTTGGCTAGCCTATAAGAGGTTAGAGATGGTAGAGAGAATAGTCCCGAAATTGAAAATATCGAAAGCTTCCATTATTTTCTTTCAAAATTAAAAAAAAAACAAGAAAAAGCGTTACCTTCGGTTGCACCGAAGCTAAATACCCTTCACAGGTGCATTTCTGTTAGTAACTATGTGTTCAGTTTGTATGGAAGCTGTATGCTATAGTTAACCGATCTGAACAATTTCTTCGGAGATTACATTGTTGCCTTAGAAAATAATATATACCAAATTTCGTGAATATGTATATCTTGTCAAATGTGAAAGTTTTCCATACAAGCATTTGATTCTGATCGTTCAGTTTGTATGGCAGCTATATGCTATAGTGGTCCGATATCGGCCGTTCCGACAAATGAGCAGCTTCTTGAAGAGAAAATGACGTTTGCAAAATTCAAAACGATATCTTAAAAACTGAGGGACTAGTTCGTATATATACAGACGGACATGGCGAAATCGACTCAGCTCGACATACTGATCATTTATATAATATATATATACTTTATAGGGTCTCCGACGATTCCTTCTGGGTGTTAGAAACTTCGTGAGAAACTTAATATACCCTGTTCAGGGTATAAATATGAACAAATTCTACACTGAATTTTGTTAAGTGTTCTTTCAGATTTCGAAGATCGGATACTCTCCTTTCTCCTCGAAAATTGGGTATATGTAACCAGAACTGATTCGGATTAATATTCAGTTCGAGTACTATAGTCAAATCGGCAGCAATCTTCAAGATCAATTGGGAAAGGTTTTTGCCGCTAAAACAACAAACACACACTGTATGAAACTAACTGATAACAAACATAAGAAGATATGTACGTATTTCATCAAAAATCCAGCAACACTATTATACATATTTTAAAGAAATCTACTGCACATAGATCTCGTCTGTCCCGATGAGGATAGCACACATCTCTAATTGCCGCAAGCATTTGTATGGCTTCGAAGCATGCGTACGTTCTATTTAGTTAGTCAAATACATATACATATATGTATGTAGATGTATATATGTGTGCCTGCGCTTGCGTGCAAAGCCATTACCACATTTAAAAATCTGGCAAGACTACCCTGTAGGAAAAAAATATCATAAACATGATAAATTGGTAATTAACAATTGGGCGTTCCAACGACCATGAAATACCAAGTATTATAAACAAAAACAAAGGAAAAATATTACAAATTTTTCTCTAAACCTCCCGTTTTATTACACCCTGAAAAAGTTTGCCACATAGTTTGTAACAAGCAGAATGAAACGACGGAGACCCTATTAAATATATAAGGTAAGGATTAGCTAAGTTGTGATCGACGTCTTCCGACGCCCAAGATTTCGTACTGTTTCGACGGGGTCGGACCGAAGGGAGAGATGAGTAGGGTTAGAGGAATGCAAAGAGGTTGCCAGGATCATGCGGAGACTCATTGCACGCAGAACATACATATATAATATTAGATATGCCGGGATCTATTCTGGATGAGTAGGAGTTCAATCTGCTACAGTATCCACAACGAAGCTGCGTAAAGGTCACTCTCGTTTCTCGCGGCCACTCAAGCTCTTCGTCTGCAATGGCTTCACTGTGAATGGCGGTCAGTGCTTGTCGGAAGTTAGTTGCGTCCGAAGTCTGGTCGGCGTATTGTTTTATGTCGTCGACGTAGTTGAGCAATGACCTATTGATGCTCCTAGGTGGCGGTTCCGCTCCAAGCAGGTAACTTCAGGGATGATTTCTGCGAAAGGAGTGGAGTTCATTATGCTCCTTAATTTCCACAGCCGGTTCTACGCGCTGGAATTGACTCGGGTTTTATCCGGCCAAGGGCTGTTATTCCGCAGATCTAACTCCGTTTTGATCGGTCTATTAAGTATATGTATAAATGATCAGTGTGACGAGCTGAGACGATTTGATTATTTGTGCCCGTCTGTATATATGCGAACGAGATATTTTAAGATATCGATCAAAAATTTTCTACACGTAATTTTTTCGCCCAAGTAACTGCTCATTTGTGGGAACTGCCTAAACGATATCACTTTATCATATTACTGTCATACAAACTGACTGATTCTCTTTTGTGGTATTTTTGAAACCGCCGAAGCCGTTGCAGCCGAAGTTAACTTTTTTTTTTAATTTTTTGTCTTTTCTGCCAGAATATTTAGGTTTAGGTTAGGTTAGGGTCTATGTGAGTGAAAGAACCAATGTGTATATTTTAATTTTTTAACCTTACATATACATGTGTACTATGTATGTACGTTTATAATTTTTATTAAATGATAGTACTATTATTCAAGAAATTTTTACAAAAACCAAAAAAAATTAAACAATGAAAATCTATATGTCTACATTTAGGTTTATAAATTATGTTTACAGATAACCCGGTTTCGTCACCATAAAAGCACTATTGCCTCTAACAGCTACCATGTACTCATATTGTGATAGAACTGCTTTAAGTTTCCTACAGGGTTATTGGTATTTCGCAAGGATAATGTTGATATAAAGTTACTAGTTGAATAATGAGTTTATGCATCGTTCATGGACTTTTGAGTTACTAAATGATATACATACATACATATATAGATGCCAATAACAAAAATATATGTAATTGTTACTTACCGCCTTCGTCTTTGAAGCTCTTGATGCAAATGGCCATTGTGGTCTCAAATAACCTTAGTAGATAACGCTTACTATCACTACTTGTTTCGAGCAAACAACTGAGATTCGAATCGATTTCTTGCTCTCGAGATGTTGTACTGTTATTTAAATCGGTTAACGAACTCGTTTTACTGCCACCAAAAAACGAACCGAGTACACTAAAGAATTTCGCAAATATACTTATGCCAATACTAAGCACGGCCGCATTAGTTTCGGGGCCCGCAACTAGCATGGACGTAGATAAGGCATCGGCAGCACAGTTCCAAACCGAGGTGGGAACGAGTGCATCCACACCAATAGCTTGCAATGTTGTAATTGTTGCCGGTAATATTAGATTTCGAGTTAGACTTGAACTTTGCTGATTGCGTACATCGAATATGACAATGCTTTCGTTAATTTCTGAGTCGACACTTTGTAAATTCACAGAATATTTTGAATTCCAAGTTTTCAATTTGTCTAAAAATGTAAAATTATATATTTCCGTATAACACTGTGCTGTGTGTGCGTTTGAGTTAAAGCTCGGATCGCTATTTATAGAATATTGTTGCGCATCCGATGTGGCGATAAAGGCGTCAATTGTTGACGCATACGATGCAATCGATGAACTAATCGAACCAAACGTTTGTTGTACCGCATCTACTTCGATGCTAGAGAGCAAATATTCCAGTGAACTTGACAAACAACCGTCAGCTTTGTTGGCTTCGGGGTTTATAGTGTTGTAGTTGGCGCCTTGCAATGGGGATGATGTGTTTGTATTGGTATGCTGTGGCGAATGGGTGTGTTTTGTAGACATATTCCTCGATTTGCATTGCGAAAGTTGTAAAAATGTGCTCAAAGCATTGTAATTTAGTGTGAGAATGTCGTCAATCGTTTTGTCATCATTCAATTCACACGTAACGAAATCCTTTATGCTTCTAACTTGCGTTTGCGCGTCGTCAGCATCAACAGTAGCGCTAACATTTTTATTTAAGTTGTACATAGTCGTGAATGCGTTCAAGAAACTTTGGCTAGTCTGCAGCAATTCATGTATGAATGACCATTTAAGCGCTGTCACATATAAAATATTCGAGGCATTCAGCGCGTCTGTTGTTGTTTCCACAGACTTTTCGGCGTCGCTTGCTGTGCTGTCTGTTTGCTGGCTAAATGTTAATGCGTTGAATTGAAAAGCGTTGTAAGCGCTACTATTTAGTAGCAGTTTAGTGAGTCGTTGACTAAGTATCACTTGTTCTTGATTGCTTTCGCCCAAAAAGGTTCCATTGTCGATGCCAATTTTGACTAGCTCACATATACAATGCACCAATGGCGGCTCATAGAAGAGATCCTCCAAATGTGTTATGTTTTCTTCGTTGTAAAAAGCTTTGAACAAACGTATATCAGCGCCCAAGTAAGCGACGAAAATATTCAAACAATCTTGTAAGATGCTCATAGTAGTCACCGCAGCATCGATTGCACGCGTTTCACTCTCCGGAAATGATATGTTGATAGGTGATATACTATTTGTTGCTTCGATATTAGCTGTGGGGATCGGGCTTTTCGATGCACGCGATTTAATTGCTTTTCGGCTCTGCAACAGTTCCACTTTGTATTGGCGAAAAGTGGGCAAAATGAGCTCAGCTAAAATACCAGCCGCCATATCGCTGCTCAATGTATCTGATATGTTTTTTAAATGCTTTAACAATAATTGCAGTGACGTCACTTTACTGTCGCTTGTTTCTGCTGTGTTGAGCTCCTCATGCAGCTGCTTATACAACTGTAAAATCTCCTTGCGTAATTCAAGTGACTTTAATTTAGCGTCACATTTGGCACAACTCTCCGTCGTCCGTTTATGATACATGATATGATCTTGCGTAAAGATGGTGTAAAGTATGCGGCGATGTAAAAATTTATAGGTACAATTTTGATATAAAGGCGTGAGTTGTGAAATCATATTCAAACATGAAGCATAGGTGTCGATTGTATAGTGACAGCAACAAATGCCAATGCGTAGTAAGTAGCGTACGGCCGCTTCCTGCATATTCGTGGTGATCTTGGGTAGCAAATTCAGCAAAGTGCCCTGAAAGTAGCAGGCTAAAGTCGGCACTTGTGTGTGGCAATGCACTTGACGTAAGTAGCGACACCGCCTTTGTGTATTGCCACCGTTCGTATAATTTGCATTGTTCTTGCTCTGCTGATCATGCTTACAGAGTTGTTCGTTGATCTTTAGCAGCGTTTTGAAGGTTAACTCAATGAGTAGACGCGCTTCGGTATGGGCAACAGCAACACTTTTTATTTTCTGTAACACTTGCTGGAATGTTTTTATGGTTATCTCAATCGCACTCTCATTGATGAACTTCAAATCATGCAAGCTGCTTTTGTTGCCACCAATTGTATGGGGTTCTTTTAATTTATTTGGATACATTATGATATTTTGCAGCGTGTAAAAGAAAACATAATTGGTTGCGCTGAGAAATTCCAATGCGAAATGAAGTGATGCGGTGTTGCCGTTTGTAGTTGCATCCTCACATTTGATTTCTGTAATTTCAAAAGCATGCTTTTTCAGAATGACCGCCAACATGGTGAAAATAAATTGAAATTGTACAAGACTTATGCTGGCTGAAGCATTGAAAATGTTATTGATGCAGCGTATTGTAAGCTGTAGCAGTTCGAGTTTGATTGTGTTGGCATTCTGTTTCGTTGCATAAACGACATCATCACAACATAAACATTCCAGTGCAAAATTTAATGAGATCATCGATACTGATTGACTATTTAGATTAGCTTCCAACTCGTTAGCAACGCATTTTGACATGATTTGCACGAGCAGATAAGCGATTTCATCGCTGCTTATAATGGTATTACGAAAAGTCTCCAAACTCTCCACGTACTGATGCGCATCTAATAAGGTTGAGTCATATTTAACGCCACAACGGTCGATAATATGCGCGGTACTATTCATGTCAACACCTGCCAGCTCTGGTGGCGCAATACTTGCAATAACAGTTAGTATAGAGAGCGGCGTATCCAATATAAACTCTTTCGAATTCCATTTGCAGTTCGGAAACAGTTTGCAGCATAAACTGCAAAGTCCCTTTTGTGAAGCGATAAGCTGTGGAAATTTTCTTTTAAAAATAGTAAATAAACATTAAATGCAGTCATGCATACCGTGTTGTCTACACGTAAAAGGAAACGCAGCAAATGCTTGCCTAATTGATTTGTTAAAAAGTTGCGCAGAGCTATAATTTTACCCCAATCACTTGGTTCATTTAATATCAACTGCAATGTAAGCAATTTTAATTAGTACTAAAATATCTTTACAAGCATATTTATTATATGTAATATAGCGAAAGTGTTGCTTACCGGCGTAAAACTTTGGTTTATCAGTAAGGAATTCGTAGCATTCGAGTTGCTTATCTCATTTTGTACTAGGTCAGTACTATCACATGCAGCTGTTTGTTCTGAAGGAATTGATGAGTGCGATTCATTTATGATGTTACAAACTGTCTCCAGCAGATAGGAGGTGATCTCTTCGGGTATATTGTGTATGAA
Source organism: Bactrocera tryoni (assembly GCF_016617805.1). Taxonomy (NCBI): domain Eukaryota; kingdom Metazoa; phylum Arthropoda; class Insecta; order Diptera; family Tephritidae; genus Bactrocera; species Bactrocera tryoni. The sequence goes on along the minus strand of NC_052503.1, from coordinate 24,286,905 downwards.
ACTGCAACAAAAATGAAATGAAATCATTAAATATGCACAACATGACAATAAAGGAACATACATACATGCATGATAGCAAAGGAATATAAATGCATGACAAGGAACATACATATATTCGAATAAACACAAGCATTAAACGCTATACATATAATGCTAAAGTTAAACAATAATACTTGCCTTTTTATTCGCTCTGTCTCTAAAGCGTCGTCCTCCACATATTGAAAATAAAACAGAAAAAGTTCCATCCAATGTAACTGAAACAAAAGCACGCTTTATCAACAGAAAGTACTCATTATTTAAATTACTCACTTTAGCTTCATTGTCATCGCCGGCATTTTGATAATTTTTCCAAATTGTAGTTAATGTATCCACCAGCAAATAAGCAGAGCTTGCCGCCTGTGTGGCCTGTTGCTCCATTATTTGCTCGAATTACATGAAAGCAGTAATTCAATGTATTAATTTGGCTAATAATTGTAGTAATATTGCTTTGGTTTTGAATTGGCATCTGTTTCTCTATTAGGTGCTAAATGAACATACACCTTAGAGCAATTAGTAAATAACTGAAAAAAAAACAAACAGAAATAATTAAAACTATGAAAAGTGAAAGTGTTTAAATATATACATACATAAATATACATACTTATGTATATGCGGACTATTTATAAACTTAAGAAATTGTATATTTTGATTTTGTTTTATTTAAAACTGTGAGTTAGTTTCGTATACAGTTATATGTATGTGCTCACAAGTGTAGTACATTTATTTGAAACCTCTGCGGTACACTTGCTAACTGTTACTAAGCTGCTGTTGTTGAGAAACAACAAATGCCATTTAATCGACTATAAACTATTGCATCTGACCGCTGCTGCTTGCAGATTATTTACTTTCTTGATGGATTAAGATGCGTTCTTATCAACTAGTAACAACAAGGGTGATTGAAACACATTAAGAACACTGTTCGTACATATACATATATATGTATGTATATATGTTGGCATGTGTTCCAAAAAAATATGTATATAAACATGTTAGAATTAACGCAAATACCGTAATGTTAATTATATTAAAAATGTTATATTTTGCACACAAATGTATTACAGGGCTTTAGCCTAGAAATTGTAATCAAATAATGTTAATACATAGGATTAAGTTACTTCCAATCAGATGATTGTAGTTTCTGAGATTTTAGTTTCAGTAGATTTTAAATGGGGATGTTTTGGCAACTCTAATCTAAAAGCAAAATATAAACAAGTCTGATGGGCTAAAATCAGCAGGGCATAACCAAATTTTCTATGCCCCCAAGTGCGTAGTTTTTCCACTATTTCAAAAATATTAGCAACAATTTGTTAATATTCTGTTTTAATGATCTAGCACGGTTGGGTTAGCTTTTTTGCACTAAAACGGTACTAGTTCTTTTACCACGTCGTGCTAAAATCCGTATCGCCCCGAACAGCTGATTCTGTGAGTAAACTAGAAATTCTCCAATTGGTGGTGTAGCGAACGGTTTGTTTTGTCAAGGGATAACACGTTTAAACACTTGTTCTCTTATTTTGTAAATAATTTTCCATAAACAATGCAAGTAATCTTGCGTTTAGTTCACTTTGACAGACACAGTGCACTTTTGTCATAACTTTAGCAAGTGTTACCATATCCCCCCATTAAGACGACTGGTTTGCGCAAACTGTTATCGATAATTTTAATGGAGCCTAAAAAAACATACTGTTGACATTAATTTATTAAAATTTTTTAATTTTCTTTATACCGACTAGTAACTTTCAAATTCCAAAAAAAAAAATAGAAACGTTTTCCCAATACAGGAAAGTTAAATTAATTTTTAATTTATAATCTCTTATTTCAGGGAAGCCGTTACCAAACAATTAAAATAACTAAAATTTCGTAGGACTTTACCTTGCAAGCCAGGAACTCTTCCTTTAACAGTTTTCAGTAGAAAAACAGTCACTAGTGTTCTGCCGAAATATGGCGCATGCTTTTTTTTAGATCACTTCGAATACCTGAGTATTTCATGCCAAGAAGCACAATTTCTGTATGATAGTGTAACGATACCCAAGGAAGTAGTTAATTGCAGATTTTATATTATTGATTGGAGTTATATATGTATGTATATTAACAAGTTTCTCAACCAAGCAGTCTATTCAAAATAACTTATTACACATTATCTAAAATTTATCGAAATCCTCAAAATGAATCGTTTGCTCTCTTTGAAACAACCAATTTTCGCACTTCGCTAATTTTTGATAATTAAGCTTTTCAAATGTAGAGCTTTTATGCAATAAACTAACAAACTATCATTCTGTGCAGAACATTTATTTAGCACTTTTGTCACGCTAGAATAGTCTTGTTTAGCACATACGACTGATTAGTAAGGTGTTCACCTGCTTGAAAGCCCTTAGTTAAGTATTAAAAAAAAATGTTGGTGAAACAGTTGCAAAAAGTGTTGTCAAACAACAACATTTATAGCCAAACTGCAATAAAGGTAATTTTTTTTGGCGAATGCCAGTGTTTTTTGTTGTAAAAATTAATAAGAAATAGATAAACAAATTATCATTTTAAATTTGCTAAATAAATACGTGTATTATGTATTAGAATGGTGCGTATGCCAAAATTATAAGCTGCTAATGTCAAAACAATGTGAACTTTTCGCCGTGAAGTGCAAAAATCAGCTGAGGCCCTATGCATACTTCTTGATCATCAGGTAGTTTCCTTTACAGTAGTTTATTGATTTTTTATTATAAACCCGTGAAGGTTTCAATTTAGAAATAATTACTTCTCAGTTTATACTAAAAAGAATTTTTCACCATAAAGTAATATGTACGCCAAAATTTTAATAACATCCAATGTGGATGTTCATGGGCATGTGTATGCCGCTCTCACTCTCTTAATTCGCTGGGGACAATCCGGTTGTTGTTTTTGCAGCGATCTAGTTATTTTTGTTTATGCGGCCGTCTTTTGTAAAAGAGATGTTTTTAAGAGAAATTAAAGCGCCAATATAAAGTTATTGTATTTATATGAAATATTTACATACAAATATGTATATATTGATATGAATTGATGTATATGCATATATGTATGTTTATGTGAATAAATACGCTTACTAACGATTGATTTGGTACACGTATATGTTCTCTTTCTATCATATTTAATTAAAAAATAAAATCGGGTATTTACAAAAAAGAAATACCTTTCTTTCAACAGTCTATGGCTATATCGGCATATAATTTGCATATAAATTAGCACTCAAGTAATCAGTAGAATTGTCGTTTGGGTTATATAACTAAGTGGATAGGTAAACATCATATTATCTTGAGCGTTAAGGAAAATAAAACGAGAAAAAACGTTAACTTCGGTTGCACCGAAACTTTAATACCCTTCACAAATACAAAAAATTCCACAAAAGATCGGCCAATTTGCATGGCAGCTATATGCTATAGTGGTCTGATCTTAACAATTTCAAAGGAGGTTGCGCCATTGAAAAGAAAAGTATTATCTTGTCAAATAAATACGTTTGTATGACAGCTACAGGGGTCCGATATTGGCGCTACCGGAAAAAAGTAGCTTCTTGGGGAGAAAAGGACCAATGCTAAATTTCAGGTCTCAAAAACTGTGGGACGGACAGACATGCATGGCTAAATCGAATCAGCTCGTCACGCTGATCATTTACATATATGTATGTACATAACATACTATAGAGACTTTATACGTTTCCTTCTAGGTGTTATAAACTTCGTGGCAAATACCCTGTTTTGGGTATAAAAATAACGTAAAAATACACACTATACATACGTAGATAATTCATAGATAAGTACATACACATGTTATATAAATCATCTAATTCAACTAATCTAATTATGATCATCATATTACCCAGCACGTCACAAGACCTGCGCAGGAGAAATGCATTTGCCGTTTTTTACGTAAATATCCCAATTTATTAATAAATTATAATGCGTTACAATTACATACATATATACATATGTACGGACCACTTTGCAGCCAGCAGATATTTATTGATAGAAACGAATATTTTTCCGCACTTAAAGTTGTGTAAATATAAATATCTCAATAAACAACCCACACTTATGACAATAAACTATAGAATATCCGTAATTACGTCAGATGTTAGCTGCACGCAATATTTGTAATCATTATGTTAAACATGTAATGCAGCATTAGAAGCTAGAATTTCCTGTTTCAAAATACTTGACGTGTTTGTTTACCTAGCGTTAGGTAGTCTGATTATATTTTATAATTACATATGTATTTAAAAAAAATTTTTTTTATAATTGAGTAGAGGTGTTTGTAATCTTGACTGAAGAGAAATCCAAAAGTATAGATAAACGAGTTGTTGTCGTAATGGTTATCCAGGTTCTGTTTGGGTAGCTACACGCAAGTCAGTTGTCATCAAATTCAACTATCTGAAGGCACAGGAAACGTGCTGTTTCGACGATGTTTGACCATAAGGGAAATGGTTTTAAATGCGTTGATTTCAAAGGGCATGCAAAAACGTGATTAAGAGTGATGCACAACATATGTACATACATACATATACATGTATTTGATATGTCGAGGTCTGTTATGAATTCTGACGTATGTACATATATTTGATATGGTCTGTTCTGAATAAGTAGTTTAAACTGCTACAGCATCCCAAAAAAAGTTGCACAAACCTCACTCTAGAGTCGCGAGGCAACTCAAGCTCTTCCTTTGCTATGGATGGTGTTTTCACGCCAAAGATGCCATTCACTGAAAGGCAGTCAGTGATTTTGCCGAGTCGACAGTTCTTGGCCGGATAAAAATCCGGGTCCGTTCCGGTTACGTAGACTCGACTATCGTGGGAACGGAGTTCCACTGTTCATAGCGTTTAGTGCATTTCTGAGGTCCGTTACGCCTGCTCGGTAAGGTCTGCAATGCCGTCAATGCAATGATGGAATGATCTCTTGAAAGTCCTAGGCTCCCAGAGCACCTCTACTTGGATCAGAGGTTAAAATCAACTTAAATCTTATCAGACCAACTTTCAAAGTTGTTATTAGATAAAGTAGCTACAATAATGTTTTTAATAACGTTATCTCGTTGGATTTAATCTTAAGCGTTTGATTTATAAGTTGATATCTTAGACATATTTGTTCTAATGCTTTCAGCTCATTGCCTGCTACTCCACCAAAGTTAAGACACATAAAATCTTCGAAAGTGCTGCTGCGGCAGTTGCGGATATACCGAATGGCTCTAAACTCTTATTCGGTGGATTCGGTGTATGTGGCATACCTGAAAAGTTGATTGATGCATTGCGGGATAAGGGTGTTAAGGATATAACTGCAGTTTCAAATAATGGAGGTTTGTACCGATTTACGATCAACTGTTGTTGTATGCTTTAAGTGTCTTCAAATTTGCTGTTGTGGCTGTTTAAACTGATAACTGCAAATTTCTCTTTATACAGGCGTCGAAGATTTTGGCATCGGTATACTTATTAAGAACAAGCAAATCAGTAAAATGATAGCTTCTTATGTAGGTGAGAATAAAGAACTGGTACGGCAATACCTCGCTGGTGATTTAGCCATTGACTTGACACCACAAGGCACAATTGCCGAAAAAATCAGAGCTGGTGGCGCGGGTAGGTGCACATGGGTTGAAATAAATACTTTAAATACGAATATTTATAACGAATTTTTCGCAGGTATTCCGGCATTTTTCACACCCACCGGTTACGGTACGCTCGTACAAAAAGGTGGCGCACCCATCAAGTATGGAAAGGATGGAAAGATTGCAGTTGCCAGTAAACCCAAACCCGTGCAGACCTTTAATGGCAAAGACTATGTGCTGGAAGAATCCATTTTCGGCGATTACGCGATTATAAAGGCGCACAAAGCTGATCCATATGGCAATTTAAGTGAGTACATGCCTATAATTATTAGTAAAATAAAAATTAAAAAGAAGTTAAAGTATATATTGAATATTTTGTTTATGATTTTAGTGTTCAACAAGTCCGCACGTAATTTCAATGCACCGATGAGCCGCGCGGCTAAGGTCACCATTGTTGAAGTTGAAGACATTGTGCCAGTTGGTGCACTAAATCCCGCTGAGGTACATATTCCCGGCATATATGTGGACCGTATTGTTAAGGGTAACAACTATAACAAGCGTGTGGAGCGTCTGCGTTTGCGTGATGATGGCGAATCTGCCAAATCGAGTCCGGGACAGGAGTTACGCGAACGCATTGCTAAGCGTGTAGCTTTGGAGTTCCGCGATGGCATGTACGTCAATTTGGGCATAGGCATGCCAGTGCTGTCCTCAAATTATATACCAAAAGGCATGAATGTCATGTTGCAATCCGAAAATGGTATATTAGGTTTGGGACCATTCCCAACCAAGGCACAAGTCGATCCCGATCTAATTAATGCTGGCAAGGAGAGTGTTACCGTTGTGCCTGGCGCGTCGTATTTCGGTTCCGATGACAGTTTTGCTATGATTCGTGGCGGTCATGTCGACATAACCATACTCGGTGCGATGGAAGTGTCGGCAACCGGTGATTTGGCCAATTGGATGATACCCGTGAGTAGTTAAGAAAGAAAAAATGCATATATGTTATAAAAATTGTCATATTCGCCAACAGGGCAAGCTTGTGAAGGGAATGGGTGGCGCTATGGATTTGGTAGCCGCTCCGGGCACCAAAGTCATTATCACAATGGAGCATAACGCCAAGGATGGTTCACCGAAAATTTTAGACAGATGCACATTACCTTTAACGGGCCAAGGCATAGTTGATCTGATTATTTCGGAGAAGGTTGGTTACACAAAAATTGGATTTTATATTAATTTTGTGCAATAATGATAGAAAACAAGATTGCGCTAACCAAATGCAAGAGACGTCATAGACTATGGAATGAAAAGGACATGATGGAAAAACGGTCAAATGGCTTGTAAATTGTAAAATTTAGCCTATGACGTCACCAGTGGAATTTTTTCTTGATCATATCTGTCACAGCCTAAACCGAAGCTAGTGTTATCACTAATTCTCTGATGATAATTAAAATTATTGCTATGGCGTCATCTGTATCTCTATCATTCTTGAATTTTGCCCACTTCCACTATATAAAAACCGTTATAATTTTATCATTTAATTTTTTTAGGCCGTTTTCACTGTAGAAAAAGGCGTTGGCTTGACTTTGACTGAAATTGCCGACGGTTACTCGGTGGAGGACCTGAGATCTTGCACAGGCGCGCAATTCGAAGTTTCGTCCGATCTTAAAAAGATGGCTCAAATCGATGAAAACTAGTGATTACTGTGTGCCTTACTGACCGTTCAATTGTTGTCGTGTATTTGTAAAATAACTGAATATTTTTGTAAGAATTCTGTTAAGTCAAAGAATTGTTGCTTTGTCAAAATAAGTAAACTTAAAAGTGATACGTCTGCATTTATTGTACTAAGTATATTGTATTTGGTATTTTACACGATGTTAAATAAAACGAAAATATATTTTTTTACCACCATTCGCAATGTAAGCTGTTCGCAGAGAAGTGATAATTTCAAAAGAAATCCCGTTAGGTATTTTAAAATTAAAATTTCGCGGGTTTGGGAAGTAAAATTGCCAAATTTTCGTTTTATATTCATATACATACGTACATGCTTCAAAGTACAATAGTTTTTCAGCTGTATTCATTGCTTTTGGTACTTTGTCCTTAGCAGACGTTAAGGTTATAAGATTAGGCGTGTTTTTCTGAGATTGGCGATTTTCGTTTGTTAAAAGCTCACCCTTTGATGCTTGTTCGTGATTGTCAAAAACGGTACCGTAGCCTCTATATTCGTCGGATATCTACTGGAAAAATTGGTGCTCGGAAAGGGCAAGGTCTGGGCTATAAGGCGGGTGAGGTAATACTTCCCAGCCGATGCTTTTCAAATAGTTTTCATCCGGTTTTGTAACATGAGACCGAGCATTGTCACAATGGAAATTTATTGCCCCGTGTCTAGTTGCAAATTCCGGGCGCTTATCGGCAGTCGCTTATTTCAATTTGATGATTTGTTGTCGGTAGCGTGTCCAGTTAATGTTATCACCGGGTTTTAAAAGCTCATAATACAAAACACCCCTTTGATTTCACCAAATATAGAGTATTACCCTCGTAATGGATATTCCTTACCGATACAAATAATTCCGATATCGTAGAACCGGCAGTTTTGGGAGTTGCTCCTCATGGATATTCCGTTTTGCCGTTGATTTGGCAGGTTGCCCCGGTTCACAGCTGTTTTTTATACTCTTGCAAACTGCTGCTACAGAGAGAGATAGACATAGGGTTATGTATATATAAAAGTTGAAAGCCGTGGGACTGTCTGTCTGTCCATCCGTCCGTGTAAGCTGTATTTTGATGAAACTCGGTACGAGGATTCTTTAGTACCAAAAAATTTCGAGTTCGTAGATGGGTGTAATCGGACCACTGTCACGCTCACAAGACGCCATTAACCGGAAACCTATACATAAAGTACCATAACTAAGCACTAAATTAAGATATAAAACTGTAATTTGGCACAGGGGATCGCAGTAGCACCTGTGGGGAAAAAATTTGGGTAAGTGGGCGTGATCCAGCCCTCTAGTTTAAGGTACATATCTCCTAAACCACTTAAGCCACAACAACCAAATTTGCTGAGTGCAAATCTTATAAGAACTTCTACCAACAGTGTAAAAATGGATGAAATCGAAGGATAACCCCGCTCACTCCCCATATACCAGTACTGCTCAAAACTTCTAAAAGCGCAATAAATCAATAACTAAATACATCAGAATTATAAAATTTGACCTTCGAAATGATAAGAAAAGGCTTTAAGGGAGCTGGTGTGAAAATTGGACGATAGTCGTGGCAACGCCCACTTTTTGAGGAAATCTCTGGGTGCAACAGACCGATTTCGTCTAAATTTAGTATGTGGCATTCATATAACGGTATAAAACTTTGCACTAATAATTCCTTTAAAGTATGCCACCTTGTGACCAAAAATTGCTCAAAGCAAAACAAAACCGTTAAAGACTCTTGGTACCAAATATGTGGACGCTGGTACCTATAGTTGATCTTTTACCGAAAATATTGGTTAATGTATAGGATATATAGTAATTGAAATTATGAGAGAATTCTTTTCAGACAATAGTAACTCTGTGTATTAAAAATTTGTTGGATCGGGGCAATACTTCTCTGAGTACCTATATACCTCATACAAGGTGCTTTTCCAAGTAAACAGGACTTAAAAAAAACAGAACAAATGGTTTTTTTCGGAGAAATCAATTTATTTTATTCAAAATAGTCTGCTTCTGCTTCAATACAGCTTTTTCTTGGTCCAAAAGCATGTCGAACGAGTGTTTTAACTCGTTGGACGGTATGACCGCCAGTATGCCGGTGTAAGCCTTTTGAATGGCCTCTACGTCTGCATAACCCTTTCCTTTCATGAGCAAATGCATTTTTCCGAAAAGGAAGAATTCGTACGGTGCCATTCAGGTGAATAAGGAGAGTGGTTAATGGTTAAAATGTGATCTTTGGTCAAATAATCGGTCCTACGAATGTTGTATTCTGAGCAATTTTTGGTCGTCAGTCAATTTGTGCGGAACAAACCGTGCAACCGTGCACACACCTTTCGTAAGCCTAAAGGTTCGATCAAAATGTGATAAATCGATATTTTGGAGATGTTCAATTCCATTTCCACGAATTTCAATGATGATTCCGGCTGATTTTTGATGAATTCCCGCACAGTTTCGTTGGAATTTCCGGTGATCACGGATTTTGATTGGCTCACATGTTGATCGTTATTTATGTCCTCACGACCTCTTTGAAAACGTTGAAACCACTCGTGCACTCTGCTATGGGATAGGCAATCATCGCCATAAACCTGTTTCGACATATAGATGGCGCGACCAGGGGGCGCTAGATTCAAAAAGTCCTATTTACTTTGGAAAACACCTTGTATAAAGATTTTCGAACTTCCGGATGACTTTATACTCAATGAAATTTATAGAACGTGTTTTACTCATAACAATGTATCTTTGTGCCTAAAGTGGATAAAATTGGGTGAATAGGTTTTCGAACATCCGGCTTACTTTACTTCATATGATTGATGATTGTATGTGAGGTACCTTAATGAGTCTCAAGGAACATTCTTTTAGTATGTAATGATAATGGTTAATAGATAAAATCGGGTCGGTATTATCCCAAATTACACGTACTACGTATCATGATTTTCTTTTTCTATCAAATCTTATGTCGAATTTGTCGGTCAGTGTATGAGTTATATTGAGTATATGTATTATATATATAAAATTTCTTAGATTCCGACCCTCTGATTGACGTTTTGCAACTTAAGGTATTTCCCTGCCTTTGATTCTTGCAAGTTGCAAGAGTATAAAATGTTCGGTTACACCAGAACTTATCTCTGCCTTACTTTTTTTTTTATTTTGTTAAATTAAATATTTAATGCGCTATGATGCATTAGTTCATATGAAATTATCAATTTATTTATTAAAATTTAATAGTATAAATAATACAAATATATTGCGATGTGGCAAGTAAATTGCTCTCAGAAAGCATTTATGTAGCTCTCAAAGAGTATTGATATCTCTAATCAATATTTACTACTTGTTTTGTAAGACAATTATGTGGTGCAATTTGAACCACTTTAACGCAAATTCTGATCGCAGGATGCCGTTAAGTAAACTTAAGACTTCAACGACTTTCGGAAAGCATTTTACTTGCAACATCAAATTGCAACGTAATGCGCAATGAATTTACATTTTAGCTTATAACTTTGCTCATATCTTTGAGAGTTTTCGATTGTCTAGCCGCTTGCAACACCTGTTTGTTCAACGCTTGGAAAATTTCGATCTTCTTCATTTCGTTTTCCCTGCGACAGACCGTACAAAATTGTGACGTCACCAAATGTAGTGGACTGCGAAAATAATATATTTTACTAATGTTCAAAGAGTTTTTCTTGTGCGCCCAACAATGTAGAATCGACTCGCACAGTAGCATTATAAAGAACAAGCCAAGGGAGCAGCAAAACAAGGTCGGTATAAGAAATAATTGATAAGTCTGGTTTTGATAGCCCAAAATGATATCCTGCAGGGGAGTGTGTATGCTTTAATATTTATTTTATTTTTTGTTTTACTCTTATATTGTGACAAAAAAGCAACCGGAAATTGTAACTAAATTCTCCGGGAGAATGATATTTCAAAAAAATGTAATTTGCTAAGTTGGCAGGACTGTCCCTAATTACTATGCCAAATATGAACGTCGATCGAAGAGATAAAACCAAATTCGCTGAACGAGCTGAAGGCCATCCCAAAAAGTGCTTATGAAAAGTGTTTCGAAGACTGAAAAAATCGTTCGCATAAGTGTAATACATCTGGTGGAGATTATTTTGAAGGCGACAAAATGAATATTGATGAATAATTAAATATTGTGCGTTTTTTACAATTTCCGGGTACTTTTTTGTCACAATGTATTGCTGTTAAATTTAACATACATTCCTCACACCGTCCATTTTGATGAAATCCTCTTTTTTATAAAGCCGCGGGGACTTCTCTTCTCCTTCACCATCCATCGGTGTGGTGGCCGCTGGTGGGCTGCCGGCATTGTAAAGGTTCTGCGCCTCCGTTTCTTTCTCATTAGGGTCACAAAGAAACTTCTTTGGTATTTGAAAATTATTATGCTTGACATAGCGCACCTTTACTTTCGTTCCGTTTAAGGGCTCACCAGTTTCCAAGTCCAAAACTTGTTGCCTTACATTGGACAAATCACGGTGGATGTAATGGAGTTCACCCGTCTCCGAGTTCTATAAATAATAGACAGAGATAAATTATAAGTAAGTGGAAGTATTGAAGCAGAATTATTTTCGTATATTAAGTGGTTACATGGGTTTACGGGCTTAAAAAAATCGATTTTTTTGTTGTCTTATTAAATTCCACAACACCTCTAGCATATTGTCCAAATTTTCAAGTTGACTGGAGTAATAGTTTCGGATACAGTCTTGAGAACTTGTGCGCTCGACGCTAGCTAGGCTAAGTGCGCCGTCTTCAAACGCGTTTTTCTCAAAGCTGTGTTTTTGAAGTCGGTTGGCAAGATTTCTCGAGAATTACTCAACCGATCTTCATGAAATTTTACACAGGTCTTTGAGATACAATTCTTAAACACTTAGATGAAGGATTTTTTTCGACTATTTGAAAAAAAAAATATCGCGAAATTTTTTACTGATTTGTCTGTGAGGAGGTAGCTCTCTACCTTCACTGAAGTTCGGTAATATCTGAACTGAGTTGAGAATGAAGCTTTATGATGGCTTAAGCGACTGCATATGCTAATTTGAAGATCTCTATGTTCATTCCGACCTCGTATGACGTCTTTATAGTATCAAAAACTCAGAAGAAACATTCACAAAAAAATTAAAAAAAAAACTTTTTGAACTAGAGTATCTGGAATTCGACGTAACGCTAAGTATCTTTCAATATTATGAGTTTTACAGGTAAATGAAAACCAAAAAAAAAGTTATTATGAGATATGTTTTCATATACTTAGCAGTCATCAAGGTGAATAGTTAGTTATAAATAAATTTAATAGATAAGTACCTTTAATTTATTGAATAAGAATGTTTGATTTGGTGTCGTAATCACTCAACAATCATACATGAATCTCAGAGAACAACGAAAATGAGGAGTGCAACATACATATGTATATCTCTCTCTCTTTAGAACTTCTATAATAACTTGATTACATGTAACTACAAAATATTGATATTTGGGCACAAGTGCGTCGATTATTCTGGGTGTATGGTGTGGTAAGGTTCTTTTACATTTAAATTATCTCGGAAACGAATTTTCAAGCATCGAATGAGTTTCTGTCGCAAAAAAAACTGTTTATAAACCCTGAAAGATGCTCGGAGATTGCTTGGGTGCTAGGTGCTTGTTTGGTTAGTAACATGAAATAAGAGTAGTACTCTTCAGAGGAGTATATTGAGTTCAATAACATCAATTTGAAAATTTGCACACGACCTTTCCGCTCCAAGAGGCTGCTTACTTGCCGGAACGACCGATATTAAAACCACAAAAACTTGTTCTCCTTTGGAAAATAATATTATTTGACGACATATTTGCACATATTTAGCATGGATTATTCTTCAAAGCAACAATACAATCTGCAAAGGTTTTTGATCGATGAAATTTTGGAGTTTCAATTAAATCGGTTTGAGTATGTTCTTCAAGGCAATGAATCAACGAATGAGAGAGTTAATTTGAATTGCGATATCCTTGATTTAGTTATAGATCAGTTCGTGTTTAGCTGAAGAGTCCTTAAATCTACAACTAAACGCTGCTTTGATCGATGAATTGTCGGAGTAAAGATAGTTTTCTTATAGAACTTCACTGGAGTTTCCCTTTAATTTAGCCACGGATCACGTGGGCGTAGGGGAAGAAGTCTGCCAAACAAAATTTGTATGTACATATAGTACTTTAGAATTTCCGACAATAAAGATCGCTAAGATCACTCAAACTTTTTGAGCTCAAAATATACACTTCTTCCGACGATTCTCTACTGTGTATGCTAGAAAAATTCAAAATGATGTTTAGAACTTCATCAATAGTCGCTTTAAGCATGTGGTTTGAGCGAGTGTCTAACAGTCTGAGGCCCTTAGGCTCAAGCAAGTATGATAGAAATAGTTTCTATCATCCCTGGGTTCAAGACTTTTCCAAAAAAAATTAGTATCACCGTTTATTTCTGACATAAAAAAGCTTCTCTTCAGCATCAGCTGTTTGGGTTGAATATCTACATTTCTAGCATATCAAAAGAAAGCTCACTACTTGAATTGTGGGAGAAAAAACCTGGAAACATTGTTGCAGAGCATCAGCCCCCTGAGAACGAACTCCGGGCCAGGGAGGAATTGTCTGCTAGGGGGAGCTCTCTCTTTCATGCCGGAAATTCTGAAACCATTTCGTGGCGTTCGCTAATTTATCGCAATTTACCGCTTTACCAATGCTTTCCTCATTATCGCTAGCCTATCAGCAACGCCCGTCTAAACTTTTTGAACTAGCTTATCTGGAATTTCGTACAAGGCTTAGTGAGCTGTAGTATAGCTATCTATCAATATTATGAGTTTAATAGGTAAACAAGAACCAAATGTTATTCTGAGATATGTTTTCATATACATATTCAATAGTCACCAAAGTTTTCAGATATTTTGAGCACATTTAATAGATAAGTTCCGCCTAAAAGTATCTATAATTTATTTCTAGATAAGAATGTTTCATTTGGTGTCGTAATCACTCGGCAGATATCACACATGGAGTGTTTCTCAGAGTACAACAAAGGCGAAGAGGCGTACATATGTACGTAGCCAATGGTAGAAACAAACCTTCAGTATCTATGCGCTGATAATTTTTAAAATATTTTGATGACTTGGATATTGCAAACCTTTTCGATAGTTTGAGAAATGTGAGACACCACAAATGTTTGTGATAGCGGCACTTTCCTTATTGTGGTAAGCAATAAGTTAAACATACACACATTTTGCCTGCGACCTTCTTTAGGCGCAGTGGCACAAATTGAGGATTTTTCTGTGCAATTTTAATATTTTATGTTATTTATTATAAATGTGGGTATGGCAAATTTTTCAATGTATTTATATTAGAGATTGTTTCTAGAGACATGGGTATAGCAGCACTAATTCTGAACCAGACATAATTAGAATTTCGAAAGGCGAAAATTCTTTCAACCCACAAATTGCGTTCAAATCTGTAGAAGTGAGAATCAGACGGAAAGAGTCAAAACTATGGCGCTAAAGCTCCAACTGGAGAAAACACGAAGTTCCCATAGCGCCAAAGTGAACAAATTCGTTACGAAATTACTTAGCATATGTTACCTTAACGACAAATTAAGCACAAATCAGATCTTCTCGTCACACTCAGCCAATTGGCACGAGTTTTGAGCGCCATACTCACAATAAAGTGTACAAAACTTTAGTCAAAACCGAGGCTGACTGATGTTCATAAGACAAAGTGGTTGAAACTTGCCCGAAGATGCATGGCTTGGACTGAGGAATGGCGTAATCTTAGTTTTTTGGATGAAAAATAATGTAATTTGGACGACCCGGACAGCTGCTATTTGCACGATCTAAGCAAACATGCAGCGGAATTTCGGAGTAGGAACTGTAATGGCTTGGGCAGCTTTTACGTAGTTTGGAGCATCGTCAATTTGCTTTATTACAACGAAAATGAACAAACTCGGAAATCTATACAGAGCTCTATTCTCTACTGCATTTTCTTGAAAAATTCAAAATTGTATTTAAAACTTCATCAAAGTCGCTTTAGCCATGCAGTTTGATCGATTGACTGCCAAGTTGAGGAGGCTCTTAGGTTCAAGTAAGTATGAAAGAAATAGTTTTTACAATCCTTGGGTTAAGATATTGTCCCAAAAACTTTGGAAGAGGCAGAAAAAAGTTTATTCAAACGTCGTTTGTCCTACGACAGCTAAGGTTAAAGCTTACAGCGCTTTTCTGACATGAGAAAACATCTCTTTCGCATCAGCTGTTTGTTTTGAATCACTTCATTTCTTACAAAAGAATGCTTACTATTTATTTTAGAAACAGCTTGGCGAAGCATCTGCCAGCGTAAAAACTGCTCTCTATACAAATATCTAATTGGTTTCGCATGAGCTAATCGCTAAGCGTTTAGCATGAAACCGGTTCTCAGAGTTTTAAAATTCAGCGTCTTCTTTTAAGAGCTTACAGGGTTTGTCCGGAAAGTAATAGGACTGGTTTTCTTCCGCCGCGACTGTACTTTGGAGCGTGCGCGCACCGACTGTCGTTCGTTAGCTAGGAACGTCCTCTACCTGGTCTGTTGTCTCCGAGTACCTGGAGAGTCAGGACAAACATTTTCGTTGGGACGTGTTTCTGAGAGTGGTGCAACCCGAAAATGCAACGTTCGTTAGAGCGGAGGCTCGCGATTAAATTCTGTGTGAAACTTAGTAAACCTGCCACAGAGACGTTTGATATGATCAAGCCGGCTTACCGAGATGTTGCTTTAGCAAGAAGTGGTGTTTTTCGGTGGCACCAGGCCTTTTTGGAGAGCCGGGAAGAGGTCGCTAATGAATGAGCAAATCTAAAATGAAAACGATGCTCATTGTCCCGCCTTTCTTGGGAACAGCTACCTAACCAAGGCCGGCATCCTAACGCTTCCGGAGCCGCACTAGCAAGCATTTTGAGACGACAGAGGGGATCCAAGCAGCAGGCACTTCGACTCTCAAGGCTATTCCGGTGAATGCCATCCGTGACGCCTTTAATGCCGCAGAATGACGCAGAAGGAGCCTATTTTGAAAGTTTTTAAAGAATTGTAACGATTGGTTCAATAAATTTTTTTAAATCGCCTCATTCTTATTACTTTCCGGACAAACCCTGTACTTGTCACCGCTATTTGAATCATAGCATATTTGTGAGTATTTCTTTTTATAGCTTTTAAAATTCGGCTAAAATGTTCAGTTTTAAATGCGGGGGTTTCCAATAGCAGCAATGTGTCTCACAGGTCGTTTCACATCTTGCGCCGATGTTTGCTATGTATAATTTATTTTAAGCGAATTGTGTAAATAAATGCCTGTAGACACGTCTCAAAATGTCACTTTACCTGTATGGAGTAGACCATTTTCACCGTCTTATCGCTTTTTCGTTTTTTTTGTTTTTGCGTGTTGATTATTTTTTTAGATTTTTGATATCGTCACCACAGGCCGTGCCTCTTTGCCGTTTCACCTGTTAATTGTACAATACAAATAACTATTTGTATAATTTAACTCGAATAAATGGCTCATAATTTTGTCTGATAAGTTAAAAATATATATTTTATTCATATATTATATATAAGAAACAAACACACAACAATTCTGCATATTTAAATTACATTTTGCAAGCACGCACGCACATATATATCAGATATGCATCAGATATATACTAGTTATATACCAGTTATATATATACATATATTTATAATATATATCTGATTTCTTTAGAATTAATTTTGCGCACAAATAACACACGATACAGCGGCGTGTAGAGCAACAGACAGACTACTAGCGGCGCCGCAATCTTCTCTTTGGCTTTACCCAAACGACATTGTTATTTTCTATCTTTCGAAAGCTACTCTTTCTCCATTTGTTGAAAAGCGCAAATTGCAGAAAATTTTTTTAAATATAAACAAATGTATGCGGATATGTACGTGTCTGATATCACCGGATTCCCGTTCGCTACTGAGGAACTGTACTGCCGCTGCGTTACTGTGGTGGAGTTCGCTTTTCGACTGGTCTATTTAATAAGCTCTCCCATCAAACCAATTTATCACTCACCGCTTAATAATAATACATATGTACATATTCGTAATCTATAGGCACATGTATGTATGTGTTTGTGTGTTTACATAATATATCTTAATTGTTTTAAATACTAAGCACTGAACATTTACTTTCGCAGTACTGGAAAAGTTTGTTGCGATATTTCGATAGTGTTTCGGGATCCCGTACATTATTTCGAAATTTTTTCTAAAAGAAATATATTAAATTCAAATATTTTACGCACAATTTTTAGAGCTTGATGCAGCTAACGGTACAGGTTGAACGAATCGAGATGCTTTCGTACAATTCATGGATTCCTGGAGCTCTTTTGTAAGCACTTAATTGCATGGTAGTTGCAGTTGTACACTTCTGAGCAGATAAGAAGTATGATGCTTCTCCGCAAACGTGGATTAATGATCTTAAAGGTAGATAATTATTTGGCCATATGAACCACTAGCAACCTTCCCTTTGGCATCATTTTTCCCGTCTTGCTTTGTAGCCAGACTCTGGTTACTCGGCTTGGTTTCGGCTGCCGTTGATGTTGTTGTCATTTCGTAGCAAGGCTGGACCTATAGAGAAAAAGTCTGCTGTTGTTCGAATTGACAATCAAGTTTTGATTTTCTTATAGAAGCGTCTAACAGATGGATATGTTTATGGATCACTGATTTTTTTTTGTTAGAATAATGTATAGAATGTATATTTAAGCGAAAGAAAAGGTTTTTACTTAATAATAACTTGATAATCGGTTATTAAAGTGACCTAAATTCTAGCTAGATTAGAAAATTTCACCACCGAAACTCCTTTTCCACAGGAGATATGCAAATAGAGTGGTGAAAATTAATTTCTGACGTAATTGAAGAGATTCGAAATGTCAGTACACTGAAGTATCTTGAAATGGTATCACTTCTACATCTCTTTATTCTTGCAAGGTTAGGTTAAAATTCTTCGCTGTTCTTTTTGGATGGCCTAAACATTTGGTATCATTTGCTAGAGTTCAAGAAACCTCGGGACTTTTGAAACCACATATCTATTTACCGTAGAAATTATATTATCAAAGTTCCTCTTAATGGTCAGTCTTAATCAGACGATTTTGTAAACTCTTCAGATGTCTAATTAGTTAATACGTAAAGGAATGTTGCTGCCAAAAATGCTTAAGATAATGCCAATGATAACTAGTCCCGATTTGAATCAAATTTGTGCAAATTAAACGGTCTTCTCATATCTGTTATCAGCTGTTTCGGTAAGCCAGAAAGATAAGATTATACTACACCTAAATTTGAATGGCTCTTTTCTTTTGCATATTATGAAATCATTATCAAAATGAAGCGTTTGCTTGTTGCATTCGCTCTGAGTCACAGAGGTGCGATATTTTGCGCTATCAATAACAAATATTCGTAGTTTGTGACTCTAAATCAATTACGAATAACTAGCAAAGTCACCATTATTTCACACTTTTTTCCGCAAACATTATAACAAAACTGACCTACTCGTATTAGTCGGCAAAAACCGTATATTTGGATGACTTAATATTAAAAAAGACAGTCATTCAGTTTACTATGCTTCGTTGAATGAAATATAAAAGTGTACAGCTGCTGGCCTACACCGGTGATCATGATATCATTGGCCTCAACACCCGCGCCGTTAGTTCTGCTTTCACAAGACTGGCTAAGGAAGCAAAGCGTATGAGTCTGGTTGTGAATGTGAACTAGACGAAATATATCCGCCGCCAAACAAACAGTCATCGCATTCACGACTTGACTCTCACGTCACTGTTGACAGTCATTACTTTGAAGTCGTAGATATTTTCGCCTATGTATGTTAGAACCAACATCAAAACCAACAACAATATTAGCCTTGAAAAACTAACACAGAATCACTCTTGCCAAGAGGTGCTACTTTGGACTACGTAGGTATTTCAGAAGTAAAGTCCTCTCTCGACGAAAAAAGACCAAACTCTATAAGACCCTCATCATACCCGTCCTGCTATAGGCATGGACAATGACATCATCTGCTGAGTCGTCCTTAGGAGAATGAAAAGTTTTGTGGAAGATTTATGGTCCTTTGCGCATTGGCGACGGTGAGTACCGTAGTCGATGGAACGATGAGCTGTACGAGATATATGTACGGTGACATTGACATACAAGTAGTTCAGCGAATCAAGAGACAGAGGCTGCGCTGGCTAGGTTAAGTTATTCAGATGAAAAAGAACACTTCAGCTTTGAAGGTTTTCGATTCAAAACCCGCCGGTGGAAGTAGAGAAACTCTCAACACCGTTGGAGAAAACAGGTGGAGAAGGACCTGACTGCACTTGGTATGTCGAGTTGACGCCAAATAACGAAACGAAGAAACGACTGACGCGATGTTGTTAACTCGGTTATAGCCGCGTAAGCGGTGTCTACACTGGTAAAGATGAAGAAGATGAAGGTATAGAAATCTTGGAGAGTTTTGTGAAAGTTTCCAAATATTTCTAAGGTAATGGTAGTTGGGCCATGAGTCAATGAAAGAAAAGCATTTTTGAAATTAATCATGACACTTGGAAATTACATTCCTGTTTCTAGATCTCTGTATTCAGACGATTCGAAGTTTTAGTTCTGACAGTGAAACATATATTGAATATATATATTAAGAGTTCGGAGTACAACCTTAGTCAAAAGATTTAGTTCTGACACTAAATCTTATATATACATATATACTAGGAAGATTCAAAATTTTTTTTTTGATTTTTTTTCAACTCTGTCGCTGGAATTTTTAAAGCTTGAAAAACCCACTTTCTGAATATTATTATTATTATTATTATTATTATTGAGAAACGAAAATTAATTGATTGATTAATTAATTTCATTTTAGTTTGAATGAAAAAACGAAAACTCCTGTGTGAAATGAATAGAAAACTAAAAAAAGCGACCTCTTAGAGTTAAGCTGGGCTTGCGGGAGAATTTTTTTGCTAATCACTAACATTTGAGGGGGTAAGATTTGAAAAAAAAATTTTAAAAAATTTTGAAGCACCCTAGTATATACATATATAGCAAGCGTTGAGTGAGATTGTACTCAAAACTTCAACTTTCTGTTGTACGCTTACTAATTAAAAATTAAAGTATTTACACGTGAACTTACGCATGCTGATACCCAGGTACTTGTGAAAAGATTCCTAGCAAAGCGCTGAAAATTGCGCGTCAGTTAAGGAAAAGCACTCAAAAGTAAAAGCCTCAAATGCATAAAAGCGTCTATGCGCACTGAGCGAGATAATCGAAAGAGTCTTCTTATCTCAAACACTAGAAATCGTAGTAAGTATCTACTACTGTTTAAATATCACAAAATTGAATGCAATCTACACTGTCTGTCATGTGAAGTTTATGGTGGCAATAATATAAGTTATCTAGTTATATATGAGAAGAACTATCGTCGCAGATTAGATCCCATATTTTAGAAAAGCATATTGTAATTGCTTACATTGACATCAATCACAACTATAACTCACAATCAGAGAAGCTTTACGTTTCAGTATTAAGTGACCGGTTTAACGGCATCCAGCGTTTGGCTAAACTAATTAAATTTTGGACTGAATCAGTGCCACTAAGGATACAAGTATATGTTATATCATTGAGTTCATTTTCCGAGACATGAGAAAGTGGCGATAAAATTGTGTATATAAATAAAGCTATTTTAAAATCTTTGAAACGATTTTAAATACACAAAAATATTTGTTTGATAAAAACAGTACAAAAATAAATAATTTTATAAAAAAGTAAAACCAAAAGCTTTTAAAGTTTCATAGACTGTTATAAAGAAGTTTTGACATATGCTTTTCATCAATACGGTTATGCAATAGTGGAAAAGTTGATTGCAGTTGATTGCACCGGCATATAAGTGTGTTTTCGAAATGAAGTGAGTTGAATAATTTCCACGTCTTCGAAACTTTTGAAAATATGGTATATACCATACCGTAAATATTAAGTAATACATTTCAGCATTTTGTGTATATTTTATACGGTATTATATCCAATATAATATACATATGTATAGTATCAGTGTTACAAAAAAATCCAAACCCAAAGCACACATTACTAGCAAAAATTAGAATTTCTAATAAAATGGTGGTTAAAAAAAAATTGCGAAAAAATTTGCAAAACAAAATTAAAAAATCAAAATTATTATTATAATTTTTTTTTCTTCAATCATTACTTGAAAAATGTATCCAAGAAACTGGTGTGAAAATTTCAAGTCGATCGATTCAGCCGTTTAGTAGGAGGAATTCTCCGAAAACAAGGTCCAATCAAAAAAACCCTAAAAAATGTTATTATTATCAGTAAAAATTTGGATTTTTAATAAAATGGCGTATTGAAAAAAATCGTAATTTTTTTTGCGAAAAAAACTTACTAAAAAAATTATAAAAATGAAAATTATTATCAAAAATTTTTCCTTCGATCTTTACCCTCTATGAGAAATTTTTCGGCTTTAAATGCGGTCACAATCGAGCATCGCTGCAATGGTGCATTATCATCGTGTAAAATCCATGAATCGTTCTTTCACAATTCCGGCCGTTTTCGATGGATGTCCTCAACCAAAGGCCTCAACACGGCCAAATAGAACATCTTATTGACCATCTGTCTCTCCGAAACAAATTCATGATGCACCAAACTACGAATATCAAAAAAACAATGAGCATTATCTTGATTTTTGAGCGGCTTTGATGTGGATTTTTTGATTTCGATTCTTTTTTACCCTCTATTCCGAAGACTATTGACTTGTTTGCATGTTAAACCTATGTCTCAACGGCAGTTATAATGCTCTCTATGAATGTGGGAATTCGCACAATCAAGCATTTTCAAAGAGACATGTTTGCGGTACTCTTTTTGAAAAAAATTCAGCTTTATCGGCAGGAGTCGACCAAGACCGCGTTTCATACCCAAAATATACACCAAAATGATTCGAACGGACTCGTAAGAGATTGTCAAGCACCAAATCCTTCACTATTTTTTACTATTTTCATCAGTTGAAGAGGTCGAAGGTAGTACAGAAAGAGGCATGTATTTAACGATCTCTCGAACCTCTTTGAAGGCTTAATACGAGTTGAAGGCTTGTGTTTTAGATAAAACTGAATCATCGTAAGCCTTCTCCAACATTCGCAATGATTCCGGACACGAAGTTTGGTTAGAAATACAAAATTTGAGACAAATTCTTTGTTCGATATTTTTATCCATTGTAAAAATCGCAACGCAGCTCTCGCTCATATTTGGCATAGTAATTAAGGATAAGTTGGTCTTACCAACTTAGCAAAGTACAGTTTTTTGAAACATCATTTACCCGGGGAATTCAAATTACAATACAAATCGCAATGTATATGCGAAAACAAAATTTGACTGATTTTTTTAAATTTACAAGTGGCAATAATCTTTTAAGCAGTAAAAAACCAAAAAGTTACGAGTTTTTAATGAACTATGAAAATCCTCAAAGAGGAACGAAAATCATATTTATAATTTATGAAATAAATATCGACAAGTTCTTAATTATTTTTGGTTAAAGAAGTTTGGGAACTCTTAAAAAAGTTACAAAAATTATAAACAGAAAAAATATCGAAATATGGGCTTTTACAGTTTGTCAAAATACAGGACCGTGTTCTATTTTAAAAATAATTATTCAAATTCTTAATAATTATTCTAATAAATAATCATCTTCGATCATAATAAATTGCTTCGGCTCTGTACAGCATCAGATACGAAGCTATTTTATACACATTCAACTAGAGTCTGAACCCACTTTGCCGGTAAATAAATGGATGTCTACGAATTTGACGCAAAGAAAATTTTTCTCTCGTTTCAAAGGTATTTTTTCGACACTTAAGGATCTAGGAATCGATTCTTTTTACTTTTATATAAAGAAGTAGTATAAAGTAGGTAACAAAGTCAAAAAGAAGAAAATAAGTTCGTACCGAATTGGAAAAATTTGTTCGAATCGAACACACCTTATTCTTTTTGGACCCTTGCTCTTCAAATAATAAGTATAATAAGTAATTTCAATATATCGCAACTATGTTAATAATGTCGAATTATAGGCTTTGGGAATTACAAGTATGAATTGTAAAGTTTTAAAAGCACAAATACATTTTTTTCCGTGTTGACAAGAAACTTATAAACTGCACAACCTATAACATTTATTATGGCACTTGAGATAAGACATAATGTAAACGGTCAATTGAAAAGTCCCCGGCCTACTATAGTAAAACACATTTTTTTGGCAAAACTCGCCTTTTTATGCAACATAGTTCACTTCAAGGTTGATACACTGATCCTCGAACTTTTCGATACCAGTTTTGTTGTATGATTTTTCCTTTGCTTCAAAATAGGCCTCAGTTTCGGTGATCACCTCTTTGTTCGACGCAAATTGCTTTTCAGCGAGCATTCTTTTGAGATCTGAGAGCCAGAAATAGTTGTTGTGGGCCAAAACCGGAGAATACGGTGGATGCGGAAGCAATTTGATGCCCAATTCATAAATTTTTGCCATCTTTTTCATTGACTTGTGACACAGTACATTGTCTTGACACTATCCTTTTCTTCAAATGCAGCCGTTTTTCAGTGATCTCGTTATTCAAACGATCCAATAACCCTATGTAATAGCTGCTGTTGATGGTCTTTCCTTTTTCAAGGTAGTAATAAAATTAATCCATGCGCATCCCAAAATACAAGACTCCATAACTTTGGCAGCAGACTGTTGCGTTTTTCCACGCTTTGAAGGGGGCTCATCGTGTGCAGTTCACTCGGATGACTGTCGACTGGACTTCGAAATGAAATTATGGAGCTATGTTTCATCAATTGTCACATATCGATGCAAAAACTCCGGTTTATTACGCTGGAACATCGCCAAACACTGCTACGAATCATCAACCCGTCGTTGCGTTTGGTCAAAAGTGAGCTCGCGTGTCACCCACTTCGCACAGAGCTGTCTCCCAAATATTCGTGAAGGATATGGTTCATATGGATATATTCAGTTGATATCTTTAGAGTGCCTGCTATCTCGAGCAACTTCACTTCACGGGCCACTATTTTGTGGACTTTTTTGATGTTTTCGTCGGTAACAACCTTTTTTGTGCGTCCATTGTGTTCACCGTTTTCAGTGCTTATTTGACCACGTCTAAACTTAGCATACCAATCCGTGACGGTTGATTTTTCTGGGGCAGTGGCCGGAAACTCGCCACCAAGCCAAGTTTTTGCAGCAACTGTATTTTTTCTTTTGGCGGTTCAAATTTCGTTTTTCTATGAACTGTAATAGAGTTTTTGGATAATATACATTGGTCCATGAGTTCCGAAGTTTCAAATTATTTTCAAAATTACTATTTAGTCTCACTACTTTGTATTTTTCATTAAAAAAATAATTTTTCAAAATAGCGCAGAGACAGATACACATCAGAATGGCCAATCCAAAACGAAGGACACAAATGGACACGGTGCAGTTGGTTCTGATTATGATCCGCATCTACATCGCAATGTACAAAATCCCACTACGTAAGTGTTTTCAGTACATTTCTAGGTCAAGCATTTAAAAAATATTAAGGACATCTGCAATTTATTTATAGAACTTTGCAAACATTTGCACATTTCCTGAAAGCCTCAGTAGGATCGGGTGTTTTGGCAATGCCGAGTGCTTTTGCAAATGCTGGCTACATCGCTGGACCCGTACTGACGCTAATCATTGGTTGCATCGCTGTACATTGCCTACACATACTGGTAAGTAAGGGATTCAAATTTGAAGAATACGTTCATTTTAATAAAAAAAAAAAGAATTTACTGCTGAAATTCGAGAAATTTAACTGAAAACTTGAAACTATTTTTTAGCTATTCTTTCTCAATATTCACTTGATTCGATTCTATGTATTTTCATTCTCACAGATAAACTCCATGTACGAGCTGTGCAAGCGGAAACGTGTGCCATACCTAACGTTCTCCGAGGCAATGACGATTGCTTTGCATGAGGGCCCACCTATTTTCAAATGTATCTTACCAATAGCAACGTATGTACATATATATGCTTTTATATTTTTTCGAGGAATATGACAAAATATACGAAAAATCGGGAAGTTTATAGTTAATAAAGTATAAGTCTAGGACATGAACATTTCTAAGAGTGAATTCTTTTTAGAACCATATCTTTAATGTCAAAAGTCTAAACAAAATTGCGTTAAGAGATAAGAAGTGAAGCCAATTTCAGAGAAGAGTTTGTTCTTATTGAATAAAGAAATTCTTAAACTTCTTCTGCAGTAAGACTTCTATTGTGTTTCCTCTCCGCTGACTTATATACCATATTTCCCAGCCAAATTTCACATTTTAATTCCATAATATTCTTCACTTGATGACAGCATTTGTATTGACAATACTTGGTAAAGAAACTTAAGACGGATTCTCTTGGCTGCTTGACTTAGTTGTGGGATTATGCACTTCTTCTTTTCGCAACTTAGCGCCAATTCGAGATACCAAGAGCAGCCAAGTCCTTCTCTATCTGATCTCTCCGTCGGAATGGAGGTTTTCCTCTTTCTCTGCTTACACCGGCGGGTACTGAATCGGAAACCTTCAAAGCTGGAGAGTTCCATAAATCTTTTTCTCGAAATCTTGTCAACATCCATGCCTCTGCATCATATAGCAGGACGAGAATAATGACTGACTAATAGAGTTTGGTCTTTGTTCGTCGAGAGCGGACTTTACTTGTCAATTGCCTACTCAGTCCGAAGTAGCACCTGTTGGCAAGAGTTATTCTGCGTTGGATTTCGAGGCTGACGTTGTTGGTTTAATACTAGTTCCAAGATAGACGAAATTATCTAATCCTTCAAAGTTTGACAGTCAACATTGACGTGGGAGCCAAGTCGCGAGTGCGACGACTGTTTGTTTGATGACAGGGGAATCTCCAGCAGTAGATTGCAGAAGTCGCACCTTATTCTGACGGCGCTGATGTAGCATTCAACGTCATTTTAAATAGCCGTATAAATTTCTTAAGGATTCCAAATTCATACATTCCGTCATAGAAGTTTTCCCTTTTTGTGCAGTCGATAGCAGATTTGAGATTGAAAAGAAGATTTTTGAACTTTTTTTTTTTTTTTTGGGTCTTGTCCAAGTGATAACGTATCGTGAATATCTGC
This sequence comes from Bactrocera tryoni, assembly GCF_016617805.1. Classification (NCBI taxonomy): domain Eukaryota; kingdom Metazoa; phylum Arthropoda; class Insecta; order Diptera; family Tephritidae; genus Bactrocera; species Bactrocera tryoni. Next base: position 24,260,441 of record NC_052503.1, on the reverse strand, counting down.
CGATGGTTGATTTATCAGGTTCGGAAGCTACACTAATAAGGTCCATTAAACGATAATTAAGTATTGCTCCAATATGTGACATATAATAGATATCAGCTCAGCTTGAAGATATCTTCAGAAATTCGAACAACTATCTACACAATAAGTTCAATAGGTTTTTAAATTACCATAACTCATGATAGAGAATATATTATACAAATGATATATGTACATATATATTATGCGATGTTCAATTGTAGTCCACTCGTCGACGGCTTTCTCGCCTTCTATCACTTTGGCATCTGTTGTGTGTATGTGGTATTCATAGCGGAGAATATCAAGCAGATTGTCGATGAGTATCTGGTGGTTTTGGATGTGCGGCTGCATATGTGCTTCATTTTAATACCGTTATTTCTGCTCTACAGCATTAGAACTCTGAAAACTTTGGCGCCTTTCTCAACGTTTGCCAATCTACTGCTCTTTGTGGGTGAGTACGGCTGCAATACACTTGTGTAGTTATGTATATAACTGTTAATGTGCTTATTGATACAGGTTTTGGCATTGTGCTTTATTATATTTTCGCAACGTTGCCGCCGATTAGCACACGCCAACCGTTCCAGGTTGTTTCTCGCTTACCAATTTTCTTTGGCACCGTGCTGTTCGCCATTGAAGCCGTCGGTGTGGTGAGTTACATATGCATATGACAGTTTTGAGGAGATTATACGTGTATTTAAGTATTAATATGTTTTAATGTTTTTGTTTACTTGTTTTTACACATTTTGTTTTACTAGATTCTCGCTATTGAAGAGAAAATGGAGAAACCCAAGTCTTATATTAAGCCTTTCGGTGTATTGAATGTTGGCATGGCAATTGTGCTCAGTTTGTATATTCTACTGGGATTCTTTGGTTACTGGGAGTACGGTGACGCTGCTTTGGGCAGTGTGACTTTAAATATACCACAGCAGAAAATGTAAGTTAATATTTGATATAAAATTTTATAAAACCTTAAATGTCTATTAGAAACAAAAGATACAACTCAGAAGATGGTCCACTTTGGAAGTAAGCACATAGTTAAAATCTTTCCCAAAGGAATGAAAATAATCATGGAGCTAGCAGGCAATAGTGAAACCCTGTCTAGTTCTTGATATATCAAAACGATAAGGATAAATGTTATATAACCCACCTGCACTGACATTGGGTCATGCTGACATGAAGTTTTAGTAGTTAGTTTTTTCTTTTTTAAGGTCGAGGCGACTGCCAAAAAGTATAATTATTTAGATTTCGTAACAAAATGGTGATTCAATTTGAGATTTCATGCTTTTTTAAAGAAAAAACACAGAAGCTTGTTTATTATCATTCGAAAGAACTCTCTTTGGCATTTATTTTTAGAGATTATCTGTTTCAAATGTTGTCCGGGGCTACGTCCCAATCCATCCGTTGAGTCCAATTTTCGATTACTCGTTCGAACATTTCAACTGATAACTGGCGAATGACACGCGTGATGTTTTGCTTCAAGCCCTGAATCGAAGTGGGATTGTCCCATAAACTTTAGACTTTACATATCCTCACAGGAAAAAGTCTAACGGAGTGATATGAAACGATCTTGGTGGCCAATCAACCAGGCCCATACTTGAAATTATCTGCTCACTGAAGTGTTCTCTCAATAAATTCATTGATTTATGCGATGTGTGAGAAGTGATGCTGTCTTGTCGAAACCCAATGCCGCCGATATCACGAGCTTCAATTTCAGACATTAAATAGTCCGTTATCATGGTGCGATAATGGTCGCCATTGGCGGTTACGTTCTCACCGGCATCTTTTTTGAAGAATATGGACTGATGATTCCAGCGGCCCACAAAACATATCAACTGTTGTTTTTTCTGAATGAAATGACAGCTCTTGAATCCTTTCAGGTTTCTCTTCGTCCCAGCGGCAATTTTGCTTGTCTACAAATGCATTTAGCCAGAAATAGGCCTCATCGCTGAACAATATTTGTCTCGAAAACGTCGGATCTTCTTGGAACTTGGAACACTCATAGAGCGAAGCGATGTGGACTTGTGGATCTCGGGAAGGTCGAGCGGCTTTAGTTCTTGCACAAGCTGTATTTTGTATGCTTTCAATTTAAAATCGCTATGTAAAGTGCTCCAAGTCATTCAGTCTGAGTTCCTGCCAACAGCGCCGAATCGACTCTCTACGGTTTTCGTGCACTGCGTTCTGAACATGGTCTATTAGGTCGAATATTATCCAATAATGAGTGCTGGGTCTCAAGATGGGTGATGGTGTTGCGAATAGCACGCTCAGTAGGACGATTATGTTTACCATTACAGAACGTGAATTTTCGCAATAAAATTGAACGATTTGAAATCGTCTACTCTCCGTTATTACAAATCGCGTGTTTTTTTCTTGATTTAAACTAAAATGGACTTGGTTTCTCGGACTAGATAACAATTGTGATTAATGACGAAAGTTTTGTAAGGTTATTAAGCATTTGGTTCTAATGAAGAACAATTTTTGAGCAAAAAAGTTTGATCCCAGAAATACACAAAATTTATTATTAAGACTCGGCGAGCCAAGCAATTAGCAGAAGCCATTTTTCTATAGCGATGACAGCCCATCTAACTTTATGTTAAACTCCATCACAATTATCATAAAATGTGGATATCTGAGCATCATACCAAAAAGTCGTCTGAGGTTTTCAACTCTTATTCCAATGTCTTTGTTAAAGACTTCCAGTACTTAGCAAATCTAGTCATCGTAGAAATAAACATTTATGACTTTGAACCTTAACCTTATATAAATTTCAGTTTCGTCTATTTACATATTTTGCTCATAATTTCCTGTTATTAAGTACTTAATTACTCTCAACTCAACTCAGTTTAGCTCAGGTCGCGAAAATTATCTTCGCCATCACCACGTGGATTACATATGCATTACAGGGTTACGTTACGGCCGATATTATTTGGAATAAATATCTTTCGCAGCGCATAAAAGACACCTCCAAGCATGTGTTTTACGAGCTTCTGATAAGGGGCGGCATTGTTTTGCTGACGTGTAAGTAATTATAAAGCAATCACTATTCTAAGTTCATTTATAGTCGTGTTTAGTATTTTATAAACATTCAGCTATAATAATAAAATTACAGTTAATTGCCCATAATTAAATTTATTATCTGGTATTCTCTCGTAGTTTGCTTTGCTGTGGTAATACCGAATTTATCGCTCTTCCTATCGCTTGTCGGCTCATTTTGTCTGTCTATACTGGGTTTGATTTTCCCCGCCTTGCTGCAGATCTGTGTACAATATGGCCTGGGATATGGCGTTTGGAAGCTGAAATTGATGAAAAATCTATTTTTAATTGCATTTGGCATATTCGGTGGCATCATTGGCTCCTACGTTAGTATCGTACAGATTATCGAAAGCTATAACACGTAAAGTACGTAACTGTAAAGGGGAATTAAAAAAAATTAATTTAATTGTTAACTGAATTGTAATGTTAAGAAATAAAGTAAAATTCGCTCAAAGGTGAAAAAACCTAGAAAAAAATATTTCTCTGTAGATATTCTCATTTAGGAATTGTCAATTAAGTGCAAGCGAATTGTGTTACGCAACAAAATTTCGTCACACTCTCTATATACACAGCTTCTTCTTCTTCTTTATTAGTTTAGACACCATTTGGCGACAATTGGAGATTCCAACTACGGAGGTCTTCCTCTTCCTCTGCTTCCTCCGGAGGATACTGAATCGAAAACCTGGAGCTGGAGTGTTCTCTGCATCCAAACAACATGACCTAGCCAGCCTGGACTATGCCAATGTTGCCGTATATCTCGTACAGCTCATGCCTCCGCACCATATAGCAGTACGCGAATGATGAAGGACTAGTAGAGTTTGGTCTTTGTTCGTCGAGAGAGCAGTTTTCTTAACAATAGCCTTGTCAGTTCAAAGCAGCAACAGAGTGATTCTGCGTTGGATTTCAAGGCTAATATTGTTGTGGTGTTGATGCTGCTTCCAAGATATCTACGACTTCAAATTTATGACTGTCAACAGTGACGTGAGTGGCAAGTCGCGAGTGCGACGACTGTTTGATTGATGACAGGAGATATTTCGTCTTGCTCTCGTTCACTGCCAGACCCATTTTCTGTGCTTCCTTGTCCAGCCTGGAGAAAGCAGAACTAACGGCGCGGTTGTTAAGGCCAACGATATCAATATCAACAACTTTCCCCGTAAAATATGCCGAAAACCAGACTTCAGACTCTAGAAACAAATATGAGTATCGAGTTGGACTATCTCCGCAACCATTTGGATAAAATTTCGTGTAATTTTTGAATATGAGGGGTAGGATCAACAATTAATTAAGTCTTTGGGCTAGTGGTATTGTAATATATCAGACGTAAGAGTCGACGTGCTTGGCGATGCAGTTCTGAAGCCGTTGTACACATAGTTCTTGGTAGTTTTTATAGTTTTTAGCAGACGATTTCGTCTTAACGGGAAACCCGCAGGCACGAGTTCAAAACAACTGTTAATGTCAGGCGCGTCAATCAGACCATTCTGTACTTTAAAGAACAAAATTAAGTCAGCTACCTGACGGCATGTTGTGGGTTTTTGGCATTGAAATGGTAGTAGATGTCGGAACCTAAGCTTTTCAGAGTCTCATGTGTAAAGGGTGATCCATTTTGAGGCTCCCTACTTGTTTAAAGAAAAACACAGAAAATTGGAATTAAATTGGAATCATTCGAAAGAATATTCTTCCTCATTTATTTTCTGAAGATTATCTCTTTCAAATATTGGCCACGGCTACGTCCCAAATGGTCCAGCTGTTGAGTCCAATTTTCGATGACTCGTTCGAGGGTTTCGACAGGTAACTGGCGAATGACTAGCGTGATTTTGCTCCAAGTCTGAATCGAAGTGGAATTGTCCGCATAGACTTTAAACTGTACATATCCCCAAAAAGAAAAGTGTAACGGTGTGATATCACACGATCTTGGTGGCCAATCGACTAGCCCAAAACGTGAAATTATCTGCTCACCGAAGTGTTCTCTCAATAAATCCATTGATTGATGCGATGTGAGGCAAGTGGCGCCGTCTTGTTAAAACCAAATGTCGCCGAGATCACGAGCTTCAATTTCAAACACTAAATAGTCGGCTATCATGGTGCGATAATGGTCGCCGCTGTTACGCTCTTACAGGCATCATCTTTGAAGAAATATGTATCGATGATCCACCTGCCTACAAGCCACACCAATCCGTTGTTTTTTCTGGATGAAATGGTAGCTCTTGAATTTTTTCAGATTTCTCTTCGTCCCAAATGCGACAATTTTGCTTTTTTACATATCCATTGAGCCAGAATCGAGTTTCATCGCTGACCAAAATTTGGCTCAAAAACGTCGGATTTTCTTAGAACTAGCCAAGAGCCATTTCCATGGAGTGAAGCGGTGTCACTTCAGAAGGTCGAGCGACTACAGTTCTGGCACAAGCTGTATTCGGTCGCTTTCAATTTAAGATATTGACGTAAAATACGATAAGTCGTTCCATACGTCAGTTGCTGCGTACGGAGCCGAATCGACTCTCCTTGACCTTCGCTGAACGAGTCTATTTGGTTGAATATTATTCAATGATGTATACCGATTATGTTCGCCAAATCTTCGAATAGGTAATTTACTTAAACGAACATAATAACGTTTTTTATACCCTGAACAGGGTATATTAAGTTTGTCACGAAGTTTGTAACACCCAGAAGGAATCGTCGGAGACCCTACAAAGTATATATATAAATGATCAGTATGTCGAGCAGAGTCCATTTAGCCATGTCCGTCTGTCTGTCCGTCTGTCCGTCTGTCTGTCTGTATATATACGAACTAGTCCCTCAATTTTTAAGATATTGTTTTGAAATTTTGCAAACGTCATTTTCTCTTCAAGAAGCTGCTCATTTGTCGGAACGCCCGATATCGGACCACTATAACATATAGCTGCCATACAAACTGAAGGATCGGAATCAAATGCATGTATGGAAAAATTTCACATTTGACAAGATATATTCACGAAATTTGGTATGTGCTATTTTCTAATGCAGCAATGTAATATCCGAAGAAATTGTTCAGATCGGTTAACTATAGCATATAGCTGCCATACAAACCGAACGATCGGAATCAAGTTCTTATATGGACAACTTTCACATTTGACAAGATATATTCACGAAATTTGGTATATATTATTTTCTAAGGCAACAATGTAATCTCCGAAGAAATTGTTCAGATCGGTTAACTATAGCATATAGCTGCCATACAAACCGAACGATCGGAATCAAGTTCTTATATGGACAACTTTCACATTTGACAAGATATATTTACGAAATTTGGTATATATTATTTTCTAAGACAACAATGTAATATCCGAAGAAATTGTTCAGATCGGTTAACTATAGCATATAGCTGCCATACAAACCGAACGATCGGAATCAAGTTCTTATATGGACAACTTTCACATTTGACAAGATATATTCACGAAATTTGGTATATATTATTTTCTAAGGCAACAATGTAATCTCCGAAGAAATTGTTCAGATCGGTTAACTATAGAATATAGCTTCCATACAAACGGAACACATAGTTACTAACAGAAATGCACCTGTGAAGGGTATTTAGCTTCGGTGCAACCGAAGTTAACGTTAACGTGCCAGACACCTTTTTCCGGAAGTCTGTCTAGAGATTAGCTTCGACATCAAGGGATTCCGAAATGCCGCCGATTAATTAATTACATAAAACTCTTTAAATTTACTTAAACGAACATACTACTATTTACTATTTTTATTTTTAAGTACTTAAAAAAATTCACAAAAAAGCGTATTTTCTTAACACTTAAACCTTTTTTACTGAAAAAATGTAAAAAAAGAAATAATTTTATCAAATATTATTAAGTATTTTATATATTTCTCATCTGATATCATTTTAGTTTCTTGTGACTTTTTGCTTTCAAGAAATCACGATTTGCTTAACTTCAACTACTCGGAAACCATTGCGTATGATGAACTTTCCTACCCATTAATTTGTACAAATACTTTAAGGCACAAAGGCTTTTCAGCTTCGTTTTTTTTAAATATTGCTATTTTTTTCCACAAGGACTTCAATGCTAGCAGTTTGGCAATTTTAAAGAATTACAATTATCTCAACAAAGCAACTTTAACGAAATGCCATTCTGTTTAAAGAACAATTCTTTGTTTTTGCTGATTTTCGGCAAACGCCGTTATCGCCGTGTGGACACAAGTAATAATAAATTTCCATCATTTTCAGTCTTTGTATGCCTCAAGTTTCAATTGCAACTGTGCGCTTTCGATCCAAGATAAATGGGTTTTACGCAAGGCCAATCGATTCGATATTCAATATTTGAAGTGGTTGCAAGGGGCAAAGTAACCAAAGTAACAAATTGCGAAAGAAGGCAAAAATGAACTTACACACATATATAACGGTACAGTGGCGCTGCACTCTGGGATCAAACATGCCATCATACTCATATATATTTTTGTAAGGAGCAACACAATCACACATACAAATCGACAAGTGTGTAAGTGTGTGAGTTGGTATGCACGCATGTAAGTTGTAAGCTTGTAAGTATATGAGTGTGTGTGTGTGCTTTTCAAATGTGTGTGAAAATGCAGTGCGATGTCGCTTGAATTGCGCCAACATTTGCCGCAAGTTCAATTGCCGGAGCGCACTTGCCCAATGATAGATAACCAAGCGGTCAGCTTGCGTTGACAATTCCATTACTGCATTGGCTACTTGTACGGCTCGCTCATTGTTTTTGTTACGACCACACTGTTACGCTCACATTGTGCTTATTTTTCCGTCTCTCATTTGGCCAACCGCTTAATGCTTGCACGATATTTCCCGAAGCGATATTTGATGGAACTTTAACAATGCGAAATCGATCAGCAAAAATACGCTGTGAGTGAAAGTGCTAAGGGGTTCGCTGCTATTGTTGTGTGGTTGCGGTGACAAATGCACATATGCGTATATTAATGCATGTAGGCTTCCAACCAATCATTCGGAGTTTTTGTGTGGCATTAATGTGTTTAATATTAAAGGTTACGCAATATTCACGAAAATCGATTTTTTTTTAACGGAAAAAGTTCACTAACAGCCCGCCAAGACAGAACGTTAAACTCGAGTTTATGGTATGGTGGAAAAAACAGTTATTTGTAAGGAAAAACTTTTTATTAATTATATTGTCCATAACTAGTCGGGGAATGTCCGCCTTGAATGCCTTTTAGAAATCCTAGGAATAAAACTGTGATATGTCTCGAAAGAGGCTCCGATAAACTCTGTGAGAATTAGAGAGCTGCCACGAGTCCTCGGAATTCAGGCGTGTTCTCGCAAAGTACCCCGTCTCCCCGGATTATTTTTAGGACACAAATGGGAATTGGACCCTGAGCAGTGAGGATACACTTCAGATGCTCACTTCCCAAGCAACAGGTACTCTAAGGAGAATATCTATCGGAGAGCTGCAAGACGATTGCGCGGTGGTTTTCGACCTTCTGGATGAACGGCACTTAACCTGGGCGATCAATCTTTCAAACCTTTCAAGTCCCCCGAACCGAATGGCATCATACCAGCGCAGTTGCAACACACTGTTAAGGTGTTATGCAACTGGTTGAGACTTATCTATGCGAACTGAATAAGACTGGGTTGCATCACGGAGTCCTGGAGATGAATCAGAGTCACGTCCATCTCGAAGGCTGCCAGGGGCTCCCACCTTACGTCCAAGGGCTTCAGCCTCTCCACCTTCTTACTAAAAACTCTGGAGAGACTGATGGTGTAATACGTGTAGTAAGGAGGCGCATTCCGAGCGACCATATATCAGGAGCGCAACTTGCTTATTGTTAAGGCAAGTCAGTGGATACTGTTTTGCATACTATTGTGTCATGGCTTGAGGAAGCCATTAGGGTTAAGGAATTCGCTGTTGGGGTCTTTCTTGGTATAGAGGGAGCTTTTAATAACATCCTGCCAGAAGCAGTCGTAACTGCTCCGGACTGTCTTGGGGTTGAATCACAGCTCAAACACCTCATTTTCAGTGTTCTGTGCGGCAGAGTGATTGAAATGGAATGCAGAAACGCACGCGCTCGACGAAATGTGAGTAGGGAACCCCACAAGATGGAGTTCTTTCACGTCTTCTATGGATCCTGGTCGTTAACGATATGCTTAAAATACTTTAAGATCGTGGCTGCAGAGTGATTGTCTATGGTCTAGCGCTTATTGACAAATGAAAGTTCCTAAGTACCATATACGAATTGACGCAGGTGTTCTTCTTGCTGTTTAACATTGAACAATACTCACATATATCGAATTTACCTCGAAATTTTTGTTTTTTGTACCTACTTTTATTTCGCTAACCTGGCTACTATGCTTTGAATTATTGAACTATGTTTTTTGTTATATTCATATTTGTTAATGTAAATACATATATAGTTGATTCTTTAACCTTTACTTTTGTTGATCCCTGCAAGAGCTGCACCATCAAGTATCCCCATCGTCTACGCTTTTGTATCCAGGAGAGACTTCTAAGATAATTTTTCGGTTCATGGATAGAGTATTTAATTTTCTATTACCTACTCGGTCTGAGTACCACTTGTTGTCTCAATCAATTCTTCCTTGTATATGAAGAATACTTCAGAACACCTTTTTTGTTAAAGATATTTCTGTAAATCGATTTTTTTAAGAAATTGATTATTCTAATATACATATTTTATATATTTTTGTGGACTTTATCTGTAAGATGCTTACAACTTCGAAAACAACATAGAGAATATTAATATATCTGTCGATAGCCAAGAGCACTTAATGCAATAATCTCAGAGAACGTTCTTAGAAGCAGAGAGGAAGTGGATGTGGAGACGGCCGGAAAGCCGCATATACTGGATTTCAGGCCATAAGGTCACCGGGAAACGAAATATCTGATGAGATTGCCAAAAGTACCAATCATCTGGCTACGAAACAGGAAATACGCGAGTCGCTAAAAACGATACACTGAAATTTTCTAAAGGGCTGATACACGGATTGATGGAAGACCTCAAGCACATGCAGATCATTACGATCATGTGCAAGGGCATCGAAGAAAATTACACATAAAAATACTATAGAACGGCTGTTCAAAACTTACCGTCATTACGAGTCGTATAGACATTAGCAACGATGACATATGCCGAAAGTGCTGGGAAATACACATGTGAGACACCTATACTAGGAGCTTCGCAGTTCAAACGACTAGTTGATGTATCAAAATTAGATATCGAATCTATATTAAGCTTAGCGAAAAGCGTTGACGTCCTTTTTGACGACAAATTCTGCCCGTATTAAAGTGAACCACCATCTTGCATAAAAAAAAGACCAGTACGCAAGTTACCTTTTTTATTCCGGATTTGGCATCCCTAGTGTTGCAATCTGGCAGCTCGCAACTTTACCGTAAGGTGTGAAAATTTTGATGTTAAGTATACTCAGAACAAGAACATTTTGACATACCAGCGCTATTTGTGTTGTTTACAGTAACTAAAAATATTCATCTCGGCCAAAAAATAGAATTAAATCGCGCAAACTTTCGCGCGATTATTTTTTATAACTTTCGACGTGTACGAGTATTAACTCAGCAACAGTTCATCGTTAATTCAGTTGTTGAGGATGAAGCTCCATCAAAGGCCAGTGTTTACCGATGGTATGGTGAATTCAATCGAGCTCGTAGATCACTCCAAGACGAATTCCGTCAAGATCTACTAAAATCAGTTACGGAAACTATTGTCGTAAAGATTGAGACAACTTCAGGCATTAGTGGGGCCAGCATACATTCAATATTGCATGAACATTTGATTTGAGATTTTTTTCACATTGGATCCCACATAATTTGTCGATAGCTCAAAAAAATGTGTCGTATCGATTGGTCGAGAGAAATGTTAAAAGAAAATAAAACAGTGCTTCGAAACACTTCATCACACAATTATAATTAGGGGTGAGAGCATTATTTGTCATGGCACTCTTATTGCGGAGGAATTAAGTAAAACTCGCCGCATAAATATTATTATATGAGCAATAAATAACTATTATCAAATAACTCTTATTTAGCAAGCAAAAAAAAATCGTAATAAAGAGTAGTTCATTTTGAAGCTTCCTACTCTTTTAAAGAAAAAACACAGAAACTTCAAATTCAATGGGGAATGTTTATTAGAGTTTAGACTTTATATATCCATACAGAAAAAATTCTTACGGTGTGATATCACTCGATCTGGGTAGCTAATTGACCGGCCCGCCGTCTTGTTGAAACCAAATGTTGCCGAGATCATGAGCTTCAATTTCTGGCATCAAAAAGTTGGTTATCATGGCGCAATGACGGCCAGCATTGACGGTTACGTTCTCACCGGCAACATTTTGAGGAAATATAGAGCGATGATTCTACTGGCCCACAAACCACACCAAACCGTTCGTTTTTTTTATTTCTGGATGAAATGACAGCTCTTGAATCTCTTCAGGTTGCGCTTCGTCCTAAATGTGGCAATTTGCTTGTTTACATACGCATTGAGTCAGATATGGGCCTCAGCGCTGAACAAAATTTAGTTCGAAAAGCTCGGATCCTCTTGGAACTTTTCAAGAGCTCACAGAGCGAAACGATGTGGCTTGGGAAGGTCGAACGGCTTCACTTCTTGCACAAGCTTTCAAATGCGTCAAGTCGTTCCATACGTCAGTCCGAGTGGCTGCGAACGGCGCTGAATCGACTCTCCACGGTCTTCGTGTACACACTCAGCTGCGGCTGACAAAAAAATTATCTCTACTTGGAACCGTTACTTAATACTTGGCGCTTAGATTAATAATTTAGAGTAGACTTAAGCCTAGGCCGTGTAATTATTTTTTCATACTTATAATTTCATTCAAAGTACCCATAATAAAGTATCCAAAAAACCGAGTTCTCCATTACTTTGAAAAAACGCTTTTTTACAGTTTTAAGCAACGAATATAATCAAAAAAGATTCGTAAATATAAATATGTACAAGTGTACCAAACGCAAGCAAAAACATATTGAAACCTTCGATACGCATCAATTCCGTCAGAAAGCAACTGGGAACGCTCAGTTTTTCTTTTTCTCTTCATACTTAATTCGTTGCAATTTTGAACTTTATCGAATGGGAAATTGGCTGAGTGGGATTTCGCTTAACTTTCTGGTTTCTTCGTTTCAAACAATTTTAACTTTACAACTGTTTTTACAGTGCCGCTTACAAATATGTGTACTTGTGTGTGTGCGTGTATTTATGCACATATTGCAGATTTCGAAATTCTTTTGTAGCTACTTGCAAAATGTCATTTATTCCCTTCCCCGCCAATAAGTGATTTTCTGGCAAAAGAATGAAGTTAAGTCAAACAAGCCAGGACGAAATGATTCGCTTCGATAACTGCAATATGCAATGGTCGTATTTTCCATTAGAGCACGAAGCGAAGAGTATGCTAAAAGGTGCTGTGATTGCACTGGGCTCTGGTCCAGTGAGGGCTTGTTAGTCGCTGGTGCCGTTGCGTACGATTCTTTTAGGGAACAATATAATTTATTCAATAAGTGTGACGAAATATGGGGTGAAGGGTGGAGGGAAGAAGTTAAATAGAATTCAAAAATATATTTCCATTCGTTTTAATACCGTACGTTACAATTTAGTTGCGTATACGCAGTGTTTGACTCATAGTATGGACCGTCAATTGCAATTAGTAGCTTTTTGGAGGGTAAGCAACTTGGTTACGCTAACCAAAACTGGTTGCTGCAAATGAAAGAGAGAAAAAAACGTTGACTTCGGCTGCACTGAAGCATTTCTTATAGTGGTGAAAGTACAAAAAATCTTTAACTTATTTTGGATCCGCAAGTTTGTATGGGAGCTATAGGCTCTAGTGATTCGATCAGAAAATTTTGAATCTTGGACAATAATCTCTGACAAATTTCGTGAAGATATCTTGTCAAATAGAAAGGTTTTCCTTGCAAGATCTTACTTTGGATCTATCAGCTTGTATGACAGACGGTACCAATAAATAAGCAGTTTCTTGGGAGAAAAAGACTTGTGAAAATTTTTAGATCGATTTCTCAAAAACTGAGGGACTACACGGTCCTTTGTCTTTCGACATTCTCTTAATCACAAACAAATCTCGTCTAATGCAGTTGAGCGATAGAGGTTACTAGGCATTTCAATTTATGGCAACAAAATTAGAAATTTTTAAGTATCTCTCTAACCCTCTTCGTTTCTCAACTGCAAAGAGCTTAATCCTTTTTTCTGCGAAATCTGAAACGATACTTTTTACAAACTGGAGGAGTTCAGACTCGACCTCAACGTCGTAGTCAAGATTCTATAAGCCTCTTAAAGCAGTCTCTTCGCAGCCGAATTCGCGCAATTTTGGTGTGGCGTCGGCCAATGTGTTGTTCTGGTGGAAGAGCAGTTTTTTCATCAGTGAACGGTGTCGTTTTTTGACAAATCGGTAGCGAATCGGCTCAATAATTCGGCGTGATAGAGTTTCGTGCCCATTTCCCGGACCGGAGAGATAATGGCCGATGGGGCAGTCTTCGACTTCTTGGAAGCAGGTTCGTCAGACGAAGTCCATTGTTGCAACTGTTTACGTAACCCGCAAAGAACTGTGAGGCCGAAATGGTAATGACTGATAGGACAGTCTGCGTTCTCTTCGAAGCAGGTTCGTCGGGTGTAGTCCACGGTTCCGGCTGTTGCTTGAGGTCTGGTGACCGCCAGCGGAACCATGCTGCGATAGTCATTATGGGCAGAAACTCTTTCGGGTTGCACTTAAACACTGACGGTAAGTTTGTTGGCCGACATGAACAACGCGGCATTCATCCCGACAACGCTTTTGCGCCTAATACTCCAAGCAAGATAACGTGCATTTCTGAGACGTCTACTGTCTCAGCTATTTCGTGCAGCTTAAATTGAGAGTCTACCCATTATCATACGAGTGGTACAATGCCTTCAAAGAAGGTCGGGAGGTCGTTGAAGACATGCCTCGTTCTGGTACGCGGAAATTGTCAGGCAAGTGTTAGAGAGATGGCAAAAGAGCTCGACTTCTCTCGCGAGTTGAATCGGAGGATTTTGGTGGATATTTTGGGTATGAAAGATGTTCTTGCTCGGCTCAATCCGATAAGGCTGAATTTTAAAGAGTACCGTAAACAGGTCTCTTTGGAAATACTTGATCATGCGTATTCCTATCCCACATTCATAGAGAGCTATATAACGGCCGATGAGGCATGTGTTTATAGGTTTGACATGCAAACATGTCAACCATCAACGGAATGGAATCCGTTTTCTGTCGATCGAAGTGTTAAAATAAAATTCGCTGAAGACCAGATAGATCCGACTGCTTTGGTATCGACATGTCGACTGGTGGGAACGGAAAGATCTTAAGTGCGCCAATTCTTAATATTTGGGCTTCGAATCAATTTAGTTGTGGGAAATCTTAAAGTAGCTTCAAATAAAACTCTGTTTACTTCTTCGGCGCCACAAGGCAATGCAACTGGCGACCCTTGAAATGTCTAACATTTCTTACGAATTTAAATACTATTATTTAAAAAATGCATTCTTCATCCAGCCGCAGACGCTCAGTAAGCTATGTGTGTGCATAAGTTGTTGCAGTAAATTTTAGTTGGCATTCAGTACTCAAAAGCAACAACAAAGTCTGCTGCTGAAGCCAACATGTTGACATTCCAAGCATACAATGTCACTCACTTAGCGTCACTTATGCAATAAGGCAAACAAATCTCATTCACGCCGCAGCACAGCATTATTCCTAATAGAAGAAGGGCTTGAAAATGAATGCGTCGGGAGCAGTGAGCCTACTGCTTTGCTACTTTAGGCGCCGCGGCGTGTTGAGACTGGCAAGAAGAAAGCTAGAGAGGAGAGTAGCTGATGGTAGCTGCTAGTTTTTGCTCTATTTTTCGGGAAGGCAAACGCTTGGCTTGGTTAGCCCTCGACGTCATTACGGCTAACGTTCATTTTACTTTCATGAAATCCTGTAAAATTTATATTACCATAAATTCCATGCCAATTATGTGCATAGTGCGATCGTTGCCTCATACAGAGAGCGCTAAACACATGCAAGCATACATATTTGTATGTGTGAGTGAGTATGGATGTGTGTGTTTGCAGTGGAAATTGCACGTTGTGAGCATGGACTTGGAAATTATTACATGAATATTCAAATCTAAGTTGGCATTTGCCTTCAGCATACATATACACATACATACATATGCATGTATGCGTGCGTGTGTGTTGCGGCACTCGTTTGCGGCAACGGCTCGACGTGTTTGCATAGACAGCAGGATTGTTTTTAGTTATGAAAATATTATTGTTTATCTTCAAAACAAAATGGAATATTTGCTTTCATGCTGCTGCAGATTTTTTTGTTGTTGTTGCTGTTATTATTGTTGCTGAATGTGTTTCAACCGCAGCTATCAGTCATTTCTATTGCGCTTCTCGCTCGTTGCACTTTGCAAAAAGTTCATGCATTTTGTTTATGTACCCAAAAGTTCACAAACATATTTGCATGTGTATGTATGTATGCATATAAGTATGTTCGTTACGAAACGTTTGGGTCTAACGGTTGTTGTGGCGTGTGTGTGGCTTCGCAAGTCAGTGACTTTTTGATGCGCTATAATGCCAAGATGTTCGTAACAGCCAGAAGGAAACATAGGAGATCCTATAAAGTATATATGTATATGTACTACATATATGCATACAAATAGTCAATTCAGCTGTGTGTGTGAGTTATCGATTTCAGTTTTGGCATACAACCGTTTTTCCCCAAAACACTGTTCACTTGGCGGAGTTGCCGTTATCGGACCACTGACCGATCGAAATCACGATAAAGATCGCCTCAGTCGACTAATCCAAAGATGACGCTGAATGAATTTTGTAAAAAAAAAACTTTATAATTTTACTTGATGAAAATGCGGACCATTTGGCGCTCCTCAAAAAGACATTAAGAATAGGAAGTCTTGGAATATCATTGACAAGCGAACTTTCTTCATCTTTTTTGGTACTACAACCCTTGGTCGGTCCGGGCCGAGAACACGAAACATCGCCAGTCGCTTCTATCCTCTGCGAGGTCACGCCAGTTGTAGAACCCAGGTGCAGACTGGTCGCTATGCGCTTGGTACTTCCATTGGATGCGTGGGCGCCATTGCTTCCGTTGTCCACCCATAGGTCTTGAGTCAAAGAAGCCTTTCGTTTGAACATCATCTTCTATGCGAAAGACATGACCTAACCAGCGCATTTGCCGAACTTTTATGCGCTTAACTATTTCCATGCCGCCAATCTTCTTCCACAGACCTTGAGTAGAGCAGTTCTCTGGAAGGGTCCTAGTGCTTTCTCATCTCGCCCATGTTTCTGCGCCGTATAATTGCACCGACAAGAGTTATTCTGCGCTTGATCCCAGGCTTAGATTATTGATGGAATTTATGCTGGTTCCGAGATATACAAAGTCCTAAACTTTTTCAATTTTACAGCTGCCAACAGTGATGCAGTACCTAAAGCACAATGAATTTTTGTTATTGGCTGCCAGGTATTTTGTCTTGCCTTCGTTCACCACAAGACCAAATTCTTTCTCTTCTTTTTCTAGGCTTGAAAACGCTGCGCTAACGGCTCTATTGTTAAGGCCTCTGATGTCAATATGTAGACAGTGTCATTGCGGTGCAGATTAGCAGCAAGTATTACTTTTTTCAGCATTATATTGAGAAAGACGTCCGAAAGAAAATAACCTGTCTCAAACCTTGTTTGGTATCGGACGGCTCGGCGAGGCCCTTCCCGATTTTAAAGGAGCTGATGGTTGTGCTCAACGTCATTCTGCATAGTTTCACAGGGATACCAAATTTAGACATTGCGTCGAATAGGCAACTCCTATCAGTGCTGTCGAAAGCGTCTTTGAAATCGACAAAGATGTTAATGGGTGTCGATCTGTTTGTCAGGGGTGGATTCGCCAGCTCTGAAGCCACACTGATAAGTTTTTCAGTTTATTTACAATGCACTTAAGTCTTTCACACAATATTATCTTAAGAACCTTATATGCGAAAATTCATACTTTTAGAGAAATTAAAAGAAACCATTATCAAATCAATCAAAGTCGTCTCAAAAACACCTTCAACCGACTACTACTTAAATATTTCATTGTTTTCAAATTTACTCATATTCTATAAAAACTAGTCCGGATCGCGGCTGCACGGCAAAAAACACTAATTGAAATTGATCACACAGTTAAATTTCCCGTCGGTGGCAAGCGATCGTGGTAGCAACATAAAAGTACTTTTGAATTCAAGAAAACAGGCAGAGCAAAAGCCGAACCAAGTAAAAAGGTAGCTGCTGCTCCAAATATAGTGCAACAGCATATATTTAGTGCTCTCGTTCTACTCAACTTTCTTCAATATTTTCAAGAAATATTATCGAGTTGACACCCCTTCTTCGGGTTCATTTTGATTATGCCAATCTGAAGTTATTTCCCCAGCTAAAGGATCTACAAACTTGTTTACTCTTGTAAACTAGGACTAGGCTATTACTATTCACATTTAGGGCTTACGCGTGACTGTGTTGCTTATAGTCTTACTATAGTCTTTCGTGGATTCTCAAAAGTAATTCTAGGCATTCCATTTTTTATTTGTGGTGAATCGAATTCCATGACCAATTTCAGAAACGTGACTTGGATCTTGTATTCTTTTTGTTTGATGGATGATATCGTCTATTTATTAGTGTTTAAAAAAAATAGAGAGGTTTCTCTAGGGACAATTTTTCACTCGCTCCTGAAAGCACAAGGTTACAAGGTGGCTGACGATTGCCAATCAATAGTCAAAATAATTGTGCAGTAATCCTTTTCGAACTCACGGGAATGTAAGTGCATACATACCTATGTGGACGTATATTAATGTAAGTGCCATGTTGTAAGGGGAAATTCTGTGGAATTCCTTTTTCTTTGGTATGTTTTAATTAAAAGAAAATCGTGAAATTGCGAAAGGCGATTAAAGTGCTCTTCTGCTTTCAGCAGCGTAACATTCTTCACGCATAGGGCGAGTGAGAGCATCGCGTGGGCTCACATTGACCGGAAAACGTTGATTTAATTGAGGTAAAATTTCCCGGATTATTAACTGTCGTGCAATGCGGCGAGACAGTGAGTTACACACTGGCATACAATATCAATATGCGTTTGTATGTATGTATGTATGTTTATACATCAATATCCCGAGAAAATTTGATTCCATTTATAAACTTGTTTGTACATACTTTTGTGTGGCTGTTATCGAATTTGTCTTGGATAGTTCCACTTTTAGTAAGATAAGATAAGATAAATAGATGAGGATTGCCACGCGACCTTAGGTCTATTGTGCCCTCTCCTAAGTCACAACGACCCACCTAACCCCAGTATATTGATAAATTCCAATTTACTGCTAGGTGCTAGTGAGGCGATATGATCCCAATTTGGAAACATGGATTCAAGGCCTGTATCCAGCGTCTGCAGACTTCTATTCAGTTAATTAGCAGGTGTTCTGGAGTTTCATGCTCCCTGTCGTAGAACCGGTAATTTGCACAAGAAGCTAGGCCCATTTTTATATAAGTGCTTCTTCAGCTTAAAGTGGCCAGTGTAGAATGCGACAAATTGATTGAGTTTTTCCCCCTAACTTCCCATAGGTATGGAAAGTTTGGTGCGTAGTCCTGCGACTCTTGCACCAATCGCCTCCGGCGTTTTCGAGCCGTCGGTGTACCGCTTGATTGTACTACCTCTAAGCAGTAGCTCGAAAGTGGAATCATTCCATTCAGCCTTACTGCTGTGGATAACTTTGAAGTTTGGTAATGCTGTCCCTTGGGAGAAGAGCCAATAGTATTACACCACTTAATTCGTTCATCCAATGCGATGAGATTACCTTACACCTGCTACAACCTTCTGCTGTCATTTGGACGAAGATATTTGACTACGTTAGTCATCTCTGTCTCTCTGCCCCCCAAGGGTTAGGTTCCTGAGACCGTCCAGGCTCCATAACAAAGGGGATAGCACTTCACCCTGTAAGCAGTCTCGCGTAATGCCGAGACGAATGCTGGTATCTCCTATTGTGGTTTCAGCTATTCTGGTCTATCCATCAGCGCACCGGTGCTGCCACATTCTTTTTCGTCAGCGCCCTGGCTACGCTCCTGTGAGAGGTGTTATCAAAAGCACCTTTGATGTCTGGGAAGGCGGATAAAATTACTTCTTCTCCTTCAAGCAAACTCTGTATCTCGAAGTTAACTGAACACTTTTAGTAACCCAATATCTAAGACTTTCTGGAACGCATGAGCTTTCGAAGTATAGTTGCTTAAAATATTCTTCATTAGCGCAAATATTAGAAGGTTGCTTAATTGTCTGAATCGTCGTTATCTGACCACTATAACATACGAACTGAACGATCAAAGAGAAGTTCCTTGTGCAGCTTCGTTCTGAGTACTGTAGTAGGTTACACTCATACTTATCCAGAATCGACCACGACATATTAAATATATGTCCAGCATGCAACGAGCCCCGGCACACATCTGACACCCTTCTCCCTATGGTCCGACCCCGTCGAAACAGCACGTTTCCTGGGCCTACCGTTGGATGACGTCGATCACAACTCATCTAATCTTCACTACCCTAACGAGGATTATGTACCCGTTACAACTACAAGAACAGCTGAATAAACAAAATGAAGTCTTTGTATGGAAATATTTTTGAATTAACGAGATATCTTTACAAAGTTTGGCATGGGTTATTGTCCAAAGCAAAGGCGCAATTTCTAATAACACTCGGAATCACATAAACAACCGATTATTGAGATTTATTAAACTTCGCCTTAAAAATCTCTGGTACGAAACGGTTTTAGACCCATGGTGTTTTAGGCAAAGAATGATCCGTAGAACATTTCCTGAATACGCGATTTTTGCGTTTTTTGCCTCCCTGTAAATCAACCCACTCCAATGTATTTGTATATACATATTTTATTCAAACTTCGGGCAAACTTAGTATACCCTCTTTATTTTTTAAGAGGAAAAGAATTAAATCATCATATAAGCACGTATGCAAGCCATAACTCTTTTCAAATATGAATTTGAACCATTAAAATGTATATAGCAAGTAAAATATTAAAACATTAATATTAAAAAAAGGAGAGTTTAGCATAACATATTCTTTTAAATGCACTCTTCTCCTCATATAAATACATATGCATATATGTACATACATAAATATGTATTTATACATACATACATACATATATGCAGTTCATTGAATGGTAATTCTGCCTCCCTCCAGTTTTATGATTTCCGCAAAACATGCGCAGAATTTCTGAATAGTTATTAGTGAATCTGACGGTTCCAAGCAATGACCAGTACAAGTTATTAAAGTGGTAAACAGGAATACTTCTTGACGACATGAAAGAATTTCTATTTATGCGCTCACTTACATACTTATAATAAGGAAATATTCGAAAAGAAATATTAATACATACATACACATATATATGTATAAGTATATATCTAATAGAATTTTCTTTTTTCTTGCAAGGTATTTTGCGATATTTGATAGAAAAGAAAATTCAAAATCATTTCCTATATTTAATTTGCTGAGTCATCTCCTTAGACTCCTTCCATATTTTGTTCAACAACTTGAACTTACACGACCTTTATTCAACTGCTTATATGAAAACTCTATACAAGCATTGAGCCCGGCAATATATTTTATTTTCAAAATCGTCACTTTATATTTAATGGCTGTTCTATTTTGATTTGTATGTGGCTACCATTTACCGTCCACCTATTTACCATAACGATATTTATTAACTCCCCTGTGGTGAGTTTGTTGAATGTAGCGAACCTTACCCCTTATTGTGTTTTAACGAAACTATATTGGTATAAATACACTAAGTTTCGGAATGGTCTAAAATCGAAAATTACGGTAGGTTCACTTAGATTATATCAGCTGAAATGGATTCACCAAGCGTTGGATAGCTCATTCTAAATTAAGTAGCAGGGCTCTACATATGTATATTCCACACGTGAGGCTCTGAAATACTCAACTAAGTTGTGCGAACACCTTAGCCTCAACATACACACAAATTTAAAAATAACTGATAACACTGGAAAACAAAATTTTACTATTTAAATAACGCACACATTTCACATAACTTAGGAACAAAATATGGTTTAACTACTTTATTGGCTGCTACACTTTATGTACAATAATTGAAAAAATGCAACTAAAATATACGCGGCTCACTGATTACTTCCGCAGGGTCACCTACATTTTGCTCAACTTCAATTGAATTGATGCGAATCATTGTGTTTGGTGAACGTTGGAAGTTGATACGCATGTATTGCTTCCTGCGCTTCTTTTTGAAATGTGTTTTCGTATGCGTAAGGGTTTTCTCAATAATTGTCGCCTTCACGTTCACCAAACCTGCCGGTAGTATTGGCCGACCGATTAAAGTGAAATCCTTAGCACCAGCTAGTAACACTTTTTCCAAACGTATTTCATCGCCAATTGTAGGTGGCCAATAGCCTTCCACAAGTATTATATCGCCAGCTGTTATTTTAAATTGCTTGCCACACAAATGTACAATAGCAAATAGACGTCCCTCTTTACGTTCATCAAGTTGTTGGTTAACTTTATCGAAAACATCTTGACATTCTTTTTGTTCGAGTTCTGAAGTCAATTTTTCACTTTTATTTGCTACAACTGCGGCATTTACTAAAGTGGGCTTTTGTTGTTGCAGTAGGGGCGGTGCAATGCTGAGCGCACGAAATGTGTCTGCAATGGAAAATAAATGAAATGTTGCTATTTGCATAACGATTTGTTTACTTACGTGTTAAGTTATTAACGAGGCAAGGCTGCCGCGCCACGGAAAGCAATCCCTTAGCCAAAAACGCCATTATTTTCAATATTCAATTGGGATTCACGAACTATTGCACAAACACTTCTTTCTAACCATAAAAATAAAGCGTATTGACAATCAGCTGTTATTGTGCTGCTGTTTTTGACAGGCAGTCGGCGCTATGTGCCATTCACAATAGTGTGGTGAAATGAAATATTTGAGGTAGCAAATATTTTATTCATATTTTTTTTGTTTTATTGTAAATGAAAAAACAAAAATTGACAAATAATTCACTCACTCATATTGAGTGATTTTTTAATTTAAGTAATAAGCAGTCATGTGCAGGATATTAATTTTTAAATATAATTTTACTGTTATCAATACAGTTATAATTATTAAAACAACCCCTAATGGGTTAATTAGTCAAAAGCTTTGAATTAAACTTTTTTTCCATTTGCATGTGTGATTATGTGAGTGCGCTCTCTACTCTCCATTTATATTACTCTTATCTACCAAAGCTCCCTTAATAACAGACTAGAACTTCTGTCTGATTCTCAGGTGAACTTGGTTGGTGTTTTTTGAGTAATCGCTTGATTGCAATTAGTTGTTTGTTACCAACGAAACTTATTGGATTAGTTTTTTCGTTCTTTAAAGTTTATTTAGTCTTCAATGAATTCTTCGATTTCTCGTTAATAAAACGGTTAGAAGCTGCAATGGTAAGTAAAGTATCCAAATGTCTATAACCTGAATACTAAAACATGAATAATACATTATACATGAATAATAAGACCTTTTATTGGACTTTAAATTGATGTGGCGATGACTTAGCGGAGAATGAGAGACAATCCTTAAAAAAAGCTTTGCCAAAAATTTGAGTTGGCTTGTCAAATTTTTGGAGAAAAGTCAAAATTTGCAAACTTTCGTAAGAAGTTTTAGACTCTGTACTCGTTCTAACGGTTATTTATGACTGTGACCATTATCGCGACAATTATGGCCTTATACTAATAACTTTTTTTGCAATATTCCTTTATTTATTGCATCGATAACTTATAAAATCTTAAGTTTATTTAAAAACTAGACAAACTCAAGCAAGTGATTAAGCTGTTTTGACGATACGTTGCTCTTTGGTACGTAGCATATCTCTTCTTTTAAGGCCAGTTTTATATCGGAATATACTAAAGCATTAGACAATGGGTTTGGGTGATCTCGGAGTTTAGATATATATTTCATATATCGTATATTAATGGATATTTTCATTACGAATGTACCATGATGAACACGTGATTGTTCTAAGCATTTTCGATTGGAACCTTCGTATCATATCAATATAAGTTTCACAGCTCGTACCCTCAGTTGAATGCTCGGCTTTATGACCGATTTTTGTTTATTTAGGCTAAGTTTATATTTAAAAGCCAATTTAAATTTACAGCTCTTATCTTCATGCAAGTTATTATTATTATCATTATTATTATTGTTATTATTGTCATTATTATTATTTTCATTATTATTATTATTAGATATACATATGTTTTCTCCAGATGAGCCCTCTATCTAGATGAATACCAAGGGGTACTAAGATATTGTTCATTTTTACTGCCGGGCACATATTTGGTTTTAGCGAAAATAAAACATGCTTACACTTTTATACACATCTATAAGCCAGGTGGCTAGCCATTTTTTGACAGAACTTAAGTGCTCCGCTAATGTTCTTGATGCTATAATGTGACATTTGTTACCGCTCACTAAGCTGTGTCATCCGAAAAATTGATGTCAATATTAACTTTTGGAAGATCTGCTGATATGATGTATAGAGTCGGGCCAGATACACTACCCTGCGATAACCACTCCCTATCTGTCGTTCACTAGATATGAAATCTCCCACTTTCCTGATTATTATCTTTCGAAATAACAAGCTTCGGCATTTATTTTTTGAAGAATATCTCTGTCAAATGTTTGTCGCGGCTAGGTCTCAGATGGTACATTCGTTGAGTTCAATTTTCGATGACTTGTTCGAGCATTTCGACTGGTAACTGGCGAGTGACACGCGTGATGTCTTGCTTCAAGCCCTGAATAGAAGCGGGTTTGTCCAGATAAACTTTAGACTTTCATATCTCATCAGGAAAAAATCTAACAGTGTGATAAAAAATCTAGCGATCTTTGTGTCTCAGCGAAGTGTTCTCCAAATAAATCCATTGATAGATGCGATGTGCGTGAAGTGGTGCTGTCTTTTTGAATCCAAATGGCGCCGAGATCACGAACTTCAATTTCAGGCATCCAATAGTCGGTTTCTATGGTGCGATAATGGTCGCAGGCATAATTTTTGCAGAAATATGGACAGATGATTACACCGGCTCACGAATCACACCAATCCGCTGTTTTTCTGGATGAAATGTCAGCTCTTGAATCTCTTCTGAATGTTCTTCGTCCCAAATGCAACAAAATGACTTGTGTACGTACCAATTGAGCTAGAAATGGGATTCATAGGTGAACAAAATTTTGTTCGAAAAAGTCGGATCTTTTTGGAACATTTCAAGAGCTAATAGATTAAAGCCATGTCGCTTGGGAAGGTCGAGCGGCTTCGGTTTTTGAACAAGCTGTATTTTGTACGCTTTCAATTTAAAATTTGGACGTAAAATGCGCCAAGCTGTTCCATACATCAGTCTGAGTTCTGCTAACGACGCCGAATCGACTCTCCACGGTTTTCGTGTACACTCTCAGCTACGGGTGCTATGTTTTCTTCACTGCGTGTTGGACTTGGTCCAATCCAATTATCCAATAATGAATGCTGGTATGCTGGGTCTGAAGATGGTGTTGCGAATAGTACGCGATATTTTCCATGAAATTGAATATTATCCTAAACTAAGAATTGCACTGAAGAGCGAAAATAATATTACCCCAAAAATGCTAATTGAGTTACCAAATATTGCTGTTGAGGAGAGCACCTCTGTACTGGTGACTTTTTTAGATTAAGTTCTTTCATGATTCTAATAATTTCAGTAAGCGCAGTCTTAAAAGACTCGAGCGGCTTGTTAGCTTTGTTGGGTAAGATTGACAGCTTAAAGTTGTTTAACACACTTTAGGAAAAGTGTGTTGCGTCGATCCCCAAAAGGTGTTGAGATTTTTGCTATCTCTCTGATGTCAACACGACAATTTTCAAGCACTGTTTCTTTAACTTTTAGGTTATTTTGCAGAATATCGTATTGCTGTCGAGGCTAGTCACTTAAACAAGTCAATCTTTCTTTATGAAAGAAGACTAGGCTACTAACAATTCTTCTTTCTACTCCAAAAATAAAAACTAATCACACTTTTCTTATCCAGTTCACAGAGATACAGATTCCAGTACCATGGGGTCACATATCCGCGCTTTGGTATGGCGATCGGTCGATTCAACCGCTCATCGCACTACATGGTTGGCTCGATAATTCTGGCACCTTCGCTAAATTGGCACCGTTGCTCATCGAAGCCGCCGGCAGTGTGCTCTGCATCGATCTACCCGGACATGGTCGCTCTTCGCATCTACCTGCTGGAATAATCTATCATATCTCTGAATTTATACGCGTACTGACACGTCTCATGCAATATTATAATTGGTCTAAAATATCGCTGTTGGGTCACTCTATGGGAGGCGGCATTGGTTTGTACTTTGCTTCCCTATATCCAAGCAAAGTCGATATGCTAATTAGCATTGATGTGGTCATAAGACGTCTTAGCAAGCCAGATTTCGCGGTAAAAGCGCTACGCTACTCAATGGAAAAGGCGTTGCGTGACAATCAACGCCTCGTCGATGACACATCAAACGAAGAACCACCAAGTTACACGTTTGCTGAATGTGAGCAACGGCTGTACGAGGGTTCCGGCCGTTCGATTTTGCTGGAAAACTGTAAATACATTTTGGAGCGCAGCATAAGCAAATCGCGTAAATTTGCCGATAGATATTACTTTTCACGCGACACACGCCTAAAATACTTAGTGGATCAACAGGCCGAGGAGGCGCTCAACAAAGCCATGGCTATGCGTATTTGTGCGGCGAAGTTGCCTTATTTGGTCTTAAGAGGTGGTGCTTCAAGTAATATCGGTCCGGACTCGATGAAGATAATCCATTTGCTGACTGAGGACAACCCGAACTTCGAAACACATGTCATTGCTGAGGGCTTACATCATTTCCACCTGAACCAGCCCGAAGCTACAGCAAATTTGATCATACCGTTTTTGAAGCGGTATCGTCCACAGCCGCAGGCCGACGGCGCACAGTCGGTTGTTGGCAGTGAGTTGCGGTCAAAGGCTAGATTGTGAACTTGAATTTTCGGCTTTTACTTAGTTTAATTTATAAATAAAGCTTGAAGTTCAGTTGGTAAAATGTCTATTAAATGTTTTTAGTGTTGTTTGAAGCGCATACACTGTTGGGGAAAAAGTATACGACACACTTTGAGTTACATATTGCGTCTATTACTATATGAATGATTTTAGGATTATTTAGAGCCTCGTCCCTGAAGCTTGGTGCAAAATAACGAATCAAGTAATTTTTGATATCCTAATCTGATGAGCAATGGATATCGTATTCCAGTGACAACTTCTGCATCGGCCGGAAAAATTTATATACGGAGGAGACAAGGTCTTTTCCGTTGATTTGGTTGGTTGGTCAGGCTTCACATAAGGTTTTTTGCGTTCTGTATTCCTCTGCTTCCCCCGGCGTGAACTGCATCGAATACTCTCAGAGCTGGAGTGTTTTCATCCATTCGAACGACATGACGTATCAAGCGTAGCCGCTACCTACTTGTCTCAGTCCTTGTCCCGTTCATCGCACTTCTTGAACGGCGGTGATGTCAACCTCTACTCTTACGAGGACATCAACCAGCAGCGCAATGGCACATTATATAATTCCAGTCTTTTAGTAAGCCCTAACCTTCAAAAGACGCGTGTATAAATTTGTCAGCTGTCGGATTATTAGGTTGTGAATTATATCATTTTGAGAGGTAACTTTTGTCATTTCTTTTTTGGAAAAACCAATACTGTTGAAGCCAAGATTTGGATTGTTCAACATTATTTGGACTCTGTACCAGGGAAATCAAACTTTGAAAAGTAGTTTGAGATCTTAAAGATATCAAATGAACGTGTACATTGTATCATTCATTAATATTTGGGTATGAGGAAGCTCGGTGGGAAATGGTTGTCGCGTGAGCTCACTTTTGACCAAAAACTACGACGAGTTGATGGTTTGGATCAGCCTTTGGGGATCTTCAAACGTAATATACCCAAGTTTTTGCGTCGATATGTGACAATGTATAGGACATGGCTCCATCATTTCACTCCGAAGCCTTAGCGACAGTAATTCGAGTGGACTGCACATGATCAACCCACTCCAAGGCAATGTGCCGTGTCAGAAATCAGTGAAAAAGATGGCAAAAATCTATTAAATTGGGCTTCGAATTGCTTCTGTACTCATCGCATTCTCCAATTCTGGTCCCCATGGACTATTTTCAGTTCTCCAAAAATAACGTAGGTGATACTTTTGCGCAACAGTGTAGGTATCTAATCATGCTTACGCGGTACTTATGTTTACCTAAGTGAGCCAACAAAAAGGGTTCAAAGTTCATTAATGTTTATAGTTAAACATTTTTCCACTTAGTACGAGTGCCAACTTGACCTAAGCTTTAAAATATTAAGCTTCTACTAAAGTGTTTCTATGAAAAATAAAATGTTTGCGTCTAAATTGACGAGAGAATTGTTTAATTTGCGCAAGCGGAGAGCCGTAGACGGTCATGCAACGCGCCGCAAGTAATTCATAGTTGCCGTGCCGTTAGCCTAAAAGAGTGGAACGCAATGACAGAGAAGAGTCGAGTAAGTGCATTTAGCGCGTCGTCTTCTTTAAGTGAAAAATTTCTCTTAAACATTCATTTTACTTTCTCTAGCCGATTGAATTGCAAATTCCCATGCCCTGGGGTCACATAGCCGGCTGTTGGTATGGCGATCCGCTGGGGCGGCCGCTGCTCGCTCTACACGGTTGGCAAGATAATGCGGGCAGTTTTGCACGCTTGGCGCCGCTAATTGCAGCGCAGCGACCCATTCTGGCGATCGATTTGCCCGGTCATGGACGCTCGTCGCACTTTCCCGCCGGCATGTCGTATCACTTCAACGATTTCCTACGCGTCGTGCATCGCATTGTTCGCCATTATAAGTGGCGTAGCGTATCCCTTCTGGGACATTCGATGGGCGCAGCTTTGAGCTTTTACTATGCCGCACTCTTTCCGAACACTGTCGATATGATCATAGCGATTGATACATTGACCACGCTATACTTTCCGCCGCATATACAGATCGATATGATGACCGTGATGACGGAGAAGTCACTGAACGAGGAAGATCGCTTGCGTGAGCCAGCGCCAATGCCACTTTACAGTTATGAGAATTTAACAGATTTGCTCTATCGTGGTTCAGAACAATCTGTGGAGTTGGAGCATTGCAAGTGTCTGTTGGAGCGTAGTGTTCGGCTCGCTGAAGGGCAATCGGATATGTATTATTTCTCACGTGATACCCGCGTTAAGCTCATGGAAATGGTTTTCACACCGCCGGAGCTGGTGCTGGCGTTGGCTGAACGCTTGCGTAATATTCATTATCTCGTCATTAAAGCTGAGCGCTCGTACCACATAGAGGTGGAAGATTTAAGTGCGATCTTTCGTATTCTACGTGCAAATAATCCCACATTCGAGTTCCACGTCATGAAGGGTGAGAAGCATCATGTTCACCTGAATAGTCCCGACAAAGTGGCGGCGTATGTAGTGCATTTTCTACGTATGTATGGCGGAGGGTGGCATAAACCAGCGGAGGCTAAACTGTAGTTATAAGTTTTTTTGGAATAATAATAAAAAAAAAAGGTGTCTTAAGTTCGTTATGATTTCGGCGGTTTTACCGAAAACGAGTTGAGTCGTAAGTGGATTTGTAGGATAAGAAGGTTTAGCTGAGTTTAAACTTTTGTATTCGGTAGAAGTCCAACACAATGCTCCGGAAGGTCCAATGAAGCCCGTGACTTCTGCTGCAGTGAAAAATTTCTTTGTCAGTATAAATTCCCGAGCTTGGTAGTCTGTGAGGAAGGTTTTAGTCTAGCTTAAAGATTGCCGAATCTGAAACTGGGAACACGTAGCGACTACAAAAATAAGTCGCATGCAACAAATTTCCTTTCATTGTTTGTTAAGTTGAGTTCTAACGAAGGAGAAAACCATTTCCCCAATGGTGGTTTTCCTTTCATTTCTCCTGTGGTGAAAATAGAGAAGCAGAGGAGCGAGAAAGGAGAAATTTCCTCAGTTGGAGTAATGTGGTGACTTTCGATGCTGTTGAGGTGTATGCTGACAATTTTTAAGTATTTAAGTACCAATGTAATTGAATAAAGAAAGCTTCCAGATATTATAAAATAATAATACAGACATACACTTTACGGATATTCAATGTTAAAACTACACTACATCGAGTTTTTAGGTTTTTAGGTATAAAATATAAATACATATAGTTAGAGCTAGATCTCGCATTCGATAGGGACAATAATTCATGTGCAGTCTTTAGAACTTCAGATCCGCTTTCCGCCATCTAACGTCTTAAATATTTGAAAGTAAGATAACTCAAATACATATAGACTTATACGAGCACCTCTCTTTCGTATACAACTTTTTATCGTCGGACCCTCTTTTAAGTACACTGAAACTTTTGGGAATTTAAACAACAATTAAAATAATTAATATAGTCTTTGTAATCTTTACTATTTTTCAGCAGTTAAATTCCATTACTTTGTGATTAGTTGGGTCACAAAAAATAATTTTAATATTCCTTTGAAGATACGGATATTGCCTTTTTTTATTCCGTGATTAGAGAACATCAATAAATGTTAATCATCGTAAAGCGCTTTATTGTTATTAAAAATATTCTTTATTAAGCTTTATACATTTTCTGCATGCCCCTGAATCATTTGTAGAAACACTTTTGCCACTCTGATTGAGAAGACTCTAAAACATACGTTCTGAACGCATCAACCGCCTCTTCGGATGTCAAAAACAGCCTATTTTTTCGGCACTGTGGCAAAGAAGCAGTAATTTGGTGCCAAGTTAGGACTATATGGCGGATGGCTCATCAAATCAATGTTTTGAGTGCTCAAAAATGTAGGTATTTCAGTTGATTTGGGAGAACTCACATTGTCGTGATGAAGAGTGAATTGTCCCACGCGGTTTTCCTCATTTCTTGAAAGACAACTGGCAAATGAACGGTTGAGTTTCACTTACAATTTATTGATGTGCGTTGGTTTAGTGGTATAGTTGCGAGTTATCCAGTTAAAAAACAAAAAAAAAAAAAAAAAACAGGGAACCATCGACACGACCCTATTTTTGATTGCTTGACAAATTGTGTAAGAACCAACTTGAATAAATTATTGTTACAAATGTCGAAGCAATATTGCATGTATGTTGGTCCCACTAATACCTACAGTTATTAGAATTTCACGATAACTCACATGACGATCAATATCAATTTACGCACAGCATCAATAGTTTCCGAAACATCAACTGAATTTGGTTGACCGTGACGAAGTTCTTCTTGGAGTGTTTTAAGACCTCGACTGGATTCATCATACCATCGATAAACAATGGTCCTTGATGGAGCTTCATCGCCAAACATTTAATTAGCTTCATCGATCTCCGTTGCTGAGTTAATACACGTCGAAAGTTGTAAAAAATAATCACCCTCAAATGTTCGCGATTTAATTATATTTTTATGCCAAGATGAATATATATTAAGTTACTGTGAACAACGAATAGCGCTGGGTATGCACCATGTAACATCAAAAACATCAAACAACTTTACGATAAAGTTGTGAGTTGCCTGATTGCAACACTAGGCTTGCTAAATCCCGAAATATTAAATGCAATCTACGTAGCGCTCTAAGGAGTTGTCCTCTTTCATCTGAATTGTACAGTATTTATAGGTATCACCTTTCGGTGATACAGCTTGTGCAAGAACTGAAATCGCTCGACCGTCCCAAGCGACATTGTTTCGCTCTTGAAAAGTTCCAAGAAGATCCGACGTTTTCGAACCAAATTTTTTTCAGCGATAAGGACCATTTATGGCTTAATGGCTATGTAAACCAGCAAAATTGCCACATTTGGACCAAAGAGCAACTTGAAGAGATTCAAGAGCTGCCATTTAATCCAGAAAAAAAAAACGGTTTGGTATGGTTTGTGGGCCAGTCAAATCAGAGGTACATATTTCTTCAAAAATGATGCCGGTGAGAACGTAACTGTTAATGGCGGGCGGTATCGCGCCACGATAACCGACTATTTGATACCTGAAATAAAAACTAGTGATCTGAGCTGAGCGATATTTGATTTCAAGAAGTCGGCGCCGCTTCACTCGCATCGCATCAATCGAACGACTCTTCGAAAATTGAACTCAATGGATGGAGCATCTGAGACGTGTCTGCGAATGTATTACCCTTTATAACAAATCTTAAATTCCTATTGCTTCAAATTAATGCAAATAAAGTTATAAATGCGCAATTTAACTCTTCCCTTGTTTAATGTTTTTTTTTACTAAACAAGTGAGCAGCTATCAGGTTCTAATAAGTTCGGATTTCCAAAAATTCAGATTAAAAATTTGAATTGGAAACACATAACAAAATCAATTTTTCAGCCAGTTGAATGTAGATTGAAGCTTTTAGACAACAAAAAAGATACAAGTAAATATCTCAAATACTAATGACAACGGGCTCTGCCGAGCATTTAGCAAAGTCACAAGCTTAATATATTCTTGTCGTGTTAATATCAAGTGCCATAAACCCCTCTGCAGTAACAATGATGTGAAATAAATGAAGCGAAATAAATATAGTCAAAGACATAAGACTCCACTCATATCTGCGTTAAATAACATACATACATACGTAATTCGGTTAGAGAACAAAACCAATCGATCTTTGAGCCAACACTTTTTCCTGTTTTGTGCAGCCAAGAGTTTTTTGTTGTATCTGTGTAAGGACATGGGATGACATGGCATTAATTGGACATCCCCACGGTCAAAATGTCTGCCGCTGCGTGGTTGTACATAAGAATATTGTTAATAACCGAATGCTAACGGTTCTTACGATGTATATTTATGTACATATGTATGCAGAATCTACATATATATTTGTATGTACATATGTATATTAGGGTGGAACAAAAACAATATTTTTTTCGTTAGGTACTCTGAAAAATAGGATCTAGGAAATTTACTGCTCTATAAAAATGGTTTCTTATGATTTTTCGATTACGTTAAGCGTTTACGAGATATTCATCGTCAAACATCAATGCATAGTAGGGTGGATCAAAAAAAAATATTTTTTTTTCGTTGTAACTCTGAAAAATCGGTTTCTAGACACCTCTAAGAAAGCCTCTCTAAAAACCTATGATTTTCATCATTCATAATGATTTTTTTTCATTGAGTTATAAATTGCATAAGAAATAAAAAATGTTCCCAAAAATAATCAAACTTCAACCGTTAATATCTTTTAAACGGTTGGGTTTACGAAAAAATCGTATGAGACCTTTTTTGTAGAGCATTCAATTTCCTACAAAATCTAAGGAACAAGATATTTTTCCAAGTAGTTGGAAGCGAGATATAAATTTATCTATCTGACAATAAGAAAAAATCGAAATCTGTAAGGAGGACCTTCCCGTTATAATTAAGAACTCATGCTTGGGGAGGCTGTCTTAGAGGTGTCTAGGAACCTATTTTTCAGAGTACCAAACGAAAAAAAAAATTATTATTTTTTGATCCACCCTAATGTATATGTGTATACTTATATATAGATTTATGTTGGTACTGCTAGTGGAAGTGGAAGAGTAGAAGACTGTTGACGCCCGTGGTGAAGCTATAGCAATGACTTTAATTCGTTCTCTTTTAGCGCTAACAAGCTAGATTGATTAGGTCAATATTGTATGAGTGCTTGTCGTAAACAAGGCAAGTGCCGAGCGTGAGCCAGTTATTTATTATTTTTTGCTTTCATAGATTTATTTAAATTTAACTCGAAGGCTTTAAGATGTTTCTACAATAACAATTTTTTAACTATATTTTATCTGAAGAACTAAAAAATAATATTCACGAAGCTTTTCCTTTCTTTTAGTATTTCTAAATCGAAGCTTCTACCGATCCTCTCAAAAAACATTCTATAAAGCGATTATAACATCACTCGCATCAATTTCTTACTATTTAAGTCTATGAGATAAAGACGAAAAGGTCCAAATCCGGAGATTCTGTTGGAAGATGAAGGAATTTGTCAAGTGATTCATAAAAACTTATGGATCTGTTCGAAGAGTTTCGAAAGGTGGAAATATGTTCTGAGCAACTATTATCCTAAGTCTATATGGATCTTACCAAAGTGTTTCGATAGATGGAAATATCTTAGAAGATATTAGTATCCTAAGTCGATTTCAAGTTTTTTGCGTGCAAATAAGCGTCGCATTTTGGCTATCAGTAAATAATCTCGGCATATACTTCACCAGGAATCACTGTGTTTAGAATTTAAACGTTCTTTGTCTTCTCCTCATTGGTTGGCTCAAAGTCATTCAAATGGTCTCACGCAAACATGTCTGCTTTCTTGACGATATAACCACGCTAGAGATAGAAAAATGGATTCTTGAGGTTACCACTGCCACGGAACTTCCCATGGAAAACGGTTTGGATAAATCATCAAAGGTTGTGGGACTAACTTAATGTCTCGGTTGAATATATATAATGGAATGTCTTTCTTATTTCTAAGGCTTATTAAAGTTCAAGTGAAGTCGAATGCTTGTCACTTAATCGATTTGAATCAAAGGCGTGGCGAGTCTCAAACACAGCGCATAAAACTGGGCAGGGGCTATACGACTTCTCACTTTAGCTCGTCTTCAACCGGATGTGTTTTAGCTACGCAGAGAATACTTGGTCTAAGACTGGAAGTCGTGAGCTGCTTGAGTCATATACAAAAGAATCATTTCTGGCCACTTCGAAGTGAATGGCAATCAGAGAACTTTTCTCACTTGCGTGAACTTCTACACATGACTCTATCCGAGTCGATAACCTTGTGATCTTAATAATATTCATCCTTTCGGTCACTTAAGCATAGGACAGTGTTCTGACATGTCTGTAGCTTCCTCGTCTGCGTTTCACTACATCCAGGTGCGGTATAGTTAAGAACTGGATTTGGTTCGGAATTTCTAAATAACCGTCTACACTGTTTGAATTTCTAGACGACGGTAGCTTTAAGTTCGTACTGATTTTATTATCGCCTGAGAAAAGCTACAGCTTACAACTTTTAGTAAGTGGAATTATTTTCGTGTGAAAAATACTGTCCGAGGGTTGGTGTTGACTAGCATATGACAACTTTTGGTTCAAGAAATATTTTTTAAAATTCTTGCCAAGTTTCGACCTCATCACAAATACTCGCCCGCAGTTCCATCCATACAAGAACATACACTTTAAGTGTTTTTCGTAATTTGCTTAGCTTTAAATTTGCCACCTTTAACTGGATTTGCGGTTTGCACTCTTTCAGACACTCTCAAGCACATTCAGCCACATAAAGTCATACACATTTTTCACGTCCACTGACTTTTTGACATTCGACTTGCGATCAGTTTGGTACCGTGCCTACATACACACACACAATCCTCGATTTTTATCGTTAAGCGTGCATTTTTACACGTTTTCCTTTCTTCCTTCCTCCGGGAACTCTTTGTACATACCATATTCGCACTGTTTGGTGCTCTGGCACCATGGCACACACTCCAACGTTTCTTTTACTCAATAAAGTGTCAATGCAGGGCGCCGTTCATGGCAGCGTAGAAATGTGGGGAACCAATAGATATATATATAGTATATATATACCTACATATATGCTATATAAGGCTGTAAGAAGAATCCCTTTAACCAACGTGAGAACAAAATTTCGCAAAAGCGAACAAAGCAAACCGAGCAAACAGAGTCCATCTGACCTATTTGAGGACCCAATGAGAGCATACAATTGTTGGTGGCAAACAGGTGGACATACAGGGTGGTCAGGGGGTGTTCGTTGCTAAGGAGCGCGGCCCAGCCAACGGTTACGAAAGCTACCTTTGTGCTTGTGACACGTGTGTGCGTGTACCGTTACTTCGCACTCAAGTAAGCGCCGGCGAACGTGGTGAGCATGCACCCTGCCAAGAAGATATGAATTTCAAATAACGATTCGAGCACTTTTTTTCAGTTTTGCATATTGTTCACTCGCTTCTGCGATAATCTGCAGAGTGCCAATCCAGCGGCGGCTCGTGCCAATGTCAAAGGAATGGCTGTAGTTAACTTTCTGCCGAACTGAACGCCTTGCTTAACTTACGAGCGTTGGCTGACAGCGAGTAGCAATAAAAATAATAACAGAAAATGGAGAAAAAAATACAAGAAATTGCAAAGTTTTACAAGAAGAATTTGCATTTTTTAGTGCAACTTGAATAAATTTATAGCCGAGTGCAAGCTCATTCAGCTAGTAAGAGCGGGAGAGCAAGCGAAGTGATTTTTCTTCACAGTTTTGCTGATTGAAATCGATCGACAACGAATGACATTGACAGGTGCATAAAATACTACACACACAATAACTAAAAAGAAGAAGCAGAAGAAAGCGAAGACGAAGCAAACAAAGCTGAAGAGAGCTGTAAGTGTGCTTTGATTTTAGGAGAATCCACTCAGTTGAAAGCTTGATGCAATATTTTGCATTTATGATTGGTTGTAAGGCATTTATTTGTACAGCGATTCGCTCGCTTCTTGAAGGGGTTCGTCACTCGAGCTGGGCTAATTTAATGATACACAAAGTTTGAGAGAGTTTATTGGCAAACTATAAATGTCAATTTAAGATGCATGACTGGTAATTGAAAGTTACTTCACTTGAAAGCCTTCGAAAGCCAATAAATTGAGGCTCAGTTACTAGTGAAAAGTAAGTCTAGTGGAGCTTTAAAACTATTTCGTGGGTGGTCTACCTGGCAACCGGGGGTACATAATTGGACTGGGTACAGATACTTACTTGGTCACTTAGAAACCAATGAACTCCAAGAGCATACGTTTTTAGCGTTGGGGAGCGTATTCTGTTAACGCAGTTTTCTAAAACTTTGGTTTCTACATTCGGGCTCTATCGAATGATTGACTTCATGTACGTACCAAAACTTACGCAGGTTCTCACTTGGACAGCTGTGAACACTGGTCTTTTGTGATTCATAAAACTTTTAGTAATTTATCGCAAAAACCTTACAGGCCAACGAAGCACTTTGAGCCTACAACAAATTGGATAAGCCGGCTAATATCAATCTCAAAGTCGTCGCCAAGTTCGCGGAAAATGTGATTTGGAAATGTGACTGAGATGGTTCAACCTCAGTCTAACACAAGCTGGACAGTTGAGAAGAAAGTAAATTATTCCACTAAGGGTTCTTCCATAAAGCTTTGGAAATTTGCGTTCGACAGTATACTTTCATACATAAGTAACCTCAGCGCATGTTAGCCTATTGGAGAGTGTTTAAACGGAAGTTTTACCATGGCGGCAAGATGAACCTTGCTAAAGGCAAATATTTCTTAGAACCTCGTGCGTTTAAATCTGAGCCAAAAGAATCGCTCAGCCGCATAAGTGTTGGTTCTTGACCAGCTATTGCAAGCTCACGGGATTTTCACAGATCCAAGCACTACCATGATGGCAGAAAACTCCGCTTGACACTAGAGTGATCTAGTTACCTGATATGATCAAGTTGATATGCGAAAGCCCCCGACAGAAGACTCCCTCTCTCAGCTTTGGCCTAAACTTCGATCCATCCATGGAATAAGTTAATCTGACTGACTTAAAGGGTTAAATCAGAGATAAAATAATCTTTGACTGGATAAAATCCGCGTCAATTCCGGTGACGTAAAGCGGCTGTCGTGAGAATTGCATCTTTTCTCACTACATCTCCTTTCCAGTGGCTAGAACTAGGTTTTACTGGCCGGCTGTTACGCCTTACATAGACCTACTGGTCCTTAGTACTGTCAGATGGAGGTTCAGTTTAGTTTGTGGTGTAGTATTAGTCAGGACATCAACGCTTTTTGCGAACTTTAAAAAGGACCTGATATCAAAGTTTCAAACTTCGTCTGGTACCCTGAATTCCAAAGCTCCTAGGTGCTTATGTCGAGTTATATATAGCTTTTTCTGCATGTATCAACGTTACTTATGCTCTTCCGGCTCGCATGTGATGCCAGTAGGTTGTGGCCTGTCAAGAGTCTAACAGCCGTCCGGTTCGTTATTGTGTATTAGGCTTTTCTTTATATAACGAGCGCCTTTCCTGCATGCTATAAATATGGGCACAGTTTCCAGAAAATAAATGGATTGTTTATAATTCCCGTTGACGTAGCCGGAAGGTATATACTTGCGAAAGATTCTATTACACTAAGAAGCTGGGTAACTTGATGATCATGTAGGACAACATTCTGAAATCCACGAAGCTTTCAATATAACCGGCATAACTTAGAACATCGTGTTACCGAGTCTAAACCTGATGGTCTTCTGTTTGTAATTATTCATGTGATGGTGTTATCAGAGGGAAGAAGTGTGGGAGGAATATGACAGGGAACTTGTGTGAAAATTTGCGAATCCATGAACATAAGTTTCAGGCTCCCTTACTATTGTAGCTCTTTTCAAGCACAGGTGGATTGAATGTATCAAAATGGAGTCAACGTAGCTCTTCCTTCTTAACTGTACTGTCCAGGTTAAAAGAGCTTTGATGTCTCACTTTTCGTTAGCCAAGTGAACTGGCAGAGACAGTAATAAAAATCTGACCAAGGCAGATTGGTGCTGAGTTTAACGTACGTACTGGATACATGAGATCCAATTAAAGTGGTTTTTGGCTTTGCAGAGGACTGTGTTTAGGATATCAAGTGGAATCCACATCTTTGGACATATGCAGAGGCAGATGGAAATCCTCGTGCGAACTTTTGGAAATCTTTCTTTTGCCATATTAACCAAATGATGTATTCGTATATGACTGTGAAGTCATTTTGTCGAACTATGGCTTAAATTTAACACAATGCGTGAAGACAATTTAGAAAAGTACATATGATGAACTGCGAAATATCGATTTCTTTCACACAAAGGCTCTCACGCACACATACAAACAAACAATACCTCGATACGCCTAAATATGTGTGTCCAAGTTAATGTAAAAGTTTTGGTCAATTCATTACTTTTTCGCTTTGCTAATGAAGTATGGAATTTGTTCTCGCTCGCTGTTAACAATAAATAACACACGTCTAGACGACGCATTGAATTGTGGCCAAAGTGCACATTGTTACAAATGGAAAAGGTTAATCTTCTTTGTAGGTAAAATGTTGCTTTGATTTCGATTGTAATGTTTTGTCTATTGTTCATTTATTTTGAGAGACCCTGAACAGGGTGTATATTGTATATTAGGTTTGTCACGAATTTCCTAGAAGGAAAGACTGTGTGCAGGCTTGCACACTTTTTTGTAAAATGTTACTACCTCAATGGCAGACAACTCCGCTTGAAAGATAATAAAGTGGTCTAGTAACCTGATGTGATCTAGTTGATAGAAAGCCCCCGACAGAAGACTCCCCTCCCAGCTTTCGCCCAAACTTCAATCCATCCAACATATCCATGGAGACCTTGATCAGCTTGAAGAGTTGATTCGGTTTGGATCATTTGTCGGAAGGTTTTTGACTTGGCCAAATGAAAAACAAGGGTTGTTCACTCGGATAAAATTAAACAAAAAGGTAATTGTAACCAAAAACGTAGACAAAGGGGTTATTGGTCTGTTGTTGACAAAAGGGGCATTGACCAAAAATTCAAACGAAGTTCTCATTGAGCGCATAAATATAAATAAAAGGGTCATTAACTTAAATTTAAGCAAAGGTTGTTGACTTTGGTAAAGGTAAACAAAGGATCACTCACTCCGTGAAATGTACACTAAGCGATCATGAACTTAAAGTAAACACAGGCTGTTGACTATGAAAAGTGTACACAAAGGTTGTTTTCTTCGCCAAACTTAAACGAAAGAATCATTCATCCCGTAAAATGTAAACAAAAGGTACACAAAGATTGTTAATTTGACTGAACCCATAGAAGTGGACATTGATCCCTTAAAAAGTAAGCTAAAGGATCCTGGACTTAATTGTAAACAACGGTAGTGAACTTGGCTAAATCTACACAAAGGTTTTTAACTTGACTAAATTTTAAAGAAGGAATCATTGATCCCATTAAATCCAAAGAAATCGACACCTTAAATTATAAACAAATTGCACACGTTCTTTTTTCATGAAATTTGGCATGTTTTACTGTCCAAGGCAGCATTTTAATATATAAATATATTGTTTAGATCGGACCATTTTAGCATATACATTCTATATAAACTCAACGATATCAAGATAAAGATATTTTTATACCATTTTATGATATAAGAAACGCCCCTTAAAGGGCTATTAGATATCTGTCAATTTTTTGGTGCAACTGGTTTCAACATCTCAGGAAATGACCACATTTTAGGAATGACGCTAGATGATCTCAAGAAATTTTTTTTGCATATAAAACCAACTCATCCTTAAATGATTTTATAACTCCCTGAAATATATTAAAGTTTCGTTAATTTCAATTATTCAGTACACAGTTGACCATACTAAACTCCTTCCCCTGCGTTCATGTCGAACACTTTGGGCAACGTGAACAGCTTTGAGTGAGATTCGGTAACCAACCCTTGTGGATCCCAGGATCTAAGAGAGAGGTAGCCTTGATGGGGCCACTTCGAGGTAATCGGTTTAAGAGCTCAAAAAAGTTGCAGGGTCACTTCACCAGGAGCGGGCGTCTATCTTGGAACAAGCGGATTGCTATATAAACGTAATAAACGGAACCCAGATGGTAAGACAATGTAAAAAATGTAATTCCAATGAAAGGAATGCGAAAGCCGTGGATATTGACCTCCCCAAACGTTGACGACTATAGAAACTTACAAAGGAACACGATTTACGGATAAGCACCTGGCATGTCTATAGAGAGGGTACCGGCATCCAGCCGGTGAATGTCCTCGAAAAATCTACAGCCGACACAGCACTCAAGGAAATGCGATGGGCTGGACATGGCGGCACGAAATATGCAATATGTGATGTTTACTACAGCTGCCATGAGATGATGCACAAATTTGATGTAGAATTTATGGTTGGTCGGAGCTTCGCCAACTTGTCTCCAGATTAACTCCGATGAGCGAAAGCTTAGCCACAATCCGCCTATAGGCTAAATTCCATCACACCAGCCTAATATGTGCATACGCCCCGACAGAAGAAAATGACGACGATACCAAAGAGCAATTCTATAG
Source organism: Bactrocera tryoni (assembly GCF_016617805.1). Taxonomy (NCBI): domain Eukaryota; kingdom Metazoa; phylum Arthropoda; class Insecta; order Diptera; family Tephritidae; genus Bactrocera; species Bactrocera tryoni. Next base: position 24,220,255 of record NC_052503.1, on the reverse strand, counting down.
AAGCTATTGAGAAATGCACTCGCCACGATGTCAAGATCGTGCTCGGCAACGTTTGGCACGAAAACGTCGGATCTTCTTGGAACATTTCAAGAACCCATAGATTAAAGCGATGTCACTTGAAAAGGTGGAGCGGCTTCAGTTCTTGCACGGGCTGTTTTTTGTACGCTTTCAATTTAAGATCTCGACGTAAAATGCGCCAAGTCGTTCCATAGTCTATGTGAGTTCCTGCGAACGGTGCTTAAATTCCAATTGAGTGCTTTTGCAATACGTGATTTTCTCAGAAACGACTTTCGAAGGCTCGAATTAATGTTCAAGGGTGGAAAATTTCTCGTTTCGTCCGAGATTTTTTATACTTTTTTATACACACTTTCCTCTATTTATTTAAAATTATTATCACTCTAAAAATTTTAGCAGAAATTTAAACGAAATTTATTTAAAAATTTAGAAAAGCAGTAAAAGAGGGAGAGAGAGCCTAAGAAATAGACGAATGAGCACTTTTAATCTGCTCCTACAAGATGTGTGTGTGAAAATATGAGAGCGAAAAAAATATATTTGTAAGTAAAGATGAGAGATTGACGCAGACACACACACACGCAGACAGAGAGATAAAAACTGTTGCGAACAGAAAATTAATTACAACGAAGCAATTTGCAGCAAGCTAGCCAAAGAAAAAATAATGAAAAAAATAGAGAAAAAGAGATAAACGACGAAAAACTTTTAAAATGCCAGCAGCAAGCAGCACAATGCAGCGCCGTAAATGTACCGTTGTGCAGCTGACTTGTAGTTGCATTTGTCACATCACTTGTTTTAAGGTTCGTTGCATTTCTCACCTGAAGTCATCCTGTGTCCTGCTCATCTGCGAAACATAAAACTCTGATGTGCAAAATAAACACAAAATAACACAATGACACACACGCACATACATATACATAGCCACAAAAAGTGCTCATTTATATAGTAACAACAACAACAACAACAACAGCAATAATGCGAATATACGAAAGAACAAAGCGGCCAAGTAATTTAAGGCTTCCAGTCACCACGGGCCACACTCCGATTGCCTAACAACAAAGCTGCTTCTATTCCCATGTATGTAAGTGTGTTTGTAATTATTGTTGTTGTCGCTGTTGCTGTGTGCAATTTCCCTTTTACTGCTAGTTGCCATGCTGCAACTTAATATACAGAGCTCCTGCGTTGCCATTGTGAGAATATTGCAGTGTGCTATGTGTTGTTTAACAAAGGCGTTAGTCCTAACAATACCCCTTGACAACGGCAAGCGATCACCGCAATGACTTCACAAACACCAACAAATCCATACACACACACACATATCTACAATATTCTACAATATTCAGTTGTAAGTGTGACCACAAAACACACGTAAAGTTGTAAACTTCACTTTTCCAGGTGCGAATGGGTCACAACTGTGAGTGTGTGTGTGTGTCCCCCTTTCTTTGTATGTATTTGTGCTTATAATTCTGTGAAAGTTGCTTTTTTCATGCTGTGAGTAAAAACTTTCGCTTCCAGAGTAATTTAGTATGCCACAATGAATCGTTCGTGTTTTGAGTCGAATGAAAGTGTTTAAGAACCCTGTAGGAAATTTTAAGGAAAAAAAACTTAAGGAGAAATTATAAATAATGTCAATTGAAAAGTCCACGACCTACCATAGTAAAACACATTTTTTTTTGCAAAATTCGATTTTTTTTTATTTATTCAATTTAATTCCTCTGAAGGGTAATATATTGGTTATAGCGACCCTTTTTGATATAATTTTTGTGAAACAATTTTTTAGGAGGATAATGTGAACTTCACGCAAGTGAGGAAAGTTATCTTATTGTCATTTACTTGGGAGTTGTCACAAACGATTCTTTTAGTTATGGCTCCAGCAGTTCCTTACTTACGGTCTTAGACCTCTCTGGGTAGCCACAAAACGTCCATTTGAAGGCGAGCTAAAATGAGAAGTCGAAACATCCCTCACAGGGTTGTACGCTGGGTTTGCGACTCGTTACGCAAAAAACGCCCCAATGATAACCAAACAACAGCCTCGGAAGAGAAACCCCTCCTTTTGATGACGACCATGGCAAACGCATTGAGGATTATGAATTAAGGACATTCACCTGGAATGTCCGGTCCCCTTAATTGGGAAGATGCCGCTGCCAAGCTGGTTGATGCCCTCGTAAAAATTAAGGCTGACATCACTGCCGTCCAAGAAGTGCGATCGACGGGTCTGAGACTGATAGGAGTAGGAGCGCAAATTTGGTGTGAGATTCGTGGTGGAAGAAAGACTCCGTCCGCGAGTCTTGGCATTCATCCCAGTGGATGAACGTCTAGCCACAATCCACATCAAAGCGAAGTTCTTCAACATAGCCCTTATTTGCGCACACGCTTCGACGGAAGAGAAGGACGATGTGACCAAAGATGCCTTGTATAAGCGCTTGGAGCGCACCTATGAGATCTGCCCCCGTCACGATGTCAAAATCATGCTTGGCGACTTTAACGCCAGGGTGGGTGAAGTAGATATTTATGACGAAAATATCCAAATGGTTTGAGGCTGATCGACTTTGCCGAAGCCCGAAATATGGTTATCTGTAACACTAGATTCCAGAATAGGAAAATTCACCAAGCTACCTGAGTGTCTCCGAATCGAAAAGCCGCCCACCAGATTGATCATGTTGTGATGAACATAAGACACGTCTCCAGAGTTTTAGACGTTCGTACTCTCCGAGACCCTAACATCGACTCGGACCACTATCTTGTTGCGGCCAAGATGCGCACCCGTTGCAATCACAACAGAACGATTTTCTACTCGGCTTGCACTCCTGCTCTCTGAGAGCGTTCGTCAACAACTCGGTATAAGGGAGCTGTGGGACGGCATTTCAAGCTCCTTACGTACATTTGCAAACGAAACCATTGATTTTCGGAAGATACAAAAGAACAACTGGTACGATGGGGAATGCCGTGTCGCTGTGGATAGAAAGGAGACTGCCAATCTCGCAAATTACAATCAACCCCAACACGTGTGGGATGGGATAAATACCGAGAGTTGAAGAGGGAAGCGAGACGCATTTGCAGACAAAAAAAGAAAGAGGCCGAAAGGCGTAAAAATCTTGTCAAGGTGGCCGACAAGGGTAATGTTAGAAAATTCTACGAAAAGATGCGGCGACAAACAGATGGCTTCAAGACCGGAGCATACTCTTGTAGAACCTCCAGAGGGGAGGGAAGAATTTGATCGTTCATTTATTTTGGCAGCTACATCCTATAGTGGACCGATATCGGCGGTTTCGTCGGACAAAGGGCAATAAAAGTTTTCCCGAATTGATTGGAATTCTGTTGGTTCTTGTATATCTAAAAGAACTTAGGTTTCTGAAAACATTACAATTACCATCTATCAGTTTTCTGGTTCCAATTTCCATGAAGAAATGTAGCCAGAGTGCTACAACTGGAGTAGAGACTCCGTAGTAAATCTTAATTGGAGCTTCACACCAATCAGCCAACAATCCTAGAAATTGCTTGAATATTGCTTACCGCAACTAGACTAAGAGTTTAGCTAACAGCTTTTGTCTTTATTCAGCGAAATATGTATATATATGTTCAGTTTTCCCCTTCCGACTTCCATAGCTCAAGAAAGTTGTGTAAACTGCTTTATAGTCTTTATGAATTTCGATCGGAGCTGAAATTCTTTGCAGCTGTCCGGTTTGCCTTATCATTAGCGTTGGTATTGTAATTCTTATAATTTTAGGAATGGGCGTACACACTTTAGCTCGCCTTAGAATTAATATTTTTTGCTACTCAGAGGATATTTGGTCTAAGACCGGAAGTCGTGAGCTGCTTAAGTCATAAGTAAAATAATCGTTTCTGGCCACTACCAAGTGAATGACGCTCAGAGAACTTTCTTCAGTAGCGTGAACTTCTACTCATGACTCCAACCTCTATCTCTCTCTCGACGAACAACGACCAAAGTCACTCATCATCCCCGTCCTGCCATATAGTGCAGAGGCATGGACGACGTCAATATCTGCTGAGTTGGCGTTACGAGTTTTCGAGAAAAAGGATCTGCGGAAGATGTATGGCTCTTTGCGCATTGGCAACGCCGAATACTGCTGTCGGTGGAACGATGAGCTGTACGAGATATACGACGATATTGACATAGTTCAGCGAAATACGTTGGCTACGTCATGTCGCCCGAATGGATGAAAACACTTCAGCTCTGAGAGTATTCCACGCGGGGGCTCCGGAGGGAAGGAGACAAAGAGATAGACCTCCACTTCGTTGAAAATACCGGGTGGTGACAGACCTGGCTACAGATGGAATCTCCAATTGGCTCCAAGCTGCGAAAAGGAAGAACGACTGGCGCGCTGTTGTTAACTCGGCTATAGCCGCGTAAGCGTTGTCAAGAAGAAGAAAATTTCAATAATTGAAAATTGAAATCTTAATAGTTGGTAGGTCGGACACCAACTAGACTTTTCGTTACTGTTGTAGGACTTTCCGATGTGCTTAATCGATAATATCTTAAAATATAATTTTTAAAAGTATGAAGGAGGAAGGAGAAGGAGTCCTGTTTCACAAAGAGTATAAATTATAATGAAAAAAGGAAGCAGGATATAATGACACGTGACTTGGGAACGAAGTTTGAGTCAGCTTTGGCTCAGGTAAACAAAAATACCAATAATATAGTCAATCATTTGACGTTTCGTTGGATATAAATATATATACATAACAAACATATGTATATTTGTAAAATCAGATCTTCTTTTTGGGCAGAATTTTAAGATTATAGGATTATAAGGGCTGACCCCTTAAGTGATCATATATGTCAAATATATTTCGAAACTTACACAACAATCTCAGAGTACTACCTTTATGTGGTCAGCAGGCAGGCTCATATTTTCGAAAACTTTATACCGTTTTTTTAACATCTATGGACTTTTGTCTTATTACGAATACTTGTGCCAACCTGAAAAATATCGAGCAGTCAAGGGCAAGTGAAATTTCACATCTCGCTTACATTTCCACTTGGGCTCCAAAGAATTCACTGTGTTATAATATTAAATTTTTAATCAAGATAAAACCTGAAATGTCGAACAATGTAAACAGTCACACATCCAAGCACACATTCATGAACGTAACTGTGCGTGTGCTGGTCCAACAATTAGCTTTTCACCGACAACTTCTCTAACAATAAAGTTGAATTAGAATACAAATATTTTTCATTTATCACAAAATTAAAGCAAAGCTTGTTATATTATATGAAAGAGTTAATAAATTTCCCCCGAGCAACTAGAAAATAACACAAATGCAAAAAGAAGAAGAACAGATGTGTGAAATAAAGCTGGATTCTTCTACAATGGACTACACACCTGCACAGTATATAGAATTACATACATATGTAGATGTGTATATGTATGTATAAGTGGGTATGTATCAAATGGCATTTGTGAGCAAAATATTTCAGATTCGAAATCATCGAAATAGCAAAATGTATTCAAATATTTTTGTAAGTGTTTTTCACTGTCTAATCGGATTGCGTTATTTGGAAAGTAATATTATGTTTGAAAAATCGACAGCTAATCTCAGTTATTGTGATATTTATTTTGTCGATGATAATCAATTGTGCGGGTGATTTATCTTTATAAAAAAGCTCAGAATTCTGAAAATCAATTTTACATTTATGTTTGAAATGAGATTTCAGAAAGCTTTTTCACAGATAAACTATCAATTAATCTCAACTGGATTCCTGGAATTGTTAGAAGGTAAACCTTCTTCAACAAATTATAAAGAATTGTAAAATATTTGAAATTCGTGAAAAGCTCATTCATTAATACCTAAATTGTATCTTGGGTGGCATATATCAAAGTCCGATGTGATACATTTTTGTAGTAAGATGCGACATGCTTTAGCCCTCGCCTTGACCTCGTTACTGTAACAACGTTAGGACCATCAAAAGCGACTTGGCCGTCAAAATCGTGGAACGCTACGGTGATAAGTATATTGGTCAGGCATCTGCGCTGTGGTGCTGAGCGAGAGCGAAGACGACAGGTCAAAATCGGGCCGCGGGCTGGGATTGCGCAAACCTTTAGCGGATTCGGTTAAAACGCTGGCTCAATAGAATATAGCATGTTTGATCGCAGCAGGTCTCTCGGGTGGAAGAGGTATGGAAGGACAATGTTGGAGGCTGTGGAGTAGCGAGTTCCTCAGCTTTGAAGGGCTATTAGAGAAGATGCTGGTCGATCACGACGTGGGGGTTGAAGTAGGGCTCTGAAGGAAATTTTGAAGGATGAGATTCCATCAGATTAACCTCTAATATGCAAAACAGACGGACTGTAAAGTCGTCTCTAGGTTGAGGGCAAATAGTTGTAAGTTGCAGGCGACCAACGCCGCAGGTAGAACCAGAGACTGTATGTAGGTCCGAAATGAATTAACGGTAGTTGGTAGTACTGTTAGTGACATCTATGCTAAATTTCACGTCAAAATATTCATTAGTGTTTGAGATAGGCGTCGTTTTGTGAAGTAAGAAATGTTCTAAAAGTAAATTCTTCGATTTTTACCATGCCTGAATTTATTAAATTTCAATTCGTTCTCAGTAGTAAAACGGGACTTGCAATATATAAGTCTGAGATAAGAAAGACAAAGAGGATTTCATGGAAAAGCTTCTGCGAAAAAGTAGAGAGTTGTCATGAGTTCCTCACAAAGAACCCCGTCCCCGTATTTTATCTTAAGGAGACAAATTGTAAGTGGGCCCGAAGCAGTACAGAAACTCCTTGCTGCTCACTTTCCGAGCAATACGTCCCCTGCTGAAAGAGGTTTGCTCAGCTTTTGACGACCTTCTGAATGAATGACACTTGATATGGGGATCAATTCTACTGTCGGGAACTTTCCATTAATTCCAGTTTCAGACTTCTCGACTACTGCAGAGTCTTCCAGGCGGAGGTCGCAGCCATCAAGGTGGCAGCAGATTTGCTCCTCCGGAGAGTGTCTACCTTCAGAGAAGTGACCATTCACTCAGATAGCAGAGCGGCGATACTGGCCTTGAACTCATTCACGGTGCGTTCAGGGCTGGTCGATGAGTGTCAGGCATCACTGTCTCTGACGGCTAGAGCTTTTACTATAAGACTTGTATGGGTGCCGGGCCACAGCGGATTCGCAGGTAACTGCAAAGTTGATGAGCTAGCAAGGAAAGGCACCCTAGAATCATCATCGGTAGAATGGGGACGGGTCGGTGCTCCCGCATCCTCCTGTGCTCTACTACTGGATAGCTGGGCCTCGCGGCTTCTTGGTCAATGCTGGACCAGCATTGGTACCTGCGCGGTCGCAAAAGCCTTCTGGCCCAATATAGATCGCAGGAGATCTAATGATCACTTTGTCCTCAGTAAGGCCAGCCTCTCGTTAGTGATGGGGCTCCTGACGGTCCACTGCCCTATTGGCATACATGCTGTAAGACTTGGAATTCTACCGGACGCAGCATGCAAAAGCTGTTTGGAAGAAGATGCGGTAGAAACTAGCCAGCACTTGCTTCTTGACTGCCCCGCTTTCGGGAGATTAAGACTTAGACACTTGTGAGCGCATACCTTCAGACATCTCACCGAACTGGCGGGCGTAGAAATTAAGCGCCTTTGCAAATTTGTATTGGCTACGAAGCGTTTCGTCGATCTTTAAGTCCGAACACGGGAGTTCTATTTTTAATGGCTTCACAAAGGACTACACCTAGTCCACGATCGATCTATGATCAGCCATCTAACCTAACCTAAAAGGCCATTGCCCTATCGGCAATGTAAGGCTTGGAATTTTACCAGACCCCAGGTGCAGAAGCTGTATGAAGGAAAATGAGGTGGAAGCATATCAACACTTCCTACTTGACTGTCCCTAATTCATAATATTGCATATTGCATAAAAGAAGGAGCAGAAAGAAAAGTTGGAGAGGAGGAATTTTTAAAGCCACTCCAGAATTAATTGATTTGGTTGATTGTTTAGATCAGATACCTTATTTGTAGGACAACAAAAATCAATAGAGAGTATCAAAAATTCGTGGCCTCTTTGATCCAGCCTACTTAAACAAGTTGGATCATACTAAAGCTTCAGTTACAAAGAACCACAGAAAGGAGGAAATTAAAAAGTCGGCAAGTCTGAGTTAATTTTGATCGGATATATGTATATATGAAAATTCTTAAAACGTAGTGTAATACTCGTATCTTCGTTCAAAAGATCTGCAATTCCCGAGAAAGAAATATATATATCTTTAGAAAGATTCAAAAACAAGAAAATTGCACCACAGCTATAATAGTTTTTACGAATAAAACAGTTTTTAAAACGAAAATTTGATTATGATCGATCAGTTTGCTATATCCTATGACAGCTTAATTCTATACTGTTCCAATATCACCGGTTCCGACAAATTAGCAACTTCTTGGAGAAAAAAGATCTCATATATGTATACACACAGCCAGATGGGCATGGCTAAATCGACTCAACTCGTCATTATTTATATATATTTTATAGGGTCTCCGATGCTTCCTTTTAGGTTTTCCAAATTTCCTTGCAAATTAAATACCCTGTTCAAGGTATAATTAATGCGTAAGTGAAATAATAACACAAATGCGTACGTAAATATTCAAGGACTCAACATGTTATTGCAAATGAACCAAGTTCGCAAGGTTTCGGTGTAATACACTCAATTTTTATTTATTTATTTCCGTGTTCATTTTTGTGTCACACTAGTATAGGTAAAATGCAGGTGTACATATGTACATTAGGGTATCCGTTTCTCTCCAGCACCACGGACTGACGTATGGAACGATACGAGTATTGCACATTTTACGTCAAAATCTTAAATTGAAAGTATACAAAGTACAACTTGTGCCAGAACTGAAGCCGTTCGACCTTCCCAGGCGACATCGCATCGCTCTATGGGCTCTTGAGAAGTTCTAAGAATATCTGACGTTTTCAAGCCAAATTTCGCGATGAGACCTATTTCTGGCTCAATGCTTATGTAAACAAGCAAAATTTCCACATTTGAGACTAAGAGCAGTATGAAGAGATTCAAGATCTGCCATTTCATCCAGAAAAACAACGGTTGGGTGTGGTTTCTGAGCCGCTGGAAACATCAGTCAATATTTTTTCAAAAATGATGCCGGTGAGAACATAACCGTTTATGGTGACCATTATCGCACCATGATAACCGACTATTTGATGCCTGAAATTGAATCTGAATCTCGTTACCTCGGCGACATTTGGTTTCAACAAGACGGCGTCACTACCCACACATCGCATCTAGCAATGGATTTATTGAGAGAACACTTTGATGGGCATATAATAACATGTTTTGGGCTGGTCAATTGCCCACCAAGATCGTGTGATATCACACCGTTCGACTTTTTCTTGTGGGGATATGTAAAGTCTAAAGTCTATGCGAACAATTCCGCTCGATTCGTGCCTTGCAGCAAAATATCACGCTTGTCATTCGCCAGTTATCAGTCAAAATGCTCGAATGAGTCATCGAAAATTGGACTCAGTGGATGGACCATATGGGACTTAGCCGCTACTAACATTTGAAATAGACAATCTTCAAAAAATAAATGCCAAAGAATCTACTTTCAAATGATAATAAACATACCACATTAAATTAGAAGTTTCTGTGTCTTTCCTTAATAAAGTAGGGAACTTCGGTATGGCTCACTCTTTACAAAATTGTCCGCTCTACGAAAAAGGTTTGCATAGTTTTTTTTCACATGCAGTTATAGTTATATATCAAATGACCTGAGCATTCGTGCAAGTGATTTATGGTAAACATACTGAGTTGCTCATACGACATGGTGCACTATATGAGTACAGTGCATTTTAGGCTAACTTTAGCTGCGTATAACTTTTAAAGGAATGCTGTTATGGAAAAAATTAATAAGATCTTTTTTGTAGACAAGAAAATTTTGCATTACATTATTATATCTTGAAAGTTGTGGATTTATGTGCTTTGGAGATATAAAGTTTTTTGTAAAAGAGCACAAAATTTCATATAAAATACATGAATAAAGTAAAATGAACTGCTAAAAATAGCGTTGTTTTTTGTTGAATCATTACTGTCAGTGCAAAATCTGAAACTGCAGAAGGAATTTGGAGAAAAAAATCAACTTTTGACGTAACGCATACCCTAATGTATCTATATGTTTGTGTATGTGCTTGGAAAGAAATTAATTAAACACAAATTTACATGGATTTATTTATGCAAAAATGCTTATTTACATGCCCTGCCACCGATGAGTTAATATATGTGTGCCATTATACATGTGTGTGTAGATGAGTTTGCAGCTATAAAGTATGCATGTGTGTGAGCTGGCATGCCATTTTTATCCACACGAGCACATTCACCACTTATGTCCGCATACATTTTCTATTTAGTCACTGCTTTACTGTTTCGCTGGCTGCTACTCGTGTTGCTCGAGTTCAACGTAATTTATGTGTAATGTCAGCAACAAAAGAATTTATTGTTGCAGTAGCTGCAATCAGCAAAACACTAACTAACGACTCTGATGACAATTTACAATACACAATAAGGCCGCGACTCCTCTGACACACTCAATGCTGATAGGCATGCATTGCATAAATAAAAGCACGCATACATATAAAACACATACACATACACATACATAAACAGCACATACATAAACAACACATACATATATGACGCACACATGGACATAAAAAAGATACAAATGTGTTCGTGCGCTGGCAAATCACAATTATGCCAGATGATAGCTGAACGAGCCTGTCGTTTATTGTTTTTGTGCACAATACAGCTAAACACAAACACACACACTCACTTGCAGCGTTAACAGTATATTGTTCGTTTTAATTGCGGAACTGCTGTTTATTTTCTAGTTATTTCACAACTGGGATATTACTCCCAGGGCATTGTTTTAGGCAAGGCGAAAGTGGCCATGCCACAGCGCACCAACACGCATACACATATTTAGGTGCTTGTATGTATATGTGCGGCAGGCTTATGCATGATTTCCTAGTCATAACGGCGCTGGCAGCTTTTGTGCTACTCTAGTCATTATGTTTGGAAAATCATAGGTCCATTGAATGGCAAGCAGCTTAGATCAAAATAACTCGCTATTATGTGGCATAATACCAGCTAATGATCGGCTAATGATTTTAAGCTTGTCGCTAGTGTAAAAAATACAACAAAAACTATAAATGAAAAACAAAAAATTGTCAGCAGTAAGCTGTGTTTATTATTTTCAGCGTTATTTTCTGAATTTCTATAGTTAATAGACTCGAAACTCGCATATTGTAGCATAATTTTAGGCGCTCTATCATTTTGTGTTAAGTGTTTCATTTGTTCAACAGGCTTTTTCCCACTTCTCACTGGCTTTATGAAATAATTTCATATAACAGCTGAAAATTAATTTGAAATTCTCTGAAGGTTAATGATTATGGAGGAGCTGAGTTCAGGCGGAAGCGTAAATTAGATAATCTTGTAAATTAAAAACTGGTACTACACAAGGTGTAACATTTTTCCTTCATAACAATGTTCGACCTAATGTTGTAAGACCGGTTAGAAACTATTTGGAAAGCATCGGCACGAAATTGATATAAACGGATCAAGCTTCCTTTATTTCGATTTTTACCCGAACAATTGGGCTTGGACTTGAGTTCTTCTTCCTCTTCTTTGTTGGCGTAGAAACTGCTTATGTGATTGAAGCCGAGTTTGAAATGGAAAAAGGAGTATTTTCATCCATTCGGACGACATGGCCTAGCCAGCGTAGCCGCTGTCTCTTAATTTGCTGAACGATGTCAATGTCGTCGTATATCTCACACTGCTCAACGTTCCATCAAATGCGAAATTCGCCGCGGCCGAAGCGCAAAGAACCATAAATCTTCCGCAGAATCTTTGAGACGTTGCCATTGTCCATGCTTCTGTATCATATCGTAGGACGGGGAGGATGAGTGACTTGTGGAGTTTGGTCTTTGTTCGTCGGAAGAGTACTTTACCTCTCAATTGCTTACTTAATCCGAAGTAGCAACTGTTGGAAAGAGTTTTTCTGAGTGGGATTTCGAGACTAATGTTGTTTTTATTGTTAATGCTGATTCCAACATAGACGAAATTATCTACGACTTCGAAGTTATGATTGTCAACTGTGACGTAGGAGCCAAGGTCCTTTCCGATCCTCACGGAGCTTTAAGTATTGCTCAACGTCAGTTTACAGACGTATTAGTTTTGCGAGGATACCAAATTCAGACATCGCGGCATAGAAGCAGCTCCTTTTCGTGCTGCCGAAAGCAGCTTTGAAATCGTCGGAGAGTTGGTGTGTTCCGATTCTTCTGTCACGGGTCTTTTCCAAGATTTGATTTGATTTTGATGGTGAATATCTGGTCAGCTGTTGATTTTCCAGGTCTAAAGCCACACTGACCAGTTTGTTGACGCAAATTGAATTGCAAATTACTTGCCTAACCAAAAGGTACCCCATAAGAAGATCTCCTTTTGTCCTTCACGAAAGTTATTACTCCTCAATTATATTTCCAGACTGTCAATCACTTTCGTTGTATTCATAAGCAAAGGTACCCTTTAAGGAGTGCCATTTTGTCCATCACGTAACTTTCTTTCTCCGCAATTGCTCCTCAGTTCAAAAGAACTCTCACTTACCAAAGATTCTATGTAATTTCCAGTCTGATTTAGACTTTCGGACCCTGCAGGCGTTATAAATTGTATACATAACCTCGCTTCTTGCACACTCAACTCATTTCAACTTACACATGTTGCGTTACATATTATTCGTTACCTGCCAGTTTAAACAGACATGACGTAAAGTAAAGTAATAAAAAGGAGTTTTCCGAGACTTTCTAATTCGTTGCGCGGAATAATTTATGTGATTGTTACGAACGGTAGTCGTACGCACCGGACTATAACATAAGTTTCCCACGAAAGTGTTTATGGATGCCGGTTAAAGTAATTTGCGGCGTCGCTTCGAAATATTCACACACACAAACACACATGCACCAGCACATTATACATATATATAAATATATATGTAGTGTAAATACATGCACATAAATCACCGTTATGCAGTTTAGAGTTGGTGTGAAAGTTGCCGTGTTGCAACAGCTGTTCTTAACTTTCCAGCGAACATTATGCGGCGCGGTTTGTTTATGTTTCTGTCATAAATGGCTATACAAAATGCATTATACATACATATTAACCTAATGGGTCTATTAAGTGCGGCTGCGAGGCACGCCAAGTAACGCACACGAGTCTACATATGTATGTGTTAGTGTCAGTGTGTTTGTTGTTAAAGGCAGCTGCTCCTTCGGTATGAATTATAGCGCAGGAGCCGCCAAGACAAAGCCACAAATGTGAATTCTAAGTGGTTCCGCATTTAACGGTTTCCCATAAAAGCTCAAAACCCATCATTATATTGCAATTAGAACATTTTTTTAACAAATTATCATGAGGAGGTCATATGTTGGCACTGCTAGCGAAGGCAATACAATGCGTTGTGGTGAGGCCATTTTGAAAATTGCGCCAGTGGACGTTAGTTATGGAGTGTTCGATTGAATATTTACCACCTGAGATCAATAAAATGTATAGATTGGTTGGTTTTGAGCTGTGAGAGCTGTGTAGATTCTTAATCTTAGGGAATCACTGGATAACGGAACTGTTTTCTGAAGTCTCTCTGAAATATAAGTATGTATCTTTCTATTTTACGTAAAAAAGTAGGTAACCTGATACGAGTTTGAGCAGATACCAGGTACAGTTGATATAGATGTGGATAGCAAAGCAACAATCAAGGCAATTACCTCGTTTCACATATCGGTCCAAAGTGTCTTAGTAAGCCGGGCAGCAGGGTAGGGGAGATCGTCCCCAGGAACAAACGACTTTAATTCTACTGAGTGACAAGTCACAAAATAATAGTGGACATGTGGTAGTGGATGTGATTGCCAAAAGTGGGGAACGGCTGTCATTCGAACAAATAATCGCCAGTGGTAAACACATATATTGTCTGTACGATAATCTGGACAGGAGCATGGCACCTGGTACATGATAACGAAGGTCAAAGAGAGATAAAATCTAGAATGCAGCAGGAAATGTCTGCTGCAATGCAGTAGGGAAACAATAAAGCATCTCTTACTAGGAAGTTCTTCATTTGCAAGGCAGTGCTTCAAGCAGTTAAGAGACACACTTCATAAGACATAGTAAGGTTAGAATAGTGAGGCCACTTAGATTGTTAAAACTGGCATCCTTATCATCACTATTAGCCCACCAGATTAACCTAACCTAGCCTACTCCAAATTGAAATTATGGAGGGCACACTTCTCCAACCTACTGAATAGCAGTGAAAGCATAATACTAGGAGAAAGTGGACCCGATTTCCCAATCAGTGACGATGGAGCGGACGTCCATTGCCCGACCATAAAGAAGCTCGAATAGCAATTACCAGTCTGAAGAACAAACGGCGGGGGCCGCTGGATTGCCGGCTGAGCTATTCAAACACGGCGGCGAGTAGCTGATAAGGAGCATGCATCAGCTTGTTTGTAAAATATGGTCGGACGAAACCATGCGGGACGATTGAAATTTAAGTATGCTTAGCCTAACCCACAAAAAGGGGCACACCACAATCTGCGTCAACTAGCGTGGGATAAGCTGAGGGGGCATCGCATATAAGGGTCTATCGAGCGTACTGTGTGAAAGAAGAAGGCCCACTTTCAAGAAACCCATTGGAACTTATCAGTGTGGCTTTAGGCCTGGAAAATCTACAACTGACCAGATATTCACTATGCATCAAATCTTGGAAAAGACATGTGAAAGAAGAATGGACACACCAAACTCTTCATCGATTTCAAAGCTACGTTCGACAGCACGAAAAGGAGCTACCTTTATGCCGCGATGTCTGAATTTGGTATCCCCGCAAAACTAACACGGTTGTGTAAACTGACGTTGAGCAAGACCAAAAGCTCCATCAGGATCGGGAAGGACCTCTCCGAGCCGTTTGATACCAAACGATGTTTCAGAAAAGGTGACTCCCTATCGTGCGACTTCCTCAATCTGCTGCTGGAGAAAATTATTCGAGCTTCAGAAACTAATCGAACAGGTACAATCTTTTATAAGAGTATACAGCTGCTGGCGTATGCCGGCGATATTGATATCATCGGCCTCAACACGCTCACCGGTAGTTCTGATTTCTCCAGACTGGACAAGGAAGCAAAAAAAATGTGTCTGGCAGCGAACGAAGGCAAGACAAAATATCTCCTGTCATCAAACAAACAGTCGTCGCACTCACGGCTTTGCTATTACGTCACTGTTGACAGTCATAACATTGAAGTTGTAGACAACTTCGTCTGTTTAGTAACCAGTATAAACACCACCAACAATGTCAGCCTAGAAATCCAACGCAGGATTGCTCTTGCCAACAGGTGCTACTTCGGACTGAGTAGGCAATTGAAAAGTAAAGTCCTCTCTCGACGAACAAAAGGCAAACTCTATAAGTCACTCATTATTCCTGTTCTGCTATATGGTGCGGAGGCTCGGACGATGACAACAACTGATGAGTCGACATTGCGAGTTTTCGAGAGAAAGGTTCTGCGAAAGATTTGCGGTCCTTTGTTCGTTGGCAACGGCGAATACCGCATTCGATGGAACGATGAGTTGTATGAGATACACGACGACATTGATATAGTTCAGCGAATTAAAAGACAGCGGCTACGGCTAGGTCATGTTGTCTGAATGGATGAAAACACTCCAGCTCTGAAAGTATTCGACGCAGTACCCGCCAGGGGAAGCAGATAAGGAGGAAGGCCTCTTGGGCTTGTTAATGGTCCACAAGTAGGCTTGTTAAAAACTCTCATTTAAAGACTCTGGATGAACGAGGAATATAGTGACTCAGGGTCTATTTGCTTTATGCGGTCAAATTAAAGTTGCAGTTGAAATAGAGCAATACTTCCGTCATAATTCTCGTGTATAAATCATTCTAGCCCCCCAAATTAGAGTTCATCAAAAGTTCAGTGTGTGAATTAATCATGGAGAGCCGTATTGTAAAGGGACCGAAGAAGCCTGCGCTGCCTATCATTTGACGAATAATAAAATGTTCTTAGATAGTTCCGAGTAATATCTGTCTCCATCACTCGCCTAATGCCGGAGGGCTGGAGCAGAGTGATGCGCAATAAATAGCGGCATTTTATTCCGGTGAAAATATTAGGAAAACGGCGCGGCTGGCACGCCATTGCCATGCGTCACGTCCCAAGAGCACTTGCAGTCATAAATATTCGCCAAAATCTTCCGTCAAATTTTACTTTCGACTTCACGTCACGTAGCAACCGCAGACTGCATGCACGTGTGGTTGCGGCGGCTGCACTGCTGTTGTTGTTGCTACATTTCTTCAACATAATTGCGGTTTCTGCGATTTATTTATTAGTAAGTGTTTGTATGTGAATGTATGTGTAAGGACGTGTATTTGGATGTGTCAATGTAAGTGTGCTTGGCACCTGTGTTTCATAATTTGCTCTTTGGTTACTCAATATGAATGTCTAATTAACACTTTTCAGCATTTGTGAAATGCTCTCTGGGCATTAATTTTGAAATTCAGTTACATAGGTATGGATGTATGTGGACACAGATGGGTGGAGAAGTAATTTTCGAGTTGAAAAAATTGTCGTTAATTTATGGAAAAATATATGTGCCAAAGCGAAATTATTTTTATGGGCTATTTTAATACATTTTCGTTGCATATTTTTAGGCGAATCACATATGTTCTTAACTAATTGGTTGGTACTGTTTTCCATGGTTGTAATTCTCAAAAAGTTTATGAATGAGAAAAGATATTTATCTTGATTTTGTTCGGTCAGTTTGTCATCATACCCACCCTCTTCAGGATTGAACCGTAGCCTGAAGATACTCAAATAGAACGCCAAAGGGCTCTCCACTCTCGAAAAAGACTAAACTCGTCCAACTTCTCGAAGATAAGTCGATCGTCCTCAGTTCACACAGGCACAGGATTAATCATGATTTATATTCCCTCAGATAATCTCGACATCTTGCCTTTCTTCAACACCCCACCATCATCGCAGGCGATTTAAATTCTAAATACAATACTTGAACCCGCTCTGTGCATACTCCTTTACTTCTAGAAGAAAATATAGGTTTGCTTCGTATTAGTTTATTTTAGAAACTTTGTAAGCATAGTAATCGATTTCGATTTAATAGAATTGCGAATCTATCACTTATAATTTCCAAATTCCTCTCGAGCATTTGCCTTTTTAACACCCATAAAAGTACAGTTTGAGAAGCTGAAAGCGAAACGTGCTCTAACCCGAGGTCTTTATATCAACGACAGGCTTGTCTCTATGTTTCAAAGTATAACGATGGCGGCATACACGTCTCTAATATTCACCTCCTACTGCCTGAGGGCAACTCTAACGACTTTGCACGGTGCCACGGTGTGCAGTGGCTCACTGCAGCCATTGTTTCTCACATTGTTTACCTTGTTGTCACTTTAATTATCGCCTTCCTTTAACGCTGTGCTTTTCCCTTTGACTGAGCTTCGCTTGTGGCATTTTTGTGCGCTACACTTCGTGGAACGGCAGGCTTGGTTCTTTAATGGAAACAATTTTTATAAGATTGCAGTCCTGAAAAAGAACATGGGTTAACTGATTTTTTGTTTTACTAGAAGATATGACCATCATCTTGACTGAAATGTGATGGATAGATTGCACACTTCATGAAAATGTGATATATAGAGCCGTTCCCTCGATGTTTGTTGAGACCACATCTAACAATAAATTCAGTTCTTTTAATACGTCAAAATCGTAAGAATTAATCACTAAGAAATTTTGTGGTCGAGATCTTGATCAGTCCTATAACTAAGCATCACATGTGTTTATATGACCAAACAGGCTTAAGGATCTTGAGAAAAGCCACAATGGAAAGAAGCTGGCTTGATATTATCGAGCCAGACTTCAGGTTTGGTAACTGTCATCGGAAGTTCATTTTAACTCAAGTACTCAAAACGAGTCCGTTATGACTTTCGAAGTTGCTGGTAAGACGTGAAGTCCCTTTTAATTTCCGAGTTAAGCATCAGCTAACCTTCTTATGTCGAGTGTAAAGTGCCATGTCTTTTAAACAACTACGAGACCGTACTTGTGCTCTGATAGCGTATGTGTGCATATAGGTTGACAGGTCGTGTGGTGATTACTGTGCAGTAATTTGGACATGGTTCCCTCTTAGTGTAATTATCTCTGTGTTACCTTTCATTTAGTGAGTTTTACGTAGACATGAAATTAAGGTCAATCAGAAATTTCCTTGATACTTTCACTTTCGAAATAATTGCAGGTGATTTCTGCGAAACTTGCAAGTCTGTAATTTGTGCATGCTTTATGTGCCTTTATAACAACCTTTATGACACACTAAGAAAAAAAAATATTAAAAATCTTATTTGAAATATCGGAAAATATGAAATCTTTTCTTTGCTTGTTTGTCTAACAGTACTAACTTCTTCACATCAAACATTTATCAATCTAGAGTTAACATATTAGTAATCGTAATCATAATGGCTTCAGATTCACTAGAACTTGGAAAGTGGCGAATCGAACAAACAACTGGAAAACTCAAATAGAGACATAATAGCAGACAAGCTTTAATGAAATAGTATTCAGTATTTAAATTAACTCAATATATTTATCGTTGTTATATGGGAACTAATCCTTATGACCATAAAATATAGTATAGTACAAGCAAAGCGAGCAGAAAAGCGGCGAATCGAAGACGGTGAAAGTGTTTTTTGGTTATAATGATTGTTACTCTACGTTAGGTTAAGGTTCGGTTAGATGGCTGATCAAAGATTGCACGTGGACTGCCATATGTAGACCTTTGTGAAGCCTTAGAAAAGAAGAACTCCAGTGTTCGAGCTTAGAGGCGTTTAATTTCCCCTTCGGTCAGTTTGGTGGGATGTCTGTAGGTATGCTCTTCCAAGTATTTACGTCTTGACTTCCCAAACGCGGGATAGTCAAGAAGGAATTGTTACCTTGTTTCCACCTCATCTCTTACATACAGCTTCTGCAGATGGCGTCTGGCACGATTCCCAACGTAACAGCATGGACGCCAAGAAAGCAATGGTCTGTTAAATGTCCCACAACTGGGGAGGTGCTGGCTTTAGCTGAGGGCAAAGAGTTCACTAGATCTCTTGCGATCGATCGCCAAAAGGATTTAGCGACAGCGCATGCACCGTTGCTGGCCCAGCGTTGGCTAAGATTCCGCGAAGCCCAGCTATTGTAGTAGTAGTAGAACACAGGAGGATACGGGAGCACCCACCCGCTTCTATTCTACCGATAGCGGTTCTCAGGTGGCTTTCCTGGTAGTTCATCAGCTAGTAAAGGAGAAGAATAGCTTGAGTAATCTATATCTCGCGTTGTAAATGTATGATCGGGTTACACTATATGCCATTAGAAAGATTCGTACTAAAATTGCTTAATTAAGTGTTGCGTCAATGATGGGAGTGGCAGCTTCAGAGGGCGTAATTGGGGGAAATTTGAAAAAGTATGCGCTTTGAGAACCAAAGATATGGAAAATCTTATTGACTGCTTGAGGTAGATTCAAAGGCCTTTTGAATAATGACAACGTCGTGCGACGTTTGAATGTCAAAGGTAAAGTGGATCACTGGCAGTGCCATTGGGGGCAGAAACAATAAGTTACCGAGTACTTCATTGAAAACGTTGAAGAACTGCGATGTAGACCACATAATTCATAGTTTTATTCGCATATTCTGCACACTTCCTGTGACGAATGCGAGCTCTCAACGCTCTTTGCCGACACTTCGTCACATGAAAACGTGGCTGAGGACGAACATGCTTCAAGATAGATTGATCGACACATCGATATTGACCCGGCAGAAGCTGTTGATGTTGTTGTTTGAACGGTTACCTAATCACCGTTAGGAAGGTAAGGATTAGATAAGCTGTCATCGACGCCATGCAGCGGTAGACCCAGGAAACGTGCTATTTCGACGAGGTCGGACCAAAGGGAGCAGCGTGTGGAATGAGTAGGTTTAGCAGGGCATGCAAAGAGTTGGCTAGTGTCACGTGGGGACTCATTGCACGCTGGATACATATTCGATATGTCAGAGTCTATTGTGGATAAGTAGGAGCTTAATCTTCTACAGTATCCAGAACGAAGCTGCGCAAAGGTCACTCTCGTTTTTCGCGGCAACTCGAGCTCTTTGTCTGCAATGGATGTTGGTTTGACTACAATTACGCCATTCGCTGAGAGGGAGTCGGTGAAGGTGTTAATGGCTCCACTGTGAAGGGCGGTCAGTGCTTATTGAAAGTTAGTCGCGTCCGAAGTCTGGTGGGCGTAATGTTTAATGTCGTCGATGAGGAAGGAAGGAAGGACCTCTTGATGCCCCTAGGAGGCGGTTCCACTCCACGCAGGTGACTGCAGGAATAATTTTTGCGAAAGCCACCCTAGAGAATAGCTAGAGGAGGAGTTTATTATGCTCCTTAAATGGACCTTACTGTGCAGGTGGGAGCCATCAAGAGGCATCTTGTCGTAGACCGGAGTGCAGTATTCTTACAAGTTTGCAGCTTCTTCGTCTGTGTTTCACTGCATCCAGGCGACCATATTGGTGCGGCGTAGTTTGGGGTAAACAGAAGATCGGGAAACTTGATTGGAACTATCTTATGCAACCACCTTAAAATCCCAGCTTTTTTTCCAATAGTAGGGAAGGTTTTATGAGAGGGGTATTATGAAATTGTCTTCGAAATGACAACAAGTTGTTGAACAAAGTCCTCCATACTTTGATCTAAATCGGTTCACACTAACTACGCTAAATGAAACCTTCCAATTTAATGCAAAAATAATGGGTTTATGTTCACTAGACCTTTTATGACCATTCTCGATTTGCTATAATAACTACTTTCCCATAATGTGGCAACCACTTAATCCTAATTGCTAAATAATAATATGGAACCCTTTAAATGGCGCTTAATGCATCCGCTTGAAAAGTGAAAGGCCAAAAGTTTTTAGTTCAACTTAACGAAAAGGCACAAAATAAAAAGCGAGTGAACTCGAAAAATGGAAAAAGAAAAGCACATCCTTTGAATTGTTTATTCTTTCATTTTACCTTTTATAGCCAACTTAATGCCATAGCGATGACCTGACTAACCCGAGGAGATGACAGCATAAAGACTTGCCACCAATACGATTGCATATGCATAGACACACATTTACATGCATGTAAGCATATGTGTGTAGGTAAGCGTATGAAGGTGAATATATGAATGTATGTATGTACATATGTAAATATGTATGCATGTGTGTGTTTGTTTGTAGATGAGAGCTTGTAAGGTCCACTGAAAAATTCAACAAACGATAGCGAAAGCACTGCCATGTATGCTCATGCAAAGCACTTACTTCTACACACACACACACATAGCGGTACAGACACTCATACATATTTACATATGTGTCCGTGCAAGCCCGCGGGCCCCTCGTTGATATAATAGCAGCGCAAATGGCAGCTCCGTTGTCCAAGCGATCGCTATGTGAGGACTCTATGTCACCAGCCAGATGAGTGTGTGTGTTTATACATATGTATGTGTGTAGGTGTGTTTGTGCGCGCCCGTCGTGTGAGTCGACGAGCACTGGAGTGACGCGATATGAACGTGCAAATTGCCTTGAAGGCTTGAGTTGAATTAACAAACGTGTTTGCGCCATTCTCTGGCGCTTGCAACAAACAAACACGCCAAACGAGCAGCCGAAAGGAAATGCAACGTTATGCTGCTTCCAGCTGCTCAGCTTTAGCATCCGGCGCTTGTGGCTATTTTCCATTTATATTATGTGTGTGCTTTTTTCGCGTTTTTTTTTTCTTTTTTGCTGCTTCTTTATTTATTTTTTCGTTTTCATTTGTCGGTGTTGATTTTTATTGTTGTTGTTTTACATAGTTATTTTGTGTGTTAAGAAATGGGCGCGAATGCCTCTTGACACCGTAAATGTTGCACGTCGAAGTGGATACTTGTACAATCGGCTGACGGACCAAGTGTTTGCATGTGAGTGTGTGGGTGGGTGGTTGTGTAGACACTGAGCGTGCGCCGTGGAAAGTATGTTAGATCGCATTGTAGTTCTGTGTAGTTGTAGGAGTCGAGAGTGTCTTTTTTTGGCTAAAAACAAGAAAATACTTCGGCTGCACTGAAGCTATAATACCCTGCACATATACAAAGGTGATTCCAATCGTTCGGTTTATATGACAGCTATAATGATCCGACCTGAGAAATCTCTTTGGCGATTACATTAATGCCTTAGATAATGATCCAAGCAAGATTTCGAAGAAGATATCTCGCAAAATGAAAAAGTTGATTCTGATCGCTTTGTTTGTATGGCAGTTCTAAGCTATAGTGGTCCGATATCGGTGGTTCCGACAAATGAGCAGCGTTTTGGGAAGCAAAGGAAGTATGCTAAATTTCTAATCGCTATCTCAAAAACTGAAGGACTAGATTACATACTATATACAGACAGACTGACAGACGAACAGATGGACAGACTGTCAGACGGACAGACAGACGGATATGACTAAACCGTCTCAGCTCATCATGCTGATTACTTAAATACATATTATGTAGGGCAGACTTAATATACCCTGTTCGAGGTATATAGATATTTATATTGATTTCGATCGATCATAGTATTATTACATAAGATAACTACGGGACGGCATTTCATGCCTTTTACGAATAGCTCCAAGTGAAACCATTGGTTTCCGCAAAGGTCGAAAGATGTACTCGTTTATATGTATCTGCAGACAAAAAAAGAGAGTGGTCGAAGTGCATGAGTACGAAGAGCTTGATAAGCCGGCCGACAGGGCTAATATTTGAAAATTCCACGAAAAGATGCGACAACTAACAGAAGGTGTCAAGCATATTCCAGAACCTGCAGACGTGATCTAGTGACTGATGGTCAGAGCATGCTGAAATTATAGAAGGAACACTTCTCCAGCCTACTGAATGGCAGTGAAAGCATAACACCAGGAGATGGAGAACCCGATTCTCCAATCGATGACGATGAAGCAGAAGTTCCATTGCCCGACCATGAAGAACAACAAAGCCGATGAATTGCCGGCCGAGCTATTGAAAGACGGCGGCTAAGGACTGATAAGGAGAACGCATCAACTTCTTTGTAGAGTATGATCAAACGAAAGCATTCTCCACGATTGGAATTCAAGTGTGCTCTGTCCAATCCACAAAAAGGAAGACCTCACGATCTGCGCCAACTACCGTGGGAAAAGCCTCCTCAACATCGCATTTAAAGTTCTATCGAGAGTACTGTGTGAAAGATTAAAGCCCATTGTCAACAAACTGACTGGACCTTATCAGTGTGGCCTGCAAAATCTACTATCGACCAGAACTTGGAAAATACCCGTTAAAAGACGCTCGACACACACTACCTCTTCGTCGATTTCACAGCTACTTTTGACAGCACGAAAAGGAGCTGCCTTTATGCCGGGAGGCCTGAATTTGATCGATATCATTGGCCTTAATAACAGCGACGTTAGTTGTGCTTTCTCCAGGTTGGATAAAGAAGCAAAGCATATGAGTCTGGTAGTGAACGAGGATAAGACGAAATATCTTCTGTTATCAAACAAACAACCGTGGCATTCGCGACTTGGCTCCCACGTCACTGTTGACCATCATTACTTCGAGGTCATATATTACTAATAATGCGCCGATTATTCTCTTCCAAGGCTGGCTCTTCAATTAATTGAGCTTATTTTCCGATTTCAGCCATTTTTACAGTGGCGATAGGAGGACTATATGAATTTGTCGTGAGCAAATTTGGTTATTGTAGAGGGTAAGATATGTGCGATAAACCAAATCGAGGTCGGGGGCACGTCTACTTTTTAAAAAACTTTAGCTCACAGGTGCCTCTTGTTAATGCGATCCCCTGTGCCAAATTAGAGTTTTATATTTCAGTTTAGCGCTTAGTTTTTAAATTGTAGTCGAAATTTTTGTAGTGTATTTGGTAGCTCAAAAAAGAGATTTTTCTTCTTAAAACCTTCTACTTAAGATGACATCTAGCCGAAAGCCATAGTCGTCAAGGCTTTCGGCTTTGAACCACGATCGCTCAAAGATGTACATTCTTTTCGCTGTTTCTTTGATTTCGAATGATTCCTGGCAAGTTCGGAATACAGCTTACTGAAACCACTCGAGTAATGCTTCACTTGGGTAGCCTAGGAAATCTGACAAACTTGGGAAAAGCTGCTGAAACTTGTTGGCCAAAACTGTCAAAAGGATGGCGGAAAAGTGAACTTCTACTAATTAATTTCCTTAGGTTGAAAACTTCATCTTTTGGCCATCACACTTCCAAGATATGAGCCGTTAAATAACAGTTTATAAGGAATATGCTTTGCTAACAAAGCTTCCTCCTCCGTGCCCAAAAAGGGAAAAACAATGATGCCTCCTTTGAAACGGCACACAATGCATTCAGATTGGGTATATAAATTAATTGCCACTTACAAGTGCAAAGCTGAAACTGCAACGTACGTGTTGCCAATATCAACGCTGAGACGCTGAGATATCCAAATGAAATTGCATTGCCACCGCTACTCTCAATTTACATGGCAAGCACGCAGACCTGTCCGGCAGTGCCCCAGTATCGGCGGCAATCTGAGCAGCACAAGACCGGCATAAATCTCGGCACAATGCACACGCACTGAGCGGTAAGCCAAGCATTCGGCAACAACTAATCAGTTGCATGCAACAATATACCGTTACGCTGGTATTTAGCACTCTGATACTTAATAACCGAGCACCGAAGTACTGAGTATTGTGGCGAGCAGCCATTTTGCCGCCTCATTACCAAGCGCCAAGCGTCAAGCGCTGAGCAACTCTGTGCGTAGTAGTCGTATTGTTGTTGTTGGCATCTTAAGAATTGCCTTGGCTATTAATTGCTTTTACTGTTTGCCAAATGGGCAGGGAAAATCAAGTCAAGTCAAGTAGTGTTTGGTGAAAGGATATTGAACTACTCAACATAACAAGGAATGCAATCAAGAAGCTTTTGTATGGTTCCGGTGATTTATTGCTTCTTACATAATTATTTCTGAGTAGCAGTTGTTGTTGCTGTTGTGTTGAGTGTAGCTGGTTTAATTTTAGCGTGCCTCATTGTTATGCTGCCTAATTAACCATTTTATGGGCACTGACAAGAGCCCAGATTTATTATCCGCCTAAGTGATTTTTTGTTGCACAAAAATTTCGGGGAGTCAATACAATATTATATGAATAGAAAGTATATTTATTACGAAAAGGTAGTTCATTTGTTATAATGTACCGTTAGGTATTGTTTCCTGAAGCTTTCAAAGAATAAAAGGCATTCAAGTTACATGAGAGTGATAGACTAACGGACTTATGCCTGGTTCTCACTTTGTCAAATTTAATGCCACTAAAATGATAAAAACCGAAATTCGTTGTCATGTGTTGTCAGCTGTCAAGTTGTCAGTTTCCATTGCGCTGATACCTCCCACATAGTTGGCAGTCGAAGAAACAATGAAAGATGATTTTTTTCTCGAATGACCGAGAACCAAAGAAGACCAATTTAGATTTACAAAAAAAATTTGGGTAATTTTTTTTGCTCGTGGAAGGATCCAATTTTTAAGTCCAGCCGAGGTATAATACCGACAAATGGTATAAAGTGGTCCATTTCGAGCTTTCCTACTTCTTTAAAGAAAAAACACAGAAACTTCAAATTTAAAAGGGAAATGTTTATTATGATTCGAAAGAACATTTTTTGACATTTACTTTTTGCATATTATCTCCTTCAAATGTTGGACGCGGATGGTCCATCGGTTGAGTCCAATTTTCGATGACTTGTTCGAGCATTTCCACTGATAACTGGCGAATGTCAAGCGTTATAGTATGCTTCAAGACCCGAACCGTAGCGAGATTGGCCGCATAGAATTTAAACTTTTGATATCCCCACAGGAAAAAGTCTAGCGGTATAATATCACACGATCTTGGTGGCCAAACGACCCTCTCAAAACTTGAAACTATCTGCTCAACGAAGTCTCCTATCGATAAACACATTTATTGGTGCGATGTGTGGGAAGTGGCGCCGTCTTGTTGAAACCAAATATTGTCGAAATCGTGAGCATCAATTTCAGGCATCAAATAGTCGGTTATCAAGCCGCGGTAACGGTCGCCATTGACACTTACGTTCTAACCAGCATCATTTTTGAAAAAATATGGACTCATGTTTCCAACGGCTCAGAAACCACACCCAACCTTTATTTTTTCTGGATGAAGTGACAGCTCTTGAATTGCCCTTCAGGTAGCTCTTCATCCCAAATGCGGCAATTTTGTTTGTTTAAATATCCATAGAGCTAGAAATAGGCCTTATCGCTGAACAAAATTTGGCTCGAAAACATCGGATCTTCTTGGAACTTTTCAAGAGCTCTTAGGTCGAAACGATTTCGACCGGCTTCTATTCTTGCAGAAACTGCATTTTGTACGCTTTCAATTTAAGATATCGACGTAAAATGCGCCAAGTCCTTCCATACGTCAGTCCGTGTTGGTGTAAACGGCGCCGAATCGACCATCCAAGGTCTTCATGTACACTCTCAGCTACGACTGCCATATTTTCTGCACTGCGTGCTGGTACAAATGATCAACGGGACGAGCTAAGTCGATTTAGACATCTCCGTCTGTCGATCTCTATATACGCCAACTAGTCCCTGAGTTTATGATATATCGATCTGAATTTCCGCACACATCCTTCTGTTCTCAAGAAGTCGCTCATTTATCGGAACCGCTGTTATTGCACGACTATAGCATATAGTTGCCATACAAACTGAACGATCGGAATTAAGTACTTGTATGGAAAACTTTTTTATTTGCCAAGGTATCTTCAAAAAATTTGGTGTGTTTTATTACTCAAAGTAAGTGTGCATTCTCCGAAGAAATTGTTCAGATCGGACCGCTAGAACATATAACTGCCATACAAGCAGCTTGATCAAAGTGAAGTTTTAATATGAAAAACTTTTTCATTTACCACTAAATCTTCACGAAATTTGGCAAGGATTATTGCATAAGACAATGCTATAATATCCGAAGGTATTGTTCAGATCGGATAACTATATCATATAGCTGCCATACAAACCCACCGATCCAAATCAAGTTCTTATAAAAAACTCTTTCATTTGTAAAGGTTACTATAGCTTCAGTGCTGCCGAAGTTAACGCTTTTTGTTGTTATTTCTAATTTTATTTCAATTTATAACGGTTTTATGCGGTTATGCTGTTTCGTCAGGATTTACTCACTTGACAATGGTTATTTGTTTCTTCTTGTATCCATAAGTTGCATTTGCGCATTCTTTCATTGTAAATGTCTGCTTTTCAATTTAGGTGTATGTGTATGTGTGTGTGTGTCTGTGCTACTATTTGCGTGAATTGTGTTGGAAAATCGCAGCGACGCAGTTGGAACGCAAAAAGTTGAAAAATTTCAATAGAAAATAATATAAATGTGTGTATGTGTGTAAGTATCTATAAATATGTGTGTCTGTGTTTGAACATTTTCCACAAACTTCTTTATGTTGTAAGCAAAACGCTATAAAGTTATATATTTTTCTTGTGTGTGTGCGCTTGAAGCGCAGCTTTTCAGCAAAATTTTTGCTGGCAATCATCCATGTCGCTGTCACTTGACCCAATTGGCAGGCCAACACGCTCGCAACGCAGCGCGCTACCTTTCATATTTGTAATGAGAAATGTTTGTGCAACTATGTAAACGCACAAACACAAACACACTCACGCATTCATACATATATTAATGGTTGCTCTGCTGCATATTGAAATAATTTTTTATCTGTTTGTATGTGTGTGTGTGTGCTGGGCGCTTACAATTGCAATGGCAGACAAACAAACGGAAGCAGACACATTGGCGCGCTAAATAAATAGAAAATATTTTTGGACAGCGGCTTTTAATCCTTATTGAATTTAGCGCACAAATGCAGTTCGAATCTATTTGCACAGACTGACTCTTCACAGAAAGCTTTAGAAACAGTGCTTTAATCGGTATAGAGCGGTATGACAGCACAGATTTATACCCAACATAAGTTTGCGGTTGGCAAATGTGGGCGAAGTTACACCATGGACGCTTCGTGCCCAGTCGCCTTGTAGTTGGCTGGGTTTTGAAACGAATAACGGTTTTGAATTTTAACTTTATTGATACTCGGCTTTTCGAAGAAATTATAACTCTCCGAGTCTCCACACTCTCTTATTAACTGTAAATTGAAAAGTAAACAAAAATATATGAACAAGTGAAACACTTTAAAAACTATGTAGGTCGTGTGCATTGATCCTTTGACGGATCTTTACTGTAAATATTGGTCCTTTTTAGTTCCCAAAAATTACGAAAAAAATGGTTCATTAGATTATCATAGCTCGAGTAAGCGTTTTGAGCTTACCACGGATTTATTGAGGCGGTTAGTATCAATCACAGCCACTTCGCTAGGTTCACCGTTTAGGTGTGTCTATCGAGATATTTGAATCTCAGTTTGGCAAAAGTCGCGTAATAGTGGAGGAAGTGTCTACATATTGGATCCTAGTCTTCTTTCACACTGCTTTGCGAAAAGTTTCCAATAAAATATTTAGCCGCACCCCATGTAAACCTAGTGGAAAGCGCCTAATCAGAACACCTAAAATTGCGGCGATATTGACTTTGGCAAAAGTAAGTAGTTCAGAGGACCTCTTATGGTTCACGGTACGGGCCAGAATGATCTCGTTGTCGTCAAGTTCTAGTAGCTGATTAGCGCTTGCGGAGCTTTCGAGATATCCATAACAGCGCTAAAGCCCAAGAAGACATGGTGCAACCAACTCGCTTCCAGTCGGATGATGTTGGTGTAGTGGTGCCCTACCTAGTGAGCTTACTGGCTTTGCAGTTTCCGGCGATTTCGTTGTGCCTTGACACGCAAACAAGTATAATATGGAAGAAACTTAATGCTATTACTAATGAGGATATGTACTTAGAGTTAGTAAGTAGTCGTAATTGTAAAATCTGCTCAACCTTCGGGCTATGGGAACAATATAAAATGTGGATCTATCAAAGAAAACCGAAGTAATTTTTATACACTTCTTTTTGAGGTTATCGATACCCAATACGATAATTTGCTTTCCTTAAATCACGTTCATGTTGATAAGATCTCGGTTTGAATTCTTTCTTTATTCTAATTCTTATAATTTATGTTTGGAAGAGCTCAGAAAATAGATGCTTTAGGGGAAACACTGGAAAATCTAAAGCATTTCGATATCGAAATCTCATTTTATTTTGTGTCAGTACCCCATTTACAGGCTATATCTATCTATATAGTCAGAAAAAGGTTCTTTTGGCAATATGCGGAAGTATATATGGATCTCGAACTCAAAACTATCGGTATAGCAACCATCTAAGATAAGACGTTTCGTTCTAAAAACATAGTCAATTCTTAATATACATATGTGACATTGAATTTTGAATCTTGAAAAAAACTAGATATTTGTTTCAATTCTCTCACTCATAAATAACGATTTAATTGGTACATGTCTGAACAGCCTCAAAATAGATCCTCAAAACCAGTTATATATAATAAAAATTTCTTTAAGGACTTCTTCCTACGTCCGCATGGATGAAAACACTCCAGCTCTGAGAGTATTCGGCGCAGTACACGCCGGGGGAAACAGAGGAATAGAAAGACCTCCACATCGTTGGAAAAACCGGGTGAAAGGAGAAGGAAGTGAAAGTGAAGAACGACTGGCGCGCTGTAGGAGGACCAGCTTACTCTTGGAATCTCCAATTGGCGCCAAAGGAAGAACGACTGGCGCGCTTGTGTAAACTCGGCATGTAACCAATAAAGAAAAAGAAAGACTTCTTCCATTAGAACACTTCGATTGGACATATTTAAAAAATGAGCGAAAAGTGACTAAAATATCTGAACCTTAAAGAGTCGAGGTGCAGTTATATGACTACCATTCGGTTTTGACATTCCTAAAGGTTCTTTAGAGAAAGTATATATTTTCAGACTACAATTGTACTGATGTCTAATCCCTCGAATTAAAAACTCTGTCTGGTTCATGACAGTACTGAATCTTTCTTCACCCTTAATCCCTATTAAAGGAGACTATTAGCTCGGTATGAACCTGAAAGAGTTTTTCGCAATTTCTTGTAGTCATAAAGTTTTACTCCAAATGTTACAGAAAAAAAACTTGTAAAAACCTCGGCAGCCTCGTCTCGAAGACAGACTTTAAGGCAGTTCAAATAAATCATAGTAAGGGTCATTCGCACAATTTACCGACCATTCAGCTTACATGATGAAACATACACAAATGGGTTGACGCTGACCGATTTCCCCGGACCGGGCTCCTAAACCTATATTTCAGCACATGGAATTCCTCAAGTTACCTGGCTGTCTCCGGATCGAAAAGCCACCAATCAGATCGATCATGTTATGATATCCGGAAGGCGTACGAGGTCTTAGCATTGGTTCGGACCACTTTCTTGTTGCAGTGAAGATACAGCTGTGTAAGCCGACGTTTAGCAACACGGAAAGCTCCGTTATGACCCGGAAGGGCTTCTCCGAGCCGTTCGATACCAAGCAAGGTTTCAGACAAGGAGACTCTCTATCGTGCGACCTTTTCAGCGGTAACTACGCCAATAAAAAAGAAGAAAAAGTAAAAACATTCACTACTGGGTTCAAAAATATCGCAATGTTTGTACTGAATATTTCAGCATTCACTCCTTTTATCTTTTAATTTTCTTTAATTGTGTGGGCTGCCCATCCGGCTTCCGCCTTGTAAATTAAAGTTGGCAAGAACTCATTTAAATAAATCTTAAATTTATCTGCAAATGTCAAAATTGGCGCCCACCAATGCCACTGCAGTTAAATTTCGACGTGACGCCAGCCGCGCGGTCCATCGCCACATTCATGCGACGACTCGCTTTGGCAACAATGAAGAAGTGAAGCGCTCGCGGCGTTTGCGAAGAGTTTGTGCGGACTGAAGAGGCGTAGCGCGCAAAGAACTTTTTGCGATATTTCCATAAGTTTAGAGATCAAGCTAATGTTCGGTTATATTTACGCGGTCATATTTATGTATCGTAGTGTTTAGAGTAAAGACAAATTATCTTTAAAGAGTAACCTCACTGTTGAATGTTTACCGATTTGAAGAGACTTTAATACAATATAAAACGAATATGCCTAAATAACTGTGATTGCTCGTTGTCTAATGTGAGACGAAACGTGTCTAAGCATTTGGAAGGCATGTGAGCGCCAACTGTTTACTGGAAGTCGATAAGAATACTTTGTTCTCCCAGAAAAGTGTCAACTAAAATAGTGGAAGAGAGCGGAAAGAGTATTTAAACTTCGGAGAAACCAAAGCTCTTGAATTGGTAGAAGAATTAAATATCTTCATATAAGAAAGTAGTCGGTAGTTCTGTAAGGAATGTGTTTCGTGCACTTCAATATGGTGAATATAATCGGGCTACTAAGCATACTATTCGCAACACCATCACCCATCTTGAGACCCAGCATTCATTATTGCATAATATTCGACAGCATACATTACGTCCAGCAAGCAGTAAAGAAAATATAGCAGCCGTAACTGAAAGTGTACACGAAGACCGTGGAGGATCGTTTCGGCGCCGTTCGCAACAACTCGAACTGCCGTATGGAACGACTTGGCGCATTTTAAGTCCAGATCTTAAATTGAAAGCATAAAAAATACAGCTTGTGCGAGAACCGAAATCGCTCGATCCTTTCAAGCGGCATCCTATCTCTCTAAGAGCTCTTGAAAAGTTCCAAGAAGATCCAACGTTTTCGAAACAGATTTTGTTCAGCGATGAGGCCCATTTCTGACTCCATGGATATGTATACAACCAAATTGCTACATTTGGGACAAAGAGCAACCTGAAGAGAATCAAGAGCTGCCATTTCCTCCAGAAAAGGTAACGTTTTGGTGTTGGAATTATTGGTCCATATTTCCTTAAAAATGGCGCCGGTGAGAACGTAACCGTCAATGGCGACTGTTATTGCGTCATGATAACCGACTATTTGATGTCTGAAATTGAAGCTCATGATCTCGGTGACATTTGGTTTCAACAAGACAGCGCCACTTCCCACATATCGCATCAATCAATGGATTTATTGAGAGAACACTTCGAACCACCACCAAGATCATGTGATATCACATCGTTAAACTTTTTTCTGTGGAGATATGTATGTAAAGTCTAAAATAAAGCTGAAATATTTCAGTCCAGATCAGATGGTATGATAGGTTGTAAGTTCGTATTTTAACCGTTGAAGAATCTGAAATAATGCACTTTCTGAATGCGATAACGCTTCGCCTACTTTCAAGTATAAACTTTATTCTACAAAAGACTTCAAAAATTTTCCCATTGCCTATTTTGATTAGTTAGTGACAGCTTACAAGACATCAAGCCTTCACGCAATTTTTATTTCACTGAAGACAGCATTTCAAACTCTGATAGAAAAAAAAAATCATATTCCACTTCAATGTTACCTCAGATTCCCATTTCTTGGCGCATTGCTTGGAAAAGTGGTGAATTGAGCATATTGCTGTCAGCATTTGATAGTTGATATTTCACAATTATTGAGTGCTCAACCGTTATATAACGGCGTGGCAGTGATTGCCTATTTGTGCGAGAGATATTATTTCAAGTGCAACTAAAGTTAAACGAAGATTCCACTGACAAGCTGTCAATAAATGCAAACGTACTTTGGCAGCGCGGCGTTGCCAACCAACTGAGACGCCGTGATTGCTGACAGGCGGAAGCGCACATCCTGCGCTCACTTACTTTTAAAAGCAACTTTTTTCAAGCGCGTGTGTTTCGCTGAAGCTGCTGGCAAGAGCACGTGTGTAAGTACACATGTTGTGGCGCAAAGTCACGAGTTGGTGTGCGGAATACTCAAAATGTGCATTCGAAGAATTTATTTAAAATTTTCTTATCTTATTTTCTGCGATTCTATGTTGCAACTGTGACTTTTTCGATGTGGATGTAGTTTATATATGTTATTGGTGTTATATTCACTAGATGTTCTGCTAAAAAGTGGCTTTAAGCATAAGTGAGAAGCGAGATCACTTCTTTAGCCAAGGTGCTACCGTGCGTATGAGTAATATTGATTAAAACTGACTATATTAAGTATGCAAAAAAATTATAAGACTCAGAAAGGAAGGTCGGAGACCCATAAAGGTTATTTAGAAATGATCAACATGACGAACTGAGTCGACTTAGACATGTATGTATGTATGTCCAACCAATCGCCATTCCCTAACTACTCCATCCGTTTTTGAGAAATGGAATTGAAACTCAGCATAGTTACTTTTCTATGCAAGGAGCTGCTCATTTAACGGAACCACCTTTATCGGACCACAGTAGGATACAGCTGTCATAAAAACCTCTTTTCTTCAGTCTTTCAACCAAAGATGTACCTTCGTCTTTTTAATAGCTCAAGCAGGTATTGTGCTGAAAATATCCAGTGTTAAAATGTTTTAATTGATATGAACAACATATTCATCATAGTCTGATGTCTTCATACAATTCTTATTAATCACTGTACCAAAATGCCCAGGACCCAAAACCCGTCAAAAGTTTTCCATCTCTCACTTCATGCATGTTTTTAGCTTTGGTCGTCGACAGAAGTAACCTTCTCGCTCAGCTTCTTTGTTAGTTACTATAAGTATATGCTGACAAGAATGATTCTTTGGTGGACCGCTGAATGAAAGTGTACGATTTTTGCTAAGACAGGCATCCCAAAGGACCGTGTACCAAGACCGTTTCCATAACAGTCGGGTCCACTTAACCGGAACGAAACTGAATTTTTTACCAGCCAAGGAGTGTCAGCTCGGCAGCATTCCACCAAATTACTTTGGTGATGTTTTCTGCCGCTACAACAACAGCAACCCTATGCTTCACGGTAGCGTTTTTGGCTATTTAAGCACAGTCCATAGACTGTCTCCTGACAGTCGAAAAAGCATGTTTTACACACCAATGACTTAGGAATAGTCGGAGGACTGGAAGACTTCACCCAACGACGGCTACGCAGTTGACGAAGAGTGTTCCATCAATCCGGAAAGCAAGGAAAAGTAGGGGAGACTGGAAAACGTCACTCGTGATCAGAAGTTTTGGTCGAAAACGGCTGTTTTGCCATCTCCAAAAAATTAATTTTACTTGATAAGGAAGTTGGGTCAAGAGTGTCTAGCCATTTTTCTAAAACTTTTGTGTTTCTTTTATAGGCTAAAAACTTTTCGGACCACTGTAAGATCAAACGACCAAGTAAGCAACACCACCAACCTCTCGGCGTCCCATATTTTTTGCGATTATTTATTTGGTAAACCTATTTTTTATTCAAAACTAACTGCTTCCTGCATTTCAATGCTGACTAATTTAGGGCTTTCATCACCCTTAGAACAGAGTTTCTATGGTCTACTCCTGAGCTGCATATACAGTTCGTTCACTCCTCCTCCTCTTGTCTGAAATATAGAATTTTTGATTTTCAGTATTATATAGTATTTTTGTGAACTAAGAAATGTGAACGATGTTCTTAATATCAAAATAGTGATCAGCTTAAAAATTTCCACCCTAATGTAAATTACACCATCATGCAAAATAGTGGATTAATCAATAATATATCGTACGCTAACTCCTTAAAAATGTTTTTGAAAACCTCAAAATTTACATATTATATCGAAAATTACCTAAGGACCACCCTAATGTAAATTATACCAGCTTAGAAAAAAGTGGATTGATCAATAATTGTTTTATAACGTCTTCTTTAAAAGTTTATTTCTTTTCAAATTTATGCATATAATTACCATAATAACCACCCTAATGTAAATTACACCGCCATGGAAAATAGTGGATTAATCAACATATGCATATAAAAAAAAACTTTTTGAAAACCTCACAATTTACAAATGTATATAGAAAGTTATCTAAGGACCACCCTAATGCAAATTACGATTACATACAAACTAGTGATTCGATAACTTTTCTATAACGTCTGCTAATTTATTTCGAAAAATGTTTCATAATCTCAAAATTTATTCTCAAATTTCTACAAGAACCACGCTAATACAAGAACCACCCTAATGCAAAACACCAGCATAGAAAATAGTGAATTTGATCAATAATTATTCTATAGAGTGTGCGAACTTCTTAAAAAATTCTTTTCAAATTTATTCACATAATTTCCACAAGAACCACCCTAATGCAAATAACACCAGCATAGAAAATAGTGAATCTGATCAATAATTATTCTATAGCGTCTTCTTTAAAAGTTTATTTCTTTTCATATTTATTAAAATTCCATAAGAACCACCCTAATGGAAATTACGCCAACATATGCGTTTATGATAATATTTACTTGCGGCTGGTATCCACCGCCTGACTGCCAGCTGCTTCCGCAATCATCAACGCCAAGCAAAGTTGCAGCTCACACACACATATACATAATACACATCCATACACACATATATACGAATGCATATGCTCGTACATGTGCGCTGCACATCCTTCCTGCTGCTGTCACCGTGCATATTTTGCAACTCAGCCACTTCTCCACAAACATTTATCAGCAGCACACGTACAATTTCCTCGTCGCGCTTCTTTGGCAGCACTTCTGTCGCACAAACACACACACACCTTCCGAAATTTCGTTTCTTCATCCAGCGCCGCGGCTTGCCGCTGCCGGCTGCGTTGCCAACACTTATCATCTTCGTTTGCCCCGGCGTTGCAACTCCCGAATAACGAATAACGGTGTGCTCGTTTTAATGTCGCTGCAGGTAATTTCATTTAGCAAAATTCGTACTTACAGCAGTGGCAACAACAACAACAATAACAACAGCAGCGAGAACAATAATGACACTGACAACGGAAGCCATACCTGTTGGCAAAATATTATCTTGTTACGAATTTCCCGAAACACACACACACACATACACAGAGGCCCCACTCGTACACACAGCCGCTTGTAAATATGTATGTAGCTTGTAGCATAAATTGTGTTTACTTATAACATTTTGTGTGCTCACGTAAATGACGGCATTCGCATTCAAGCTGCATTCACTTCATTTCGCCGCGTTTCCTCCTT
Organism: Bactrocera tryoni; assembly: GCF_016617805.1. NCBI lineage: Eukaryota > Metazoa > Arthropoda > Insecta > Diptera > Tephritidae > Bactrocera > Bactrocera tryoni. The sequence goes on along the minus strand of NC_052503.1, from coordinate 24,184,161 downwards.
CCTTCTGCTCCCCACCATTCCAGCGCAATTCGCGTGCGTTCATTACCAAGCTGCCAGAAAGTTGCTACACATTTGCATTGTTCCAATCTAATTTAAGTGCGCTGGGGTATATGTGCGCTTTCTTCTACTTAAATGCAATTCTTTTACTCTTATCCACTTCTGAGATATCATCAAGGTTAACAAGTTAAATAAATTTTCGTTTGACAGAAAAAGAAAATGATTTCTAGGTTAGGTTGGAGGGTGTTTTCTGTTGCCTGTTTTATGGTAATCCAATTACTCTACCAAACAAATGGTTCGATATGCATCTGGCGTATGAGAAAGTGTAAGGAGGACAACTCTAACTTCATATAGGTTAGGTAGGTAGGTAGGAGTGCAGCCATGTTATTTTTCGGGCTCAATTAGTACTGGCTGTGCCATTTCGATGCACTAGTCGTAGAACTTTCATATTTGCTATCAAGTTTCACCTTCTCTTTCAAATCATTTTGAGGTTTCGATGAAGCTATTAATGTCCGCTATGCTTTTCGTAGACATCCATTCAACTTTTGGTGCTTGGTGGATTCCAAGTGTTCTGTGTCGGATCTGTGATAGGGCTGGGCATTTACAGATAAAGTGGAAAATTATTTCCTTGTGCTATACTATTTCGCAGCTTCGGCAGATGTTGTTTTAGGGCATAGACATTTTGGTGGCATGTTCTCCAAATGGCCAGTGCCCTGTTATAGTTGCTGTTATTCTGTAGGTATTTTTCCTGTTCCTATTTAATTATTTAATAAGTCGTTAGTTCTTTTCTGGTCATATGTTGGCCATAACTTTTTAGTTATATTGCATTTTGCTATGTTTTTCCATGTATTATTTCCAACTTGTTGATCTTTTGATCGATCCTAGCGAACTTCGTATTCGTTAAGAAAAGCTCCTGCCTTTGCCAACTCGTCTGCTTTTTCGTTGTCGAAAATGTTCCTGTGGCCGAGATCCCAGATCAAGTATAGGTCGAGATTGTCTTTTAGTGAGCTCAGTGCTTTCTTGCAATTAAGGACTATGTTGGAATATGTCATGGGCGAAGACAAGGCCAGCAGTGCCGCTTGGCTGTCTGTGTATATGTTGCTTAATATATTGCTGTTATATATAGTATATCCTCTGGTAGTTTTCCAATAGAGCTTCGTAGGTCTGTTCTATGCCCAGTACTTCCGCATGGAAAATGCTAGCTGAGTTCGGTAGATGGATAGAGAGAGAAATATCCAGATCATCGGAAAAGACTCCCGCGCCTACTCCGCAGTCCATTTTGCACCCGTCGGTATAGACTGAGATGGTAGCTTCCTCACCTATTATGTCTTTTCTCCATTTTCGTCTAGAGGGTATCCTCACCTGGAAATATCTACTGAAATCCAGCATTGGGAGAATGTAGTCTGATTTATTAACGTTGAGTTGGTTTAGGATATCCAATTGCTATTTTGTGAATAAAGATGTCTATGGGTAGTTGATGCAGGACCACATTAAGCGCGCCAGTCGAACATGACTTGACAGACTTGTTGTGACAGTAACACCTGTATTGTATTCCATTTAATTTCCCATTGTTGTATTCTTTCTTCAGCGCTGGCCACCATACCAGAGCTCCATTTGTAAGTATGGGTCTTATGAAAGCCGTATACATCCACATGATTATACTAGGTTTAAGGCCCAAACTCTTGCTGACGATTCTCTTGCGAGTGTAGTAGGCCATATATGCTTTATTTATTATTTATTCTATATTTACATACCATATATGTACATTATCATATATATACATATATTTTTTTTGGCTCAACGTACACTTTAGAGTTCGAAAAAAGTGACTAATCAATCAATAGAATATTGAAAAAAATTGTTATTCGATTTGTTTTTCTTCATTTTTAGAATAAATTTACAAAGTTAGACCTATTTTGAGAGCGGTGAACTGACCTTTCGAATTAGATGAAATATTTTTATTTGTTATCCTTTTGCCATATTGAAAGTGCCAATCGTCCCTATCGGAAACAAACTGGGATAGTCGATTTTCGATAAGCTTCTCTTGAGCCAAATTTTCCCCAGCAAAATCATTCAACATATACAGTAACCTTTAACAATCATTTGATGCCACATTTGGATTAAAAACTGGACGCATTAGAACCCCACAATCAACCTCACGGAGCTTCTGGCGAATAAATATCGACGTGTTTGGCTTGACGTTGTCTTGTTGGAACACAATTCCTCTCTTATTTGTCAAAGCAGGCAACTTTTGGGCGATTGCTTCCTTCAGTCGATTCAGTTAGTCACATTACACGATTGACTTAAGAGTTCCGGTGAAGGATAGAAGCAACCGCTTCTTTCGCTTGACGAAATTATTTTCGTATTCATGCAATATTTAGCCACTGAGCTTTCGGAACACGGCTAATTGCGGTCAGACTCGCTGATTTCCATTATTTTATCGGCATTTTCGGCAATTTATCGAACTTTCATCTTCAATTTTCACAAATTAGTAATATTATACTGGCTATGAAAAAAGTCATAAGTTTGGATCAAGCAAATACTTGTTAGATCAAATGAAACCCTATAAAATACCGTTCAGCAATTTTCTGGATTCATCATAAAGCCGGGCATACACAGAACAGCACTTTAACGTCGTCATGTTCAGCGAATGTCCACCTTAGATCGATTCTACCTTACCTAGTTACTGTAGCTGACCTCTTCTCAACATCGGTTTTCAAAAAGATTTAGATCTTCAGATGCGAGTGCAGAGTTGAAACGTTACATACCCAAACCATAAACCAATTAACTTTAATAACCCAGACTCAAATTCTTAACTAGTTACTTAGATCATAGAACATACTCTATATATTCAGAAAAACTTGTACCAAACTTAATGTCGCAGAGCAGAAGCATATCGGAAGACCTAATCAAATTCATTTCTCTCAAGCAGATAATGTTGAACCAAAGGTTTAAGAAAAATAGCATTGAATTTGGTAGTCCCTTGATGGCGCTTAACATTGAACTGACCTAATAAAACTTAGACTATAGCGGCTGTGAGAAACAAAAGCTCGACGTCTACGAACTTGTAGGACATAATCTTGGTGGATGCTTATTTTAAGTTGAGGGTTCGACAAGTCCTTAACAAAAAACGAAATTTTATTGGATTCTACGAGAATCTTTTGCATGCCAGAACGTTAAACATGATTTTAATTCTGTCTTTATCCTGTCCCCTGTTATAAGTATACGCTTTCTTTATAATTTTGGTTACTGCTTCACCCGGGACTCGATTTGAAACGCAGCATCAAGCAGAACAAATCATTGACGTGAAATTCCTATCATTTAAAATTGTCACGAAGATGACATTCCTCCTAATCCAGTTTACCAATTTTCTGAAGGTGGGATCATAGAAGTTGGTGCACTGTGGTGACCCCTACAATCTTCCCTCTTGCCCAAAATATAAGCTTTTTGGACTGACCACTATCTAGCATCAGTAGCTTAAAGTATCTTTCTAAATTTCACCGCGTTGTTAGTGTTCCAAGACTTTAGATCTTCTATAGAAAGCCTGAAAGGCGGAATTGTAGTTATTTAGTTGGAATCTCCTGTGCTAACTTAAAGAAAGAAGTGAACCTGTCGCTGTTAAAAAGCAGAAACGAAGAAAGAGGAACGACTATGTTGAGGCTCAAAAACTTTTTGGGATATGTTGCATGTTGCTACAAAATTAAAACGAGTTTACAAAGAAACACAATTTTCCATGACAATTTAAAGCCTCTTGTGCCATTGTACCCTGGCTCTAAAACATTTTCGCCTCTCCTGGGAAACATATATGTAGCCCAAACAACGGTAAACTCTCAAGCAGAATAAATCTAATATTAACAACTCTTTAATATTCTGGACTTAAAAACTATTAATCTCTCTTTTTTTCACTCTCTCTCACTCGTGTTTTACTCGTTGGAGCCGTGGGACGCTTTAATGTTGAGCAGCAATTTCCGTTATGACAGAATAAGATATGAAAACAGTACAACAACAAATGCAGCACCAACAACTCCACTATAAAAAGAATAAAGCGAGAAAAATTCATGCTTTCGCGACACGGTCCCAAGAGATATATTGCATAAAGTTAATCGAGTGCACTGGATTTTGTTTTTTGTTCTTGTCTTCACTGCTGGCGATTGCATATGTCGCACAAACACTCTTGCACGTGAACTATAAATATGAAAGTCATATGTACGTATGTACGCAGACTTGGCTTGAGGCTTGAGAAGTTGACGTTTTTTGTTTCGGTTGAGAGTTCGACGAGTTATGAGGCGTTACTGTCAGCCCACACTTCAGCATTAATTTAATATTCTCCCAAACTGACACTAAATGCTGGCCGTGTTAAACATTTAAGTGATTTGCAATATTAAATGCGTTGCAAGCAGGAGTGAGAAAAACCAGAGCTCGTGCGCTTAAATCCGTAGTCACTTATGGCAGTAATATAGAGGCTTTTTGATCAGTTACGAAATGAAGTGGTGGTGTTCAGATCAGTTTAATTGAATTTGACTAGAATTTTTCGAAATCTATGTAACTCCTATAGATTTCAGTATTCTTCAGTTGGCTGCTTGAGGATAGGCAAGGCTACAAAGTTCGCAATCGACATGGAAAACCATCAACGGCTCTGCTCCAGTTACGTATCGGTCCACATTTTATTTTGATCTTTCACTATTACTCCTCCTATTTTTGATATGAGTGTGGATGTTCTCTGTCAAAATTCTATATATTTTAGGCAATTTCCGAGAAAACTAAATTTGTGTAGGTCCAAAATTAGCATCGACCTCAGCTGTTACAATGTAGTATTTGTGGACTTCAAAAATAATATATACATAACATTCCTATTTTACAAGTTTTCGTTCATCTGTTCACCAAAGAGATCCTATCAGTCACTTTCTGATGATTTCAGTAACTTAGGATTTTATTCCAAAAGAACTGCGTCGGCTTGAAGCCATTCTTTAATACTCTGTTTTGATATGAACTGAATTCCAGCGAACAGAAAAGATAGTAGTCAGAAGGGAAGAGGTCTGGGCTATAAGGCGGGTGAGGCAAAACTTCCCAGCCGCTGTTTTCCAAAAGTTTTTAACCGGCCTTGCAACATTAGGTCGATCATTATCGTAATGGAAAATTATAGTCTTGGGTCTAGTCGAAAATTCCGGGCACTATCCAGCCAGTTTTAGAAGCTCATAATATAGGATGCCCTTTTGAGCCCACCAAATTCAGAGCATTACCTTGGCGTCAAAGTAGATATTCGGCTTTATCGCTGATTTGGCTGATCGGCGGGGTTTCAAATAAACTTTTTGCGTTTAGGGTTCTCCATTGTCATAATGGATACATTTTTTTTTTATCACTAGACACCATCCGTTGCAACGTTCAAGTAACATTCATGACATGTGAAACCGTACTTGCTACATCTCTGAGCTTCAATTCAAATTGGGTGACTCACAAAGATGCGAGCTCACACACACATTCAGGGTGGAGTGCTATCTCCTCTGTTATGGAGCCTTGGACGACCTACTAGTTTTGCTAACCGACAATGGGATCCGCTATCAAGGTTACGCGGATGATATTGTTATTATAGCCAGAAGTAAATTGGAGGACACTCTCTGCAACTTAATACAAAGGGTGGCTAAAGGGTGATGTAGTGGAGTCGAGTTAAACATCAACCCCTCTAAGACGTCCATCGTCCCATTCACGAAACGTAGGTCTCTGCCCGGCCTCAAGAACCTTACACTTGGTGGCAGAGAGCTAGAGATGACCAACATAGTCAAATATCTTGGTCTCACGCTGGATTCGACTATACGGTGGAAGCAGCTTGTTGACCTGACCTTGGTCAAGAAGGAGTAGGCAGAGAGAGGTATTGGCAGCAACTGCATGACATGCGGCAAGCCAAGTTGTTAATTGGGGATATAACCTTAATAGGTTTAAATATGAAATCAACCTCCTTAGGGATAAACTCAGAATACTGGTCGAATTTTACAGGCCACTGCAAGTCGAAGAACCTCTTACAATATATGGGCTTAGCTTCTTGCGTAAATTGCCGGTTCTACGACAGGGAGCCTGAAACACCAGAACACTTACTAATTGACTCAGGTTAAAGGCCCTTGCATCTATGTTTCCACATAGGGAACACATCGCTTCAATAGCACCCAGCAGCATATTGGACTTTATTAATATCTTAGGTTTAGGAGGGTAGTGACTTAGGAGGGGCACAATAGACCTAAGGTCTAATATTGATTAATTCGATTGATTACCTCTTCTATCTCAAAAACTGAGGCACTAGTTCCGGTATATACAGTCGGACAGATGTGTGTGATCTGCTGGCATTGCTGGTAAGGTGTGAGTTGCTATCAGATTGAATGGTGATGGATATATGTATGTAGGTGAGACATTTCACTCTTTTTAAAACTGGTGATAAGGAATCAGTCGTAATTTACAGTTACCTTTTGCTTTATGGATGAATTAACAGAGATTTTTCTTCGATCACATAGGGATAGAAGTGCAGTGAAAATTATCGTCTTTCTTCTTTGCAGCTTCAAATCTTCTGTCAAAAGAAATTCGATGCTGACGATCTACCCTCTTGGTACTGCTGTCTTAACGTAACCTGTTAGACTAACCTAATGTAAACTTAACAGAAACACTTCCCGAAAGCTAAGCTGAAAGCAACAGGCGTTCGGCTCAGGCCTGTTTGAGCTAGTCTGGAGCGCATCAAAGGCACCAGGTGACGACGCCGCCCACTTGGTATCCACAGTACAACAGGAACTGGTCACAGCATGCGATGCGGCAATGCGCAGAACAACACATCACAACAAGCGGCGGCCGTTACATTGGTGGAATGAGGAAAGTTCCACTCTGGGAAAGTTTTGTAATTCAGCTAGACGTCGTCTATAGCGTGACCAGGGTGTAACGAACGAAAAACGCCTCAGAGAAGAATTTTAATCACAAGAAGCTACTGGAGTCGACAATTATCAGTAGCAAAAAATCATGTTTTGAGAAGCTCTGTGAAGAAGCCAATATAGAACCTTGGGGAACTGCTTACAAAATCTGTATGTCGAGATTTAGAAGCAAGCAGCAGCAACCTAACGATGCATCTGCAAAAGTCGATGAAATAGAGCCCTGAGGGAAGCTATACGCTCACGGCAAAATGCGCACACATTACCAAATCGCTGGATCAAATACGCGCCCCTGAAGCGTCTGGTTTCAAAATGACAAAATTGAGACTTTTTCAACAGATTAGGCATCAGTCCGCACAACAGAAAATACTTAAATGTCCTGTTCCTTCCACGAAGTAATACTAAATCGGTGGTACCGTGGGAGAGTCTTGAGTTGGGAATAGGTTAGGTTTAGCGGATTAAAGTTCCGCATTCCGCTTTTCGATGCTTCCCTTACTATAAAAAATCTAATGGAACCTTGTTTTGAACTTTATTAAAAACCATCTCCCACAGAATAACGCATTTTGCTGCTAAATATGATGATATGCTGTCTTTTCCTGGATAAACGAACGTTGAGTCAGTTCAACGAACTTTATGCTATTATTGACCCACCCGCACATAACACTATTGCTACAACTGCTCTTTAAAGCATATTTTTCCGAAAATGAATTTTCGTCTGCGTTTTCAAATTTAATTTGTAATTTTATTGCAAACTACAACATTCACCTAAAGGTATGTATGTGTATGCAGAGTCGCCACGAATCACTGCGTGTGGATCATTTTTCACAAAAACTCTGTAATAATTTCTGTTATGACATTACGACACCTCTATCCAAATTGTAACGGACAGCTAAGAACAAAAACTATGCATTCGAAATCAAATCGCAAAATGGTGAATCAAAAGCGCAAAAACAAAGGCAACCACAGCATTTCTGACGCTACTCCAGCGCTACATAAACACACCCATACACACAAACACACACAGACAAGCCAAAATGATACGCGGAAAATGGGAAAATTGCGGCTGCACTTGACTTGGCATGCATATTTTGACAGCTGGATTTGTTGCCAACAAAAGTCAAAGCTGTCAGCAGTGCTATGAGGATTTACGCAACGGAAAGTTGAATAGACAGCCCTTGCTCGCATTTTGGCATTCCGCTCGGCATGCGGCGCAGCTCCGCCCCGTCAGTAGCGCCATTATCAAGAATCACTAGCCGATGCATTTTCGCGTTTTTCCATTCAAATTACGGTATTTGGTGTGTGAGATGCGCAGGCGAGGGGAGGCGAAACGAAGAAAAAATGGAAGTTTGAAAAATATGTTATGCCATGTCGGGGAAGTCGTTTAGTTGGAAAAACCCATTAAGGCGAAACTATTTTTTTGCTTGCTTTTAGAATTTTTGATAAAAAAGCTTGAAAGTGCGGAAAGTTTCAATGTAGCGCCGTTGGGGAACTTTAATTATGCTGCTACGTTACTTCAGCTTTTTCAGTTAGAAAATTTGAGCAAATTTGGCTAGAAATGGACACGGTTCTTATTGCCGATGTCACTTTCATTAGTGAACAGAACTTGGATCCGATTATGTGGTTTCTAAGTGTAGAAATATAATATTTTTTTAATTCCTCGTCTTTATCTTTCTGACAATCCATTCCAAGAAGCTGATTCGTCAACATTCTTCAGTGATTTTTTCAATACAAAATGGACTTTGATCTTCCTAAGCCACCTGCAGTAAAAACAAGTAAGGAAGGGCTAAGTTCGGGTGTCACCGAACATTTTATACTCTCGCATGGTAAAGTGATAATCGAGATTTCCTTACCCGTCATTTACATATTTTCCAAATACCGTATTTGTGTAAAGTTTTATTCCGCTATCATCATTGGTTCCTAATGTATATATTATACAGAGAAGGCATCAGATGGAATTCAAAATAGCGTTATATTGGAAGAAGGCGTGGTTGTGAACCGATTTCACTCATATTTCGTACATGTCATCAGGGTGTTAAGAATATATGACGTACCGATTTTCATTGAAATCTGTCTAGTAGTTCCTGAGATATGGTTTTTGGTCCATAAGTGGGCGAGGCCACGCCCACTTTCAATTTTTTAAAAAAGGCCTGGATGCAGCTTCCTTCTGCCATTTCTTCCGTAAAATTTAGTGTTTCTGACGTTTTTTGTTAGTCGGTTAACGAACTTTTAGTGATTTTCAACATAACCTTTGTATGGGAGGTGGGCGTGGTTATTACCCGATTTCTTCCATTTTTGAACTGTGTATGGAAATGCCTGAAAAAAACGGCTCTGTAGAGTTTGGTTGACATAGCTATAGTAGTTTCCGAGACCCATTTTTCCAAAAAAATTGCGTCCAAATATGCCCCTCCCTAATGCGATCCTCTGTGCCAAATTTTACTTTAATATCTTTATTTATGACTTAGTTATGACACTTTATAGGTTTTCGGTTTCCGCCAATTTGTGGGCGTGGTAGTGGGCCGATTTTGCCCATCTTCGAACTTAACCTTCTTATGGGGCCAAGGAATACGTGTACCAAGTTTCATCATGATATCTCAATTTTTACTCAAGTTACAGCTTGCACGGACGGGCGGACGGACAGACGGACAGACAGACATTCGGATTTCGACTCTACTCGTCACCCTGATCACTTTGGTATATATAACCCTATATCTGACTCTTTTAGTTTTAGGACTTACAAACAACCGTGAACAAGACTATAATACTCTCCTTAGCAACTTTGTTGCGAGAGTATAAAAATAATTGAGCCAGCGAGTTTGTCGTTTAATCCCTTCGGATATTATCGGTGAGCTATCCGATCAAAAAATTGCTTAAACCTCGAAGAGGATAGACATCGTATTGTAAATAGACTGCGGTTCTTTTATTTTAGATAACCCTCGCAGCTTTGTTGAAAAGTTAAAAAAAGGTTTGACAACTCTGGCTGTCCAAGAACTTCTTCTTCTTCTTCTTTATTGGCGTAGACACCGCTTACACTCATACTGAAACAACCTCATTTTTACAACCTGAAATTCGACAACTATAAGTGTTGTGAATTCACTGGGTATCACACTCCTGAGTATGACACTTTGTGGTTATTCGAAAAATGGCGAAACAGCCCCATAAGTATTATGACATCTTCTAAGATCTAGTGGCCCTGACATGGCAAAAGTGAACGTATGTATATTCGTCATACAAAGTCATCTGTCATCAAAAGTCTGTATATCTGTCATATAATCCCTTAGCCGACTTAAAACTTGAAAGTCTGATAGCCTCTGACTAGCTCATGGGCTGTGCAGTTGCCAGCGATTCCGCTGTGACTAGACACCCAAACGATCCTGATTGCGAAGTCGTTTGATGCTATTTCTAATGAGGACAGATACACCTTGGCTAGCTTTGAGCGCACAGTTAGTTAGCGCTAGTAATGTCGCTCTGCTGTCGGAATGAATGCCCTAAAAGAGATTAAGTTTATTTATTTAATTGAGTAACTTATTATACATACTACATTAGATATAAGCTGGCTTTCATAGGAGACAATCCCTCACTTACTATGTGGACTATTGTCGAATATGAATTCTAGTAATGGTTTATTAGGAGACATACCATACAACGATTATTGTTGAATCTGTCTAGAAGTAACTAGGAGAATATGAGGCTATAACACATCTTCTATGTTCTATGGGAAGTTAGCCAAAAAAAAAAAACTTTTCGTACTTTATCAGAAGCACGGAGTCGTTCAGAGAGAAGACAATAGAGTTTTAGGACTTTAGTCTGGGTGGTATGACGATGGGCCTCCTAAAGGCCTAGATGCGTCATTAGGCAGCAACACTATCTTCCTTACCTATCTCGATTTAAGTTCTTTATACTTTGAAATTTAGATGGAGTGAGTGCTCAAACGACATTTAGGGTCTTTAACACTAAAATATAACATCTGAGTCATAATCTTCACCTTTCAGTTTGTAAATTCTTTTTAATTATGCCTTTTCTTGGTGTTTCAGTTGCTCCCAATAGTCCTCCAAAGAGCACCTTAACTCGGCTACCAAGCAATCGTTCGACAGTGAGGATTTTCTCTGTTTGAATCTTAGCTATTTTCTTTATTAGTAATTCATTAAGTATTTATTTTCATTTAGTATTCGAATAGCTAAGAAAAAGCAGAAATAATATAATAATCGTAATATGCGAATTATGACTATTCAGTCTTTACTGAAAGTTTCGAAGCATCCAGAAATTAATCTAATAAAAATTAAGCTCAAGCAGGCATTATTAATTTATTTTAGTATATGTATTTAAAGTGAACTATGATTCAAGAATTTTACGTTCTATTTATTAATAAAAACATTAAAGTGCAGTTTAAATATAGCGACCCTCATTAAAAATGCTGTTGAAAATAACTTAAATGTGCAGTTTAAGCTCTAAATACAAACAGACAAGAAAAGTGACGTACTTACCAACTTGTACAAGTATAAATCGTTAAGCAGCGGGTTAAGTGGACCCCTGTAAGAAAAATTTAGAGCAGAAATTTGTTAAAAACAATGAATTTGAAGATGGTGGAAGGTATTAAAGACGTGGATACTATAAAGGAGAATATTATATACTAATTTTGCAATTGAAAAATGCGACTCTGTAATAAAAAGAGAAACAAAGAATTAACTCATTTGAACAACTAGTTTAGGTAAGATTAGGTTCAAGGTCGATTCACTAGGGATCTCACAGCTTAGAACGCCGATCAGTTGATACCACAACTCCTATATATATACTGGATCATAAGGCACTTAAAAGTCGACAAAGCGTTATGAGTATATCGTCAATTTGTTGAGACGGATAATGTCAGTTTAAGGGGGGCAGCCTGCTTAAAGGCTTCAAAAAATTAATATATTCGAGAATTTTTTTTAGGAGAGAAAGAAATAATTGATTAAAGTAAAATTTCTAGGGTTTATAGTTATATATTTAAACATCCTTCACAAATTTTTTGAATACGAAATCTTTGATATTCTGCCTTTGGGAAGCAATTGCCCGATGGATCTCGCATGTGCATTTGTCGAACGGCGGGCAGGATGCAGATCGAAATTTCTATCGGAAACAAAAAATCCAAATTGATTCATATTTTTTAATAATTTATCTTCTAGTTAAACTAAGTAAATTCCAAAAAAAGTGTAAAATTTAAAAAAATGGAAAAAAATTGAAAAAAGTTGTTTTTGACCACAAAAATTTTACTTTATGTTGTTTAAAAATATTTTCAAACCTGACTTTTCTTAGTTTTTTTAGTTTAAATAGACGATAATTTAATGCCAAAGATAATAAACTTTGCCCTAATTCCATACGATGTTTAGTTTTTTTTCTATCTTGCCCGCCAGTTGAGAAAAATTGTAAAAATGAAAAACCGAGAAATCGCGCGTCAAAGTTTTCGCTTTCTGCCCAAGCACTCATATACTCGTATCTGCTAGACGCTCGATCACTATTTCCCTTCTAGCTTCGAAAATATTTCGAATTCCCATCTATAACTTTAGGGACATATTCTTAGATAATTTTCAAAGAGATTTAAGCAGAAAAAAAAAAATCGATTTTTTGAAGCTTTTCCCCCCTTATGACCTTCTTTTTACTTAGGCTGGATTCACAGTAAAGACAAGAACCCCAGAAGACTGAAAAAAGTCATAAATTTGTTGAGACGGATAATGTCAGTTTGGGTTTCGCCGATTTTTTTCAAAATCGTTTAAGACCTTCTATTTGCTTAGGCTGGTTATACAATGAAGCCAGTACGGCACAAGGCTGAATAAAAGGCGATGAAGGCTCAGAAAGAATTTAAGCAACAACGGGCAAAAATTTTGAAAAAAGAGGCGTGGCCTTGCACTCTAAGATGTTTAATGTGTATATCTCCTTTAGCATTCAAGCTATAATAACAAAATTCGTTCAGGAATCCCACAGGCACCACTAGTTGCACTGTAAAAAGGATAATAACCCAGTATACCTCAGAGACATTAAATTTTAAATCCGAAATGGTACGAGAGGCCTTTATAGGTGCTAGGCGTGGCACAGGCCACATTTAGGTGAAAACCCATATCTCAGAACGTACTCGACCGATATCGACCAAATTTGGCATGTAATATTATCTTGATATGGGCGCAATCGGAGTTTTTTGCAGTATCCAATGATATATCAGGGTTGTAAGAGTATGAAATGTTCACTTGTATCCGAACTTAGCCCTTTTTTCATTGATTACTTTTGTTTCTTCAATGAAGAAGGCCAAAACACTTCAACAGTGGGGGTTTTGTTCCTTTAGCGCCGTCGAAGATCGCGTAAAGTTCGAAAAATATTTGTTTTTTTATACCCTGAACAAGGTATATTAAATTTGTCACGAAGTTTGTAACACCCAGAAGAAAGCGGAGACTCTATAAAGTATATATATAAATGATCAGTATGTTGATCTGAGTCGATTTAGCCATGTCCGTCTGTCTGTATTATACGAACTAGTCCTTCAGTTTTTTTCGTTTTGAAATTTTGCCAACGTCATTTTCTCTTCAAGAAGCTGCTCATTTGCCGGAACTGCCGATATCGGACCATTATAACATATAGCTGCCATACAAACTAAACGATCGGAATCAAGTTCTTGTATGGAAAACTTTTGCATTTGACAAGATATATTCACGAAATTTGGTACAGATTATTTTCTAAGGCAACAATGTAGTCTCCAAAAAAATTCAGATCGGTTAACTATAGCATATAGCTTCCATATAAACTGAACACATAGTTACTAAAAAAAATGCACCTGTGAAGGGTATATTAGCTTCGGTGCAGCCGAAGTTACCGCTTTTTCTTGTTTTATTTACTTTTCGGTTTCCGCACAAGGTGTCTCTTTAATGACTCCAGTGTGTATTTTCCCTACAGGGCATGCTCTCGCACTACTATTACTTCATGTAATTGTATGTGTCTTTACCACATCATAAGATATGTTTTTATAACCGAATTTACGCCCCATCAGGGTAACTCTGCTCCATATGAGCTGTAAATTTTGTTGCAAGTAAAACTGTGAATGCTACGCTTTATCGTCGAGGTCATTATGTTAAGCTGATGCGGAGCTAAAAGTTGCTTGGAGAATATAGGAAGAGCATACATACGATTATAAGTATGTATATAAGTATATACTATATATCTAAATACATAAACAAATTAACAATCTTGCATATTGAGTAGTTAAAGGGTATATACATATATATACGCTTATAAAACTTAACCCAGAGCTTTCTATTAGCTTCAGCTGAACTATTACGAGCTTTTTAAACACATGTATATAAGAAGTAAACACATACATATGTTCATAGGTACATAAAGAGGAGATAGAAAAGCCTTTTATGTCTTCATTTAGCAATTGAGGATGTAAATGTCCTTGGTAGGCCATGCGAATTAATTTTCGGCAATTTACGAATATTTTCAGAAACCATTAAAGCTTTGAAATATATTTGCATACATAAATTGGCTTGATGGCACAGAAAATTTATTGCCAAAATTTACACACACATCCACATACAAATAATACAAATAATGGAGAATTTATAACTAAATCTTTACTAAAGATTTATAGATTAATTGGCTTCATTTGAGAGCTTTTAAGATATATATGTAAATGATAATAAAAATTAAAATACAATAGAAGAAGCGTAAAAAAGGTTGCCACATGTTTTTAAAAAAATAGTTTAAATGCAAATGTTTTTAAAATTAAGCAAAAGGTTTATGAAAATTTATATTTTAAAATAAATTTATCAGCAAATGTGTTGCATTAAGGAGTTGCCACCTGATATTGAATAAAAAAATGTAAAATCAATTAATGGTTCATACAGACTGAGTACAAAATTTTTGAAGTTTTTAAAACCTTAGGTGAAAACATATACATATTTTAACAGGGTTGCCACTTTTTATTATTACATAATTTCCTAAACTATAGTTTAAAAAATATGGATATTAAAATTGTATTATTTTAGTAACATTTTTAGCAAAAATATGACTTTATAGAGTTGCCACCTGATTTTAAATGAAAGTGCCTTTGAGCAAATAATAATAATTTACTTTCTAGATTGTGTATAAGCTTTAAGAAATTTTCAAAAATGTATTGTATAGACATAAATTTTAATAGGGTTGCCACATTTTCTTATGTCATAACTTTCAAAAACTAAAGTTAATATAATTCAACAATACAGGTCTCCAAATTGTATTATTAAATAATTTTTTTTAGCAAAAATATGACTATTGAGTTGCCACCTGATTTAAAATGAACGTACCTTCAAAAAAAATAATAATAATAACAATGGGCTTAAAAAATTGAATATCAGCTTTAGGAAATTTTTAAACAGTATCATATAGAAATAAATTTTAATAGGGTTGCCACATTTTCTTATGCCATAAATTTCCAAAATTGAAGGTAATATAATAATTATAAAATATAAATATAACAATACGGCTATCCAAATTTAATTATAAAGTTAGGAATTTCAACTAAAATAATAAATAATAGTGTTACCATCTGATTTTGAAATGAAAAAAAAATATGGGTTATATAAACAAAGTATAAACTTTTAAGTAGCAGCCTTCAACATCTTATGTCTGAGGCGGTGATCAGAAAATAGTGAAGTTATGGAAGGAACACTTCTTCGGCGTGCAGAACGGTAGTGAAAATGTATCATCTGGAGATAGCGAACCCGATTCTCCAATCGATGAGGATGGAATATGTTTATGATGAGATTCTAACAGTAATTACGCGCCTGAAGAACAACAAAGCAGCAGGGGCCGATGGATTACCGGCATAGCTATTCAGATACGGCGGCGAAGCATTGGAAATTAAGTGTCCAATCCAAAAAAGATAGACCCCACAACCTGCCCCAATTACCGTGGGATAAGCCTCCCTATGTAAGATCGCATATAAGGTCTTTTCGAGCCTACCGACACACGCCAGCTCTTTGTTGATTTTAAAACCGTCTTCGACAGCATAAAAAAGAACTGCCTCTATGCCGCTATGTCTGAATATGGCATCTCCGCATAGCTAATATGCTTGTGTAAGGTGAAGTTGAGCAAAACTAACAGCTTCGTCAGGGTTGGGAAGGACCTCTTCCAGCCATTCGACACCAAGCGAGGTTTCAGATAAGGAGATTCCCTATCGTGTGTTTTCTTCAGCCTAATGCTAGATAAAATAATACGATTAAATATTGGTTCGGGGTAAAATTGCTTAATTTCTTTCCTTCTGGATTTTTCTTATACTCGAATATAATAAAAGCAGAATATGCACACCTCATGCAATTTATATCCATTTATTTAGCATGCCGGAGAGTCATTTGCATATGCATATAACGCAAACGAAATTAGTAGAAAACTGCTAAGGCTTCTTAAAATTCATACAAATACGCACTTATGTATGTACCGCCTTCTACTTCTTGCCTGGCCTATTGTTTATATGGGCAACTCTAGGCTTGTGCTCCTTCAGCCGAGATTTTCCAAATGTATGGCAAATATTAATTAAAGTATTTATTTAATTGTTAAAGCAAATAAACCATATAGCTGCAGGACACTCACGCAAGCTCGTTTCCATATCAGCGCAACGGCAGCAATGAATTTTCATTTTATAGCCGAAAGGTAATATTGCAACCAATGCCGAGCGTTGCCACCATTAGTTGTTAGTTTATGGCACTGGTCTAGTAGGAAAATCGTAGGTTGGGTTGAGAAAACTTGGAATACATATTTGGTCTTTTCTAGTTAGAATTCTGTATTTTCGAATTTTGAATGACGAGTCATAACTGAGCAAGAAAAACCTTCTGTCATCAAACAAGCAGTCGTCACATTCGCGACTTGGTTTCCACTTCACTGTTGACAGTGCTGTCTGCTATATGGTACGGTGTACCAGTGTATACGGCGAGTTTTCGAGAGAAAGGTTCTGCGGCAGATTTATAATTCTTTGCGCAATGGGAACAGCGAATACCCTAGTCGATGGAACGATGTGCTGTACGAGATACTGGGACATGTCGTCCGAATGGATGAAAACCCGCCGAGGGAAGGAGAGGAAGAGGAAGACCTCCACTCCATTGGAAAGACCAGGGGGAGAAGGATCTGGATTCGCTTGGAATCTCCAATTGGCGCCACCTTGCGAAAAGAAGAAACGACTGGCGCGATGATGTTAATTCGGCTATAATCGCGTAAGCGATTTCTACGCCAGTTAAGAAGAAGAAGAAGAAAATGGGCTGCTCTTCCAGACAGATTCTTTTCAACTGCATGTCTGCTATGACCGGGTGCTGGAAGGATGTGTGAATAAAAATTGGGTTGGAAAAGTGTCGTCTTCGTTGGGAGGGGTTTCGAGATTGAAGATCGCCGTCTGCGTATACTTAATGCTTATAGGAGGGGAATGTCTTTTCGATATTTCGTCGACAAAGTTTTTCATATAGAGGCCCGAAATCAGTACAGATACCTGGCAAACACGCTAAAAGGTTTGGATTGAGTCAGAGGTATACTAAGCTACGTGGGTACCTGCTGACGGCAGTCTTACCCCACGACCTTGGTAGTTTTAGAGGGCCATATAGAACCTCTGCCAGACTTTAGGCCCGGCACGCGATTGCAATGCAACTCCACATTCAACTGGCAAAGTTTCAGTTCTTCCGGCATTAAGGTTTTAACTATAACCATGCCTATACCATCTGAGAGGCCAGTCCCCATGAGCAGGACAGGAGCGAACTACAAGGGCTCTTGTTCCCCGTGGTATCAGAATTAAGTCTCCGGTCGGTCCTCGTAGCCAAAACCACTACCAGTTGAGCTTCCATACAGCTCTGGACTGGTGCATATTTCGAGACAAGAGAGAGAAGATACTATCACTTTATTAATAGTACTAAGACTATGTTCGGTATTTCGCCGACGAAGTCTTTCAAAATCGTCAAAGAGTCTAAATATTATTAGAGAACAGTAAAATGTGCTGATTTTCTATTCATATTGTTTTCAACTCTACATATATTTGTTAAGACCGGGTGGCAATAGAAGGATGTGCAGATAAAAGTAAGTTAAAAACGTTAACGAATGAACTCGTCCTCCATGTCTGACTTGGGTGAGTCCTCAGCTCCCGAAGGTATCCGAAGTTTTGCTTGATACCCGTAACGAAGAGATCTCTAAAAGAGTTAGCTGAAAGCTTTTATCTGTCAGTTGATTAGAGAGTTCTACTAAGTGAATAAAATTCAATTGCTGGAGCGTTAAGAAATCATCGTGAGCTTCTTTATAGATTTCAACTCTGCTGTAAGCAAGACAAAAGTTCTTTCGCTGAAAGCTCTGAATAGCTTTGTAATGCTTTTAATAGCTTTCATACCTAACATTTTCCCTACAAGGCACATTCGTAAACGCACAACGCACGAAACTTCTTGTAAGTAAAGTATGCAAAGGTGTGTGTGTAAGGACCCGTATAGGCAAACACGGACGACACGTGAAAAGTTGTTGTAACGAAAACTTTCAACTTTCAACTTTCATGAACATTACACAAGACAACGAATGCATTAACCCTCTTTCAGGCGAACATGTACTTGAGCTGCAACTGTGTGCACAGTTAAAGTTTGAAATGAGAAAACTTTGCCCTGCGCCAGCGATGCAGTGGTAATGTAAAGGCAACAACAGCAATAACAACAACAACAGCAACTATGAAATAGCAAAAATTTCGAATTAATCACGTATGCTGATTGTTGGAGATGCCATAATTTGTCACATAAATATTCAGCAGCCGCCAGCAGCACGCACACGCACACCGGTATGCATCCACATATATACTCTAACATCCACCGGGATACATCCACGCACATACAAGTACACTAATGCAAAGAATCTCTCACACATACATACATCCACTGACACTTGCAGCGAAAACTCTTGCAAAGATCTCGGATATCTAAGAGCTAATAGAAATCGGAATACAACTCGCTGCGACAGAAGGTCGTCGAAAGGACCCAGAAGTGCACTTGAAATGCCATTTACTGTTATTAGGCAATGTTGGGCAACATATTCACGGCAGCAAATCGTTATCGAAAAGTTAGTTGGCATAGAAAATAATGCACACATACACATACATACATATGTACTTGCATATATGTATGTAAATGCATAACGGCACGCATAACGGCATTTATGCGAAAATAATATATAACAGATATGTTCGTATGAGTCTCTAAGGGCAAGTGAGTGCAATGTGAAAATAGTTCAATGCGTTATGCTTTCAACAGCTATAAAAACTTATCCTAGGGTGGTTCTAAAATTCGGATTTACCCAAACTCAAAATGCAGCTATTTATTATTAAATTCTGGCATACATACATATATGGTTTGAGTAATGCTCCAAATAAAAAGAAAAATAATATTTTTTATTAGGGTGGTCCTTAAATATAAAAAAATATTATTATATCAGTATAAATATATAACCTCAAATCATATGCAATCTATAGTATTAAAGTGATTGAAATCACTATAAATAAATAAAGTACTGGATTGATACTTTTGATATTCATAGGGTGGCTCTTAAATTTATAAAAAAAATCTTTTTAGGATTCCAGGTCGACGGTACTATAGGAGAAAGCATGCCCTGTAAATTATAACACGGCGATTTTTTTCAATTTTTGCATTTTAATAAGGTGGTCCTTAAATACCGATACTTTTTTATTAGACTTTTCAAACCTCAGTGCCAAGTAATTTATAGTTTTACTGTGATCGAAGTCAATATTAATCAATAATGTGTTAGATTGGTATTTTTGGTGTTCATAGGGTGGTTCTTAAGAAGATTTTCACTTCAATGTTCCTAACTTCAAATCTCTGTAAATGGGATTATTCTCGAAAATCAGAGCTATAAATCACAACACTCGGATTTTTTAAATTTTTTCTAATTTTATTAAGGTGGTTCTTAAATAACGAAAATTTTCATCAATCTCAAATTCTTCGTAATATGTAGCACAAATATGATTGAAACCACTATAAATAAATAACGTGCTAGTCTCGTATTTTTGGATTCATAACGTGGTTTTTAAATTGAGAAATTTTGTACTTCTAGATCACTAAATTAAATCTCTGCATCGATAGTGTTATAGTCAAAATCACGACCTATATATTTTAGTATCAACGGATAATTTGTGTAATTTTGTTAGTCTCAATAAGGTGGTCCTAAAAGTACCAAAAAAAATTACATCCGATTTTCATAACTACAGCCATTACTACAACCAAAGGTATTAGACAAACTTTGATTTTATGAATTAAATTTGCTTTTAGGGTGGTCCTTAACAATAGTTTTAATTAAATTATCAAACCTTGACTTATATCTACACTGATTATAGTACAGTTCAAAATGTCATATATTATATGCACACATACGTATGTATGTTAATAAAAATTATCGTCGCCACAAAGGTTTTAAGTTTTAGGGTGGTGCGTAAATATAGTAAAGGCGATGTTATAGTATTTTATACTTCAACCCTTAACCACAAAAAATTTGTTTTAACAGTAGCATAAACGAAAATATCTGGATTATATTTTGCCACTCGAAAATATAATGATTTTAGGATTTAGGGTGGTTCTTTCACATAGAAAATAAGTTTTTACAGACAACTTGATTGCACAATATTTTACATAAATGAGGTTGCCACTAGAAAAATATATTAAATTTAAGTTTTAGGGTGGTTCTTTCATATACGAAATAAGTTTTTACATATATTTTTTATACTTCGAAGCCTTAACTCCCCAAAATTTATATCAACAGTAACAAACAATAAGATATCTCAAATAAATTATTTAACTGGTAGAAAAATATATGATTTTTTTTATTTTTTAAGCAATTTTTCAGAGTAGAAAAAGAATTTTTGTAACAAAATTTTCGAAGCTCACCCTTCGACGCCTCAGAATATATGTATATCGATGTTACTTATTTGACGCAAACATTGTATTTTGAATGGAATCTTATATCAATTAATTTTTTAGGGTGGTTCTTCAGGCCAGAACTGTATTTTTTAGAGCAAATTTGTTAAACTTAAAATTAGTAATTACCAAAATTAACGTCGATAATACGAATAAATTATGTTTCGAAACAAAAAATATAATTTGACGCTTTTAGCTGTTTGAGACCACCCTAGTCTTCTAAAATATCAAAATTTTGAATATAGTATGATTAAATTATTATTCTTAATTTGTTACTAAAGCACTCGAAAATAACTTAAACCCCCAACCAAAATGTTTTTTTCCTTAATAGGGTGGCACTTAAATACCAAAAGTGAATTGTCACGTCAAATTTTCTGAAGTTTCCCTCCTTTATAGAACCTGCGTTGTCCGCGAATCATACTAAAAAGTCTTGCTGAATAAATTTCTTTAGTACCACCCTAATATATACATGTTCTGGTATACATATACGTAAATGCATGCAATTCTAAGCAAGGCTAGGACATTCTAGTTAGTTATGCTTGCATGGCAACCCATATCCGCCCTACTTGTATATAAACGTATATTTATGTACTTATAGACTATCGTATGGCAAATGTCCGTATATATTACTTAAGCTCTGTCTTGCATTTAAAGTCAACGCATAAAGTTTTCCAATAAGCTGAAACGGCAGGCATGCAGGTGGTCGACATAATTCATTGCGTGCAATTGTCTCAGCTGTCGTGTTGTTGTTGCTGCTGCCATCATTTAGTTTCCTACACGTTCTCTCTTTACCTCCGTCTGTCTCCCTATGCTTCACTTCATCTACATACATACATACATATGTACATACTTTGAAGTGGAGAAAGTTAATGCCCGTGTCCTTGAAGACTTCATACAAAGCGAGTGCAAGAAACTTAAGTTGTCAGAGAACAGATGCTACAATTCGCAATAGTTCGGTTGATATTGCGACTGACAGTTGAAGTTTGTTTTTTATGCGTAACAGTTTTGCATAGTCTGTAATGAAAATGGGTCATTCAAACTTATGCGCCACAAGGAGTGTCCTCAAGATTTTAAATGTGTGTGCGTCGGTGTGTTTGAATGTTGTGGCTTTAATTTGATGAAGATAAATTTTGTTCGGAAAATATGTGGAAAGTGTGGTTAAGGCTTAAGGAAATATTGAGAGTACGATAACAATTGGAATTAAAGCTGTAAAATTGAAATTACTGGAAAAATTTCTATTTTTAAAGCGTCCAAAGATACACTTGAAAGAAACAGGAAGAGGGATAAAGAGAACTTAGAGCAATTTGTCATAATATTTTCTTCTTGAATACCTATTAATTACCTTACTAATTACTTTTGCATTACTAGCTTTTACAAAATGTACCGAAAACACCAAAGAATCCAGCTTGTTTAACGTTTTCTGTAGCAAAATTAACTGAAATCGTGTTGAAGATCTGATACCTCATCAACAGCATATTTTAAAATTTCATTATTGCATAGAAAATATTTCGCATTACTCTCTGCATTGCAATTATATATATTATTTTAATGCGAAGTAATTATTTTCACTATAAAAAAATTAGGTTTTGCAATGAAAACCAAAGGCATTACCATTTCCAATACCGTGTAGTAATTATTGTACGAAAAATCTTAAGCATTACTATCTTGATTATCAAACATTACTTTAGATTACCTATAAAATCGATGTATTTTTTTGTAGTAGTACCGTGGTTGTGTAAAATATAGAAGTTTTGAATTACTTGTTGCTTGCATTACCATGCATTACTGTCCACATTACTACACAATATATTTTTATGCTAAAAAGCAACTAATGACATTGACAAAAATTTTACTTTTACAGTGGAAAACCCAAATTCCATAGTTTCCAACAACGTGTAGTAATTATTGTACTGAAAATTTTAACCATTACTATTGCGATTACCATACATTCCACAAATTCATTAGCAAAAATTCTATTTTTGCGGTGGAAAAATCAAGTTTTATAGTTTCCAACAACGTGTAGTAATTATTGTACTGAAAATGTTAACCATTACTATTGCGATTACCATACATTCCATAAATTCATTAACAAAAATTCTACTTTTACGGTGGAAAAACAAAGTTTTATAGTTTCCAACAACGTGTAGTAATTATTGTACTGAAAATTTTAATCATTACTATCGCGATTACCATACATTCCATATTATACTTTAGATTAAAAAAAAACTGTATTTTTTTTTGTACGAGTGCCTTAGTACTGGAAGTTTTGAATCTCTTAGGCCTTGCATTACTTTACATTATTTTAGATTACTCATATTTTATTTTTGTTTTTGCATGAACTTCTCGGTAATGAGAAAATAAAGAGTTTTTAATCACTTATTCATGACATTACTTCACATTACTTTAGATTACTTGTAACACTTAGTTTAATATTTGAAATTAATCAAAAGTAATTTCATGATAATGAAAGGATCATGTCATCTAAAACTGCCATATTTTTGCAATACTAACGAACTTACATACATATGTAACCATGAAATTACTTTTGATTAATTTCAAAAATTGTTTTCATTGCCTAAGTTATTTATGTAAAAATATGGAAGTTTTGCATAAATTAAACCTTGCATTAACACTAGATTAACTTAAGATTACTTAAGGAATTTAATTTGATCTTGCAGTAAAAGATGTGGAAGTCTTGACTACCTTAACCTTTGAAATACTATTCATTACATTATATTACTTTTAAAATTTATTTTTTATGCACAACTTCTTATGTAATGCAAAAATATGGAATTACTGTATGTTTCAAACCGTGCATTACTAAATATTACTCATTTCCTTTTGCATTACGTTGTGCATTTGCAACAGTTATTTAATACAACCAAAAATATAATGCATTACCTTATTTATTACTATGCATTACTTTCGATTACTTTTAAAATTTAATTTTTAATGCATGAGATTCTTAGTAATGCAAAAGTATGAAAGTTTTGAATCACTTGACCCTTGCATTACATTTAGATTACTTTTAAAATTTATTTATCATTGCATAAGCTCCACTGTATGAAAAATATTCCACATTTTTAGCCACTTAAACCTCGAATTACTTCACATTACTTTAGATTAATTCCAAAACATTTTTTTTGTATGTAAGTTTTGAATCATATAAATTTTGCATTACCATTAAATTACTTTCAAATTTTATTTTTTATTGCACCAGCTCCACTGTAATGAAAAATTTGGACATTTTTAGTTACTTGATTCTTGAATTACTTCCAATTACTCTAGATTACTTTTAAAAATTATTTTGTTTTGTGTAAGTTTCTTAGCAATGCAAAATTATGGAAGTATGGCATCCTTTAACCCTTGCATTGCCATTAAATTACTTTAAATTACTCTCAAAATTAATTTTTTATGCCTCAGCTCCACTGTAATGAAAAAATATCGACATTTTTAGTCACTTAATCCTTGCATTACTTCACATCCCTTTAGATTACTTTCAAAAATTAATTTATTTTGTGTAAGTTTCTTAGCAATGCAAAATCTGGAAGTATGGCATCCTTTAACCCTTGCATTGCCATTAAATTACTTTAGATTACTCTCAAAATTAATTTTTTATTGCCTCAGCTCTACTGTAATAAAAAAATGTGAATATTTTTAGTCACTAAATCCTTGCATTACTTCACATTACTTTCAAAAATTATTATTTTTTCTATAATTTTCTCAATAAAGCAAAATTATGGAGGTATTACAGCCTTTAACCCTTGCATTACTACATATTACTTATTTGCACGAAAAACATTACTTTCTCGTTGACTCTGACTTTTGCAAATACCCACAGTGATTTAGTGCAACCAAAAAACAAAGCATTACCCTGGATAACACTTAAATGTGTGTGCATAAGATTTGATATTACCCACTTGTCCTATTAACGGTATAGCTTTATGCGAAAACACGCCGAAGCCGTTTAAAAACTTTTCGCGCTAATTGTTTTAATGGTCGCTAAAATTATTTAACGATTTATGGTGACTTTTGAACAAAAACAACAGCCTTACCAACACCCACGTGACTGCCTACATAGATGTATGCAATGTTTGTCATTAAATTGTATATTCGAGCTATTGGGGCGTTGCATTACAGCTAATTAAATGTGGCACACACTTTGGCAGCGTTTTGCTGCGCAACTGTGCAAACACAGATAGCTCTATAGCTGGATAGCTGGCTAATTGTGCGTAATGCAGTTTCAAAAGCTATTATTTCATTTGAAAGCTTTTAATTACATAAGCCGAAAATGTTTTGGTGAAAATTCTGCCGAATGTATGACTGTGTATGTGTGTGTGAGCCGTGCTGCCAATGCAACGGTGCATTTTTAAATTACTTTTGCGAGTATTCATATGCGTGTTCGCTAACTAACTGCATTTTACTCAAATATGTCTGTTTGTATTCATTCCTATTCATTCCACTCATTGATTTTGCCAACTCGTCGCCTCCGCCAACTTCGCCACACTTCCAAAACAACGCTACTTGCATTTTATAACGGTATTTTGTGCTATTGTGCGGCGGTTACGTTTCATAATTACACATTATTTGCAAGTTCCTGACACTTCGGCAACAAATTGCATGCAACTTGACACTGCACAACTCGCCGATATTGTTCGTACACACCTGAATATTCATGTAATTGTATGCATTTAATTTACAATTTACGCTTAACGGTAAACTGTGCGAGCTATTTAAGGTCAAAGGCTAATTTGTGTTTACTATAAATTGCCACACAAGAGAAAAATCAAAATTCTACCCCACATTTTGACAGCTGCCAAGAGTTCTCAATAACAGCTGACACACACAGGCGTGGTGAATAGTGTAGTGATTATAATAAATTACTTTTGAATGTAATGAAATATAATAAACGAGCTTAATTCAGAGCAGGGATTAAATACGGTTGTATATTTAAGTACACAGATATATTGGTAATTTGAAAGTCAGATGTATTATTGTTTATGACAAATCAGGTCATAATGGGATGGTGCTATGGGTCTCCATACATTCGGTTAAGGCAGGTTGAAAAGAGAAATAAATTGAGTTTGTAAATAAAATAGAGCTCAAATAATTATGACAGCGAGAACAAACGTTAACCTCGGACGCAATGAAGCTATAGTATCCTTCACAAGTGCATTTTTATAGTCTTGTAGACCAATGAGCCACACATAGACCATTGTATCATCAGTGCATCATCCTTTGCGCTACCAGATGTAGCACAGTTACTAGGTCCATCAAGTGTAGAAATCCTTTAGGATGCCTGCACTTCACGCGAATTTTAACAGACTCTGTGGCCTCACTATCGCTACCTCCTCCCGTGTATCGTACCGTGGAGACCCCAGACGCTTACAGCGTAGTCTTTCCAATGTGGGATAAGTGCACAAGAGATGCTTCATTGTTTCCCTGATGCCTTGCTCTAGATATTTTCTACAGTCTTCTCGATATGTTAGCCCCATTCTGCGGTTGTGTGTTGCCAACAGTCTGTGGCCAGTTACTATTCCGAGCATGTTCCTTCAGTCTCTTTTATCGAGTGCCAATAGGAAGTTTGTGTAATTACAATCTACCGTTTTGCACATGACTTTTGCTGCTATGCTTCGAGGTAGCTCGTTCCATCGGGTTCTGATTTTCTTTACCATGCTTCTGTCCACTTCGTCGTTTAGACAATGCATGGGTTTTTCAATGTCGATCACGTTTTCGGGTGTTAGCCGTACACCATTCTCGACAATATCGTCCACTATTTCATTGTCATCGATGCCTTTGTGAACTGGCAAGCAGTAGAAGTGAAGTTCCTTGCTTCTGGCAACACTTTCCACTGCTGCCATGCTTTCTAAGACAGTTCTGACTGCTTGGTCGTCTACGTCTACTCTGGAATTGCCTGTAGGTGCATTAGACGCCAACTCCGCGGCTTTCGCAATAGCAAAGACCTCAGTTTGAAATTACTGCAGTGTTCCCCAACTTAAAAGGCTGCCTTATGCCTAAAAAGTATATCCCCTCACCAACTCCATCCACTATTTTTGAGCCATCCGTATAAATGTTTAGGGTGTTGCGCGTAGCTATCACCAAACACTTCTTGGAGAGAAAAGAACTGTGGGACTAGATCGCGCATATACAGACAGGTGGACAGATGGGCAAACAGACGGACATGACTAAATGGAGCCATCGTGTCATGCTGATGGACTCATCTTGTCTTGCTGATCAATTTAATATATGGTATTTATAGGATCTCTGCGGTTCCTTTTTGTGTATTATGTTGTCCTGGGCATAATTATTATACATCTAAAAGAATTATAATTACACTCGGAGAAAGGCAATATCAATATACAATTATACTCCGCCATATAGCGCTCTGAGTTGAATTATTACAAAAGACAAATTTTTTTACTAGACGATATCTCTCCAACCTCACTAGTACATGGTCCAACCTTCCAGTATTAGACAACATGAAGGCAACACATCGCCAACCTGATCACAGTTTGAAAATGTTGAGACAAGAGGCTTTCCATATTGAAATCGCTGCTGAGGCTATTAGCTCTAAATACCTGATTTTTTTCAATCCTAGCTGTCCAATATGGAGTCATGTGTAGAAGCGCCCGAAAGTGAGGAAAGTTCTTTGAATGCCATTAACTTGGGAATGGCCAGAAGCAGTTCTTTTGCATATAGCTAAGGCAGCTCAGAACTTGCGGCCTTAGACCAAGTAGCCAAAGAACATCCGTTTGAAGGCGAGCTAACGTGAGAAGGCGAAACATACCCTCCACAGGTTTGTACGTTGGGTTTCGGACCCGCCACGTAAAAACCGCTCCAATCAAAAGGAACAAAAAAACTCAAAAGAGAAGCCCCCCTCTTGATGATGACCATGGCACGGCTTTAATCACGTAAGCGGTCTCTAGGCCATTAAAA
The DNA here is from genome assembly GCF_016617805.1 of Bactrocera tryoni. Classification (NCBI taxonomy): domain Eukaryota; kingdom Metazoa; phylum Arthropoda; class Insecta; order Diptera; family Tephritidae; genus Bactrocera; species Bactrocera tryoni. The sequence continues at coordinate 24,156,395 of NC_052503.1, read as the reverse complement.
AAGAAGGAAAGTTCTCGAATATTCTTTATATGGTATATTGGGAGCCGTGAAAGACATTCCGTCTCAACAAGCTGGAGACTACACTTTCCTAAAACTAATTCAGCGTTTACACGAACTCTCTGCTTTCTGACGATTCCACTTTATCAAGTTTCTTAAAATGGGATGTTAAGAGTAGGTGCCCTGTGATGACCCCTACAATGTTACCTAGCTGCCTTTCGCCTAAAAGTAGAAGCTTTTTGGCCTGCCCACCATCAACAGGACCAGAAAGTACCTTTGTGGCATGCCCTTTGTTGCTAGTGTTCCTACATAGACCTGTGATATTTATCTGAAGATCATTGCTTTAAGCAACCCCTGAACAATTTTATTGGTCTAGTGCAGTTAAAGGGAATAGTGAACACAGTCGGGGAACCCTGTTCGGACCAAATCGTCTGCCTTTTCGTTTCCTTTTTCTTTTCCCTTTATTCCTATGAAATTAGATATTTCCATATAACCGACACAGAGAGTCTATTTACTGCCTTTTTGTATAACTTAACTCAGTCAAATTTCGTTTAGGCGTTGGATAGCCCCAATTTCGCTTGTGTATCCTCTGGAAGATTAATGAACTTGCTGGAATAGGTTCGCACAAATATTGTTTACAAAACATTCTTTTTGTTAATTGGTAGACATTCTCACATATCCAATCTTCATTCTGTTTAGTATTAAATTTCTCATCGGATCCAAGCCATTTTTGGATCCAAACTCATTTCGTTTAATAGTTGTGTAGTTTTGCCAAGCTTTCCACTGCCCATTTATCACAGTCTGACGTCAGCCTCGCAAACTTCGTCGAAACTTGTCACTTCCTAACATATCTGCTAGTAGATATATATGAATATGTCTGTTTGTATATGGGAATGCCAAGAATTTCTTTCCACTTTGGCGAAAACACTGAAAGGATAAGCACGAAAATGTTGTGCATGTGTTGGTGAGGGGAAATGAGCAGTGAAGTGGCAGGATTTTTGGTGTGCAGCACTTAATTAATCAAGCTTAACTGGCAAGACAGCTCCAAAGGCCATAAACACATTGCGGTTTGTTTACAAGATTTCGCCATTTTGTCACGTTTGCAAATATTTTCAATATGCGAGTTGTTGTTGTGGAAAATAAGCAGACGAAAATATTGAATTACGCTTTAGGAGTAATATTTTCTTATTTTTACATAATTATAATATTATTGGGCGAGAGGGTTTAATGTTGGATTGGTGGGTTTAATATAATTAAAGTCTTTTACAGTCATATTTTTGAGATAGCCTAAGGATGATCTATTTCAGTATACGAAGAATACTCAAATCATTGAAGAACAAGCATCATTTGCAGGGTTATTGACTATGCAGATGATATAGTATTCTTGGTCAAAGGAAAGTTCTGTAGTCGAAACTGAGATGGTTTTATCCCATTCCATCCGTATGCAACCTGCAGACACGATAAGGCATTTAGGGCTCGTCCTCGATATGAAGCTTTTATGGAAGCCTAATTTTGAGATGAGATAGCAAGGAAGTTGTGGCTTTTCTTATACTGCTGTGAGTGAGCCATTGACAAAAGTTGCAGTCTCTCACTGAGAGTAGTCCTCTAGCAATACTACATCATAGTCAAGCGCATTACAGAGAAATTACCCTAGAAATTACCACACTTGCAAGGAGGAGAGCGTTCAGTGGAAGAGCCTCGACAGCATGTTTGGTGTGCTAAGGTCCATTCCAACAATGTCACCGGAATGTTTATGGCCGCGAAAGTTGCTATCAGACTTAAAGAATCTGGATTTCTAAATGAACACGTGTCTGAGCATTTGGAAATTCTCGCAGGCTTTGACTATATACTGGATCTATTGGATCATGGAGTCGCTAAAAAAATTTTTGGCGGCTATTTCTCTGTCCATATACCTTACATACTTAGGAGTGACTTGTGGGTGGGTAGAAGTTATTAGAGATAGAAGTCGTTGGCAGAGAGGGGCAGTGAACTTTCTCAGGGATGGGTTAAAACCTGAGGGAAGTTGATGGAGGAGTATATTGTCAGAAATGCTCTATCAATATCAGTTTCACACTTCCTGACTATTGCAGTGGTTTTCCAGTCAAGATTGTTGCCACTAAGTTTATTGATCCGGAGTGCAGCCTTCTTCAGAGAAGTTAATATCCATTCTGATATCAGGTCGGCGATGAGCACACCAACCGTGCGCTCACAGCTGGTTAACTAATGTCTAACCCAGTTATCAATGGCATCGAGTGACCTTGTGCGAAATCGCAAGTAATTCTAAAGCTACTAAAGGTACCATAGTCGCGATATCAGTAAAATTGCGTTCCGATTCTTATCTTCTGGTGTGTTATACTACTGAATAGATAAGCTCCGCGGAAACTTTGTCAGCGTGGGCCACCATCGCTGCAGGCGCTGTCGCAAGAATCCGAGATCAATTGTAAGAGATCCAGTGAGCTATGTGCCCTTAGTAAAGCTAGCTCCTCTTTAGTTGAGGTAGTTCTAGTGAGCCTCTGCCTTATCGGCATTCATGCTGCAAGCATTGTCGTACCAGTCCTTTTTACTTACTGAAATAGTCTTCCGAGTTTGAAGTCTTCGCACTGCATAATAGGATGGAGTTATTATATGTCTGTTATGCGTAGAGAAAACTTCCATTGGCTTTTTCGATACGACCAAAACGATATCAAGAAAGAATATCTCGACAATGCAAGATCCATTCATTCCGAATTGTTGAATAGTATTAACATTACAACCAAAAAAGTGGGGAAGGGCACACCGAACATCTAAAGCGAATCGGCTCACACATAAAAATATTATTTTGAAATGTAAGTGAGACTAAAATGCATTGTTTATGAGACATTTTACACACACTGCAAATCTTTCGCAACCAAACTCCGGTTTTGTTCAAAAATCCTCGAAAACTAGCTTGCGTCATTGGACCCTAGGGCCTCTTCGACAGTTTGGCAATGACTTGGGGCGCATTTGTGTACGAGCAACTTGTGCAGCGACGTGGTTCTGTTGCAACATCCGCTGCGCTCATGCTTACTGCTCACTGATGCAATTTCTGCAGAAACTTCCTTGGCTTTTTCCATTGTTTGGTGAACGTGCGAGTTTTTTGTACACCGCCTCGACACGGTTATATGAATTCCTAAGCATCACGCATCGTGAATAAGAGAGCGCACTTTTTTTCGTATGCTCCAACATTTTCTTATATTCCAGCTTATTCTTGTGCCACCACTCTCTTCTGGTTGTTTGTTTCGGTTTCATTCGTTTTTTTTTGCCTTTTTTGTGCAAACAATCCGTTGCACGTCGTTTTTGCGGAGCGGGCTGCAGCTCGAGCACGGCGCCGCGTTTGTATGGAGTTGCTCGGTGTGACAGCCGCATGTGGCAGAAATCACAGCTCTCCAAGTTGACTTCATTGCATTTTTATGAGCTTTTATTTAACATTAAAATGCATGCACATTTATTCCTTTTTTGCCTTGTTGTGCTTTGCATTCTTTGCTACGCTTGCAAGCAGTCATACTTAATAAATCAAGCGCAAACATGCGAAAGAAATATGTAGTGAGTGTTAGCTTGCGCTCTTGAGCACGTACCGTTAGTTTTGTATATCTCGACACTTCGCTATAGTTTTACGAAAAGTACTCTATTTAAAGATTAGCTATAAACAAAAGCTGTTCAAGAGATTTGAATGCCACGCCCATATTTTCCAACCCATAAATACCACAGGAGACTACAAGGTGGGGTTATGTAAGGCTTGAATAGGTCCCCGGGCATCCAAAAAGTTTACAAGGTAATTTTGGATGACCGTGGAAAGAAGTACTTCGAGATAGCAGATACTCTAAAGATATCAACTCAACATGTACATCATATCATTCACGAATATTTACGTATGAGAAAGCTCTGTGCAAACTGGGTGCCGCGCGTGCTCACTTTTGACCAAAAACACTGACGAGCTATTGATTCGGAGCAGTGTCAGGAGATGTTCAAGTAAACCCGAGTTTTCGGATCGATTTGTCACAATGGATGAAACATAGTTCCATAATTTCACTCCGAAATTCAATCGAAAGTCATCCGAGTGGACTGCACATTATGAGCCCGCCTCAAGCCGACGAAAAACTCAACAGTCGGCTGACAAGGACATGGAATAATTTTCATTGACTACCTCGAAAAAGGAAGGACCATCAACAGCGACTATTACATAGTGTCATCACCATGATTGGCAGCTCTACAATCTATTACAATACATATTCATTTTTATTCGTTCTACTGTATATATTCTGTATATATTCATTCGTTCATTTTTACTTTGAATAAGTTCATTTTAACATGTAAGCGGGCAGTCGCATTTTGAATTTAATAAAGAACGGTCATCTGACTCTGTCTTGAAGGACAATAGCATTAATGGACCGTTTGAAGGAGGAAATCACCGAAAACAAGGCAAAAAACCATGAAATAGGCTTCAAATGTCATCCGCATCCACCATATTCTCCAGATTTTGTTCCCAGTGACTATTGTCCGTTTTCAGATCTCAAACGAATGCTCGCTTTGAAGAAATTTTCTTCGGATGAAGATGTGTTCGCCAAAACTGAGATCTAGTTTGAAGCAAAATACAAAACGTTTAATTAAAAATGGTATCGAAATGTTGCAGGGTCGCTATGACCAGTGTATTACCCTTGAAGGGAACTATGTTGAATAAAAAACGATTTTTTTCTCTTTCGAAGACAGCATTTCTATCAGAATACGGGCAGAGCAAATAGAAGTGTAAGTGGCTGGAAGTCCGCACCAGGATTAAGAACCTTTGTGACCATTATATTCACTGAAAACCCTAAACTTAGTTGATGAGTCGATGTAAATGAAGCTCTATATAGCTGGTAGTTAGCAACCAGTTCTTTATACTGTCAAAAAGTGCTATGGGCGTTCTTTCTAAATAATTGATAATCGCAATATCGAAGAACTTGATCCTTTGAAAAAGAGCTCCCGTAGTATCTATCGGTTCAGCAATCATTCTAAGAAGGCCACCTAATTCTGCAGAATGGTTTCTTGTTTTTCAAAGATGCATGTAGACCATTTTCTTGTGCATAAGTCTAAGGTCTAATTTGTCTCGATATCTATAACGAGTCAGAGAAAACGATTTAGACGTCCGTCGAAGAAGGAGCCGCGAAGAGAGAAAGTTTATATCATCCCATTTAAGGACTGAATACCTCAAAATGCATAGGTTTAAGCCTCTAGTATAATAGACTACTGGACATACTGTATCAGTATATTACTAAGAGTAGGCAAAGAGTAAAAGCTTGAATAAATCGTACGATCCGTGTCAATATTACCTCAAAGCTAAACAGCGTTTGTATAAGAGTATATGAGCTTTCAAATGGCAGATATAATTCTGAAAAGACTTCGGTAATCATAATGTTAAAACTACTTTCTACGATGTGTTAACAAAAGTATCACTTCCATGGCTTGTTTTTCAGTGGAAAAAGTGGGATCCAAAACTGAAGTAGTCATGTTTCAATGGAGCTTGATCGATACCAGAGAAGAATAGTAACAATTGTGGCTAAAGGTTTGTGGGTTTCAAAACCATCACAAGAATATGGCCTTGACCGAATTTCGGACTACGGGCAGTATACTGAATCAGTTCCAGGTTATACAAAAAGTGTCTGTTGTCCATTACAGTTTGAACGCAGGTACTCCTCTGATGGATTTGGACTTTGGTATCAATAGAAAGAAATACAAAAAAAAACACTAAAAAACTGTGCTTAGATTCTATCCTAAAATCCGACCGGCTACATACATATATACTGGGTTCTGGACCATAAGGGCGTTCCGGGTAACGAAATAGCTGATGAGATTGCCAAAAGTGTCATCCGCTTGACAACCAAACCAGTTCAAGAACTACACAAATCGTTACACAACGAGATTTCCGAAGATCAACTTGAAATGGAATGCCTTAGGGCGTGAAGAAACGCAAAGATCATATGCAAAAGCCCCATAGGAAAATTCGCATGCTTTTTATTCAGATGAGCTCGAAAGGACTGCCTGACGGTTGTGGCTTTTTGAGAGGTCACAACCTACTGGCATCACATGCGAGCCAGATGGGCATAAGTAACGAAGATATATGCAGAGAGGGCATAGAAGCAGGCATGAGAGAGACGTTGGAACAGGTCCTATGGTTGTGTCCGGCCTTCTCTAGCTTTAAGCTAGGAACTTCGCAGTTCAAGAGACTGGATGAAGTATCAGAATTAGAAACCAAGTCGATATTAAATTTCGCAAAATACGTTGATGACGTTAACTCAGCTTGTATTAATATCCCTACATCTGGTAATTCAAAGGACCAGTCGGTCTATGTATTACGTGACAACCAGTTAGTGTAACCTAACATAACCTGTCATACTGTATTACTCACTATAAAGTCCAAACAAATATGGGTCCTTCAGGTCGTTATTGAAGTATAAATACTCCTTACATAGCTTCGGAGAATATGGCTGCGGAAGCAATTATTGACCGGAATTAAATCGAGGTTTACTGCGGTTAGCTAGATTCGTCTGTCGTGGGAACAAAGAGTCGTGTGGAAACTCCACGGACGGTCAGGGTCAAGTTCTGCTCACAGTTAGATATGGAACTCAAGATAATTGCGGTCGTCAATGAAAAAGAGCTAATATAACAAATTAAGTTATACACGGAACACTCTATTTGAAGGATAATGTAAGAGTGAAAACCTCTTCGAAAATCATAAATATTATGTCCTTCCCCAATTTGCATCAATTAACTCTTCATTCTCACTGCATTCTCTCTTTAATTTCAATTAATTTAATTCTTTTTGCTTTGAAAATTGAACAGTAAAAAGAACTTCCTTTAAGCACTCAGCCAATTGATCCCGTTGGCTCGTTTGCGCCTTTAAGGTTAAACGTTTTTATTATTTTTAAATTACGCCATAATATTTTTGCAACTTAATTAAAAGTCCGCACTCAGGCCACTTGTTGCGACTTGTTTGTGTGTGCTGTTAGTAAGTGAGGGAAGAATTTTCTTCAAGAAGATTAATTATTCCCAGCAGCCATGGTGGAAGAAACAAGAAAAAAATTAGAAAAAAATGCGAATTGAAACTTTCGAGTGATGCTTGTCTGGTGCCTTGTCCAATTAAGAGCTTACAAAAGCTTAAAGGAGAAATGTCAATGAATCGCGGACTTGGGTTTGCGACACGCCGTCTCCGTCAGCTTGACGTAATTTTTTGAACATTTGACTTCTGAGGGGCCATTTAAATGAGGCAAATTTAAATAAGGAAGCAGCCAGAAAGAAATGCCGTTAATTGTCGCAAGAAGTAATGGGTTGTAACCTTTCATGGAAAGGAATTAAATGCCTTTTTATCAAGAGTAAATATTTTTAGGAACAATTTCCTCCACTTTTGGAAAACTATACTCGTAGTATTTGAAGAGTCGCAAACCACCATCGGATTTAAGCCGCGAAAATATCCTTGACTTTTAAGACAAGGAATCCCTTGGATATATGTACATACATATATATCTAAGATAATGTTAATAATCTCTTATTGGGTCTTGAAGCAAATATATCGTTATAGTCAAATACTGATATACATATAAATACAGAATATATCAATATATCCAAATATTGATATTTTGTACTCAGAAATTATCGATAAATTGTAAAAACGCTAATACCAAATCTTTTAAGAAAAAAAACTGCAGACTGACTGTCTATAGAAAAGAACAGTTAAAAATATTTCGATATACATATATCGACAGAAAAGATAGCGACAAGTAAACAAAAACATATCGATATATGTATATCGATACAAAAAAAATTAAGGAAATAAGAATAGGTACCGTTATGAATCGATTACGAATAGGACGTTGGGTAAATAAAATAAACGTCCAAATTTATCGATAACAATTATAGTGTAGTAAAAATTATAGCATAATATAGTAGAACATAAGAATAGTGATATATATCGATTCGAAAGAATCTATGCTGATATGAATAAATACATATATTATATAAGTCGACAGCAGAAACATATCGCTAAAATTTCGAATAAATAACGAATCAAATCGATATCGTTCGATAAATACACCGATAAGTAAATTAGAGAAATATCAAAATATATCAAAATATATTATCGAAATTCATATCGATAAACATATATCGACACAAAAGAGAGCGATAAGTAAACTTGAAAATATCGATATAAATTAAATATCGAAATACATATATCGACAATAATTAAAGTGATGTAAAAATTATTACATATCAGTATATGTATGTATGTATATCTACAAAAAATAAATAAGAACATCGATATATATCGATGAGAAATACAGCGGTGAAAATTTTAATAAAATCGATGTAAGTGATAGCAAATACAGCGATAAGTAAATGATAGAAATATCGCAAACGTCGATACCACACAGAGTGATGTATTAATTAATTGATTTTGATATATATCGACACAAAAGAAAGAGGAAAACAAAAGAGAAAATATTGTCATATACATATATGAAACATCGACACTTATTAAAGTGATGTTAAAATTAATGTATATCGATATATCTTCTTCTTCTTCTTCTACTTAATTGGCGTAGACACCAATATATATCGAACAAAATAAATCGATAAGTAAAATATCGATGGGAAATAGAGTGATACAAATTTTAATAAATACCGATATAACTCGAAAGCACAACAGCAATAAGTAAAGATAGAAATATTGAAATATATCGACACTAATAAAGGTTATGTAAAAATAAATGTATATAGATATATATCGACAAAAAACAAGACGATAAATAGACCTAAATATGTCGATATACATATATCGATAGGTAAAATAGCGATGCTGATATTTAATCATATAAACATATAGTATATATGTACATCGGCAGCAAATAAGGCGTTGAGTAAGTGAAATATCGAAATATATCGACGATAAATAGAATGATGCAGTTGATACATACATATCGATATTTATCGATACAACACTACAAAAATTTAAATAAATCGTAGACGGAGGGGCAAGAATCTTTTTACATATAGCATGGCAACTCTGCTCAAGGGAAGATTTTTTGGCCCATATAAATTATTTCTACTAATCTAACTTGCCATTCCTTAGCTATCGGTTTTCTTGTCTGTTTTTTTTTTTGTTTTTGTTTTCCTACCCTTTCTTAAATACTATTCTAAAACTTCAGAGCTCTTGTATCTAGCCATTTTTTCAATATACAAGCACCGTTTCTAATTTAACCGAAAGGGCTTATATGAGAGAAACAGTGTTGCATTTTAAGTTCCCGTCTGAAATTTCAAAGAGTTATTCCTTTATTTAAGCGTGAGAACTAGAAATATTATGTACAACATTTTCAATTTAATATTACTCGAAAGTTCCTTTAAGCTGCCAATAATTACTATAAAGTGCTTTTGAGTCTAAAATTAGCTGCCTCCCACATTAACAAATTGCTTTCATTAATTTGAGCAACTTCGAAACTACTTACCAATATTTCGGAACAAATTGAATAGCAACCAAAATTAATGGACGGTGAAAATGAGAACCACTCCTTACCCGCTGTGCCGCCAAAAACCTGACGAGCGCCTCACCTACACGTGGCACTTAAATTATGTGCGACTGCCACTTCCGTCAGCACTGCCTCTAAATTAATTAACCGCTATATTTTCACGTACTCCTCGAACTTTGACACCTCGCCATTGACTACACAATTGGGCTTTGTGCGAATAAATTCCGAGAACTCGCTGCGGCTTTCACGTGTAGCGGCTTGCAGCGGTTAGGACGCGACGAAGCGACAATAATCGAGATTCGGTTGGAATGTCATTTAGCCATTTTGCAAAATTTGCCAAAACTACACTACTCACACCATTAGTTCGCATTTGTTTTGTACCTTCATATGATTACTTTAGGGTGGTCCTTCAATTCGGTGATATTGCTTTCTACAGAAAATTTCATAAAAACCAATTTTTGAGTGGAGATTTATTTAGTTGAAAGTTTTTCATGAGCATTTGGTACGGATGGGTGATGGTGAAATATTAGGGTGCTCACATACAAGTTTTGAACCCAATTAGATACGGCTAAGATTAGCTTGGGTTGCATTTGGAGCAAACTTCATATTCCTCAAAAGATTAAGGTTATAATTTTAATTATAGCAACTGAAACTATAATTACTTATAATGGAAAATAACACATAAATACTTGGAAACTATTGGAGATGGGAAACATTAGGGTGGATTATTTAGAACGTATTAGAGATGGGAAACATTAGGGCGAATTATGGTGGGAGCAAATATGGTTTAAACTATTTGAAATATGATTTGAAATACAGTGCCCAAACTTGACGCTGTTTTAAACGGAGTGATCCCATAAACATTTTGGACCAGCTAGAGTTGGGAAACATGAGGGTGGGCTCTAGAGAGATCAAAAATGATTTTAAAGATTCTTCTTCTTAATTGGCGTAAACACCGCTTACGCGATTATAGCCGAGTTAACAACACCGCGCCAGTCTTTTCTCCTTTTCGCTACGTGGCGCCAATTGGATATTCCAAGCGTAGCCAGGTCCTTCTCCACTTGGTCCTTCCAACGGAGTGGAGGTCTTCCTCTTCCTCTGCTTCCCCGGCGAGTACAGCGTCGAATACTTTCAGAGCTGGAGTGTTTTCGTCCATTCGGACAACATGACCTAGCCAGCGTAGCCGCTGTCTTTTAATTCGCTGAACTATGTCAATGTCGTCGTATATCTCGTACAGCTCATCGTTCCATCGAATGCGATATTCGCCGTGGCCAACGCGCAAAGGACCATAAATCTTTCGCAGAACTTTTTTCTCTCGAAAACTCGCAACGTCGACTCATCAGTTGTTGACATCGTCCAAGCCTCTGCACCATATAGCAGGACGGGAATTATGAGCGACTTATAGAGTTTGGCTTTTGTTCGTCGAGAGAGGACTTTACTTTCAATTGCCTACTCAGTCCGAAGTAGCACCTGTTGGCAAGAGTTATCCTGCGTTGGATTTCCAGGCTGACACTGTTGGTGGTGTTTACGCTGGTTCCAAGATAGACGAAATTATCTACAACTTCGAAGTTATGACTGTCAACAGTGACGTGGGAGCCAAGTCGCGAGTGCGACGACTGTTTGTTTGCTCAAGGAGATATTTCGTCTTGCCTCGTTCACTGCCAAACCTATTTTCTTTGCTTCCTTGTCCAGTCTGGAGAAAGCAGAACTAACGGCGCAGGGTGTTGAGGCCAATGATATCAATATTATCGGCATACGCCAGCAGCTGTCTTATGAAAGATTGTACCTGTTCGATTAAGTTCTGCAGCTCGAATTATTTTCTCCAGCGGCAGGTTGAAGAAGTCGCACGATAGGGAGTCGCCTTGTCTGAAACCTCGTTTGGTATCGAACGGCTCGGAGAGGTCCTTCCCAATTCTGACGGAGCTTTTCGTGTTGCTCAGCGTCAGTTTACATAGCCGTATTATTTTAAAGATTAGATACATAATTTTTAGTACCGTATCTTTCATAATCGAAGATATCACATAAACATTTCTGACAAATTAGAGTTGTGAAATATTCTTTTTCCTCTTTACTGGCGTAGACACGGCTTTTGTGGTTATAGCCGAATTAACTACAGCGCGGCAGACATTTCTTCTTTGCGCTATTTGGCGCCAATTTGAGATACCAAGTGCAGGCAAGTCCTTCTCCACCTGTATTCTCTAACGGAGTGGAGGTCTTCCTCTTCCTCTGCTATTACAGGCGGTTACTATATCGAAAATCTTCAAAGCTGGAGTGTTTTCTTCCATCCGGACAACAAGACATAGCTAGCGCAGTCACTGTCTCTTGAGTTGCTGAACTATGCCAATGTCGCCGAATATTTCGGCTCATCGTTCCATCGATTGCGGTATTCGCCGTTGCCAATGAGCAAAGGACCACTAATCTTCGGCAAAATCTTTCTCTTAAACACTCCTAAAACCTACTCCTGACATTATGTCATTGCCCATGCCTCCATACCAATTAGCAGGAGGGGCATGATGAGGGACTAGCAGAGTTATTAATTTCCTTTTCCTTGTTTGTCGATAGAGGACCCTACTTCTCAATTGCCTACTCAGTCCGAAGTAGCACCTGTTGGCAAGAGTGATTCTGCGTTGGTTTTTATGGCTGATGTTATTGTTGGAGTTGATGTTGGCTCCATGATAGACGTAATTATCTACGATAGACAAAGATTAAATAGCTACACGATAGGGAGCCTCCTTGTCAGAAAGCCGTTTGGTATCGAACAGCTCGAAAAGGTTCATCCCCATCCTGACGAAGCTTTTAGTATTGCTCAACGTTAGCTTATACAGCCGTATAACAAATTCAGCCATAGCGGCAAAGAGCCAGTTCCTTTTCGTGCTGTTAAAGGCGGCTTTAAAATCGGACAAAGATGTGTGCGTATCGTTCATCCTTTCACAGGTCTTTTTCAAGATTTGGTGCATGGTGAAAATCTGATTGATTGTAGATTTTACAGGTCTAAAGCCACACTGATTAGGTCCAATCTCTTTGTTAACGGTGGGCTTCAGCCTTTCTTACACTATGCTCGATAGGAAACTTATATGCGATATTAAGGAGGTAATTGACGCAGATTGTGGGTTGCTGATGAGTGCTATTAGAGAGCAGGAGTGCAAGTCGAGTAGAAAACCGTTCCGATGTCGGTTGTGTTAGCAGCTTCCTGACGACGCACCTTCCCCGTATTTTTTGACGCGAGTGCTTTGCTGTACAGAGACGGGTTGGTATCTCTGCTCACTGAATACATGTCGACCATCTATCACAACATCGGTCGGGTTTTGAGCTTTTCGATCCGGAGACAGCCAAGTAGCTTGATGAATAGTCTTGTACTGGTATCTAGTTCTACAGACAACCATATTTCGGGACCCTGCGAAGTCGATCAGCCTAAACCCTTTTGGGAAGGTTTCGCCATGGAGACTGAATTTCGAAGTGTATTACTAAAGATGTTTTGTTTACTCACCCTGCTAAAGCACAATTTTTACATCGTGATGGTAACAGGCGTTGTATGCGAGTCTTTGGTCATCTCGTTCTTGTCTTCCGTCAGAGCGTGGGCGAAAATCAGTGTAATATTGAAAAATTTTGCGGATTGTGGCTAGGCGCTCATCCACCGGAGTAAATGCCATGACTCGACGTCTGAGTTCTTTTCCCACTACGAATCTCACACCGAATTTGTGCTACTTTATATGACCGTTGCTACAAGGACCTACTCCGTCTCCGTCAGTGTCTCGTCCATCGCATTTGTTGGAAGACGATGATGTCAGCCTTTACTTTTACGAGAACCAATCAGCTGGTCAGACGGGCCTTCCCAATTTAGGGACTGGACATTCCAAGTGCATGCTCTTAGATCAGAGTCCTTATTACGTTTGCTGTGGTCTGCTATATACATACATATGTATTCCTCAATGTAGGCTCAAAATAATAAAGCTAGACTTTGGGTCACCACTCTGGTATATAGAAATTACTCGCAACTAAATTATTAAACTTGATGTTGTTGTTGTTGAAAGTATTATTATATTATTGATTTAGATATTTAAATTGTTTTTTTTGAGCTCTTAAAGACCACCCTAATTTCTAGAATAAAACCTTTAATCAAATGTCACCACATATTAAATATTTTACAGTTGAATAAAGTGCTTGCCAAGGAACTTCCACACCCTTTTATCATTTTATATAATATACATATAATACCAACATAATTCACACGCCAACAGTAAAAGCAAAAACCGCCACACAGCGAATCCTGCCGAAATCTTAGGAAGTTGGGGAAAAACATGAAATATTTTGTTAACCTGTCATCACAATTTTCGGTTGTGCAAAAGACTGTGGCAAAAACGCTTTTGACAGCACTTCGAATTTAAATACAAGCAACGCAACAACAATAACTGTGACAGGTCTGAGTGCGGCGCCACATACGCGCGAACTCGAGCGAGCGAGGGTGGTGTGTGTGTTTAAGTCATTGATGAGCAGTGATTTCTAAATCCTTTCTTCGTGTTTTCCCACAAAGACTGCAACAAGTTTCCACTGAAGTGGCATTTCGTTACACTAACCATGGCAAATCCAACAACAACAGCAACACAAATGAGCACTACACACAGTACCGCTAACCTCGCTGGCTCACCCGTCGCCGGTCGCAATACAAAAGCAGCCACTGAACCGTGTGCCCAAAGCAGTCAAGTGTGCAAACTCTCGTCTTGAAAGGCACATACACAGACACACATACTCACATACTTACACTTATTCACGTACTCACTTACTGCGAAGATGAAAAGGCTGCAAAACATCGAAAATCAAAATATGCCACAATACCTTCCACCATTAGCATCACTTGGCTTTCTCGTCGCGCTTCTTGTGCTCCTCCTCCGCCCACCCCACACAGTTCACAGTTAATAATAATAATGATAACATCTACTGCTTGCACCTCGAACAGCAGACAGCTGTGAATGGATGTGTGTATGTATGGGTGGAAGCCTTTGGTGGAAGCAACAATCGTTTATTGTTGGTGCTGAGCGGCAGCAACCTATCGATGTACACTGTGAGAAAGTGAGAAGAAATTTGAAAATTCATACTAGAAGCTGAATCTTAAGGCTAAGCACTCAGTAGAATGATCAAAATGGACGATTAACACTGAATATGTCTGTCCTAAACATATTAACGAAGTTCGAGATGTCAGGTTAGAAGGTCGTTTCAAAAGATATGATCCCAATTGGACAGATGAGAACACCTTGAATATCTTTAAGTGTACAAAAATGCCGCTATGCTTTCGGAATGAAGCCTAAAAGAGGCTGAGCTTCGAGGCAAAACAACTACTGCTACCTTCATGGCAGCCACCGCTGCTTGAAAGACCCTACAGTGTTCCGATAGCTTAAAACTATGCGTGACATATAGTTCTTTGTAGAAAACTTCCTTTAATCTTGGAACCAGCATTAACACTAACAACAGTATAAGCCTCGAAGTCCAACGCAGAATAATTCTTGCTCACTGGTGCTACTTCGGACCGAGTAGGTATTTGAGAAGTAAGGTTCTCTCTCGACGAACAAAGACCAAATTCCCCATCTGCTATATGGTGCAGAGGTATAAACGACGACAACATCTGATGAGTCTACGTTATGAGTTTTCGAGAGGAAGGTTCCGCATTGGCAACGGTGAATACTGCAGTCGATTGAACGGTGAGGTGTACGAGAAATACGAGGACATTGACATAGCTCATCGAATTAAGAGACAGCGGCTACTCTACTCTGGCTAGGTCATTTCGTCCGAATGGATGAAAACACTTCAGCTCTCTGAGATAACTCGACGTAGTACGCGGCGGGGAAAGCAGAGGAAAAGTCCGATGGAAAGACCAGGTGTAGAAGGACCTGGCGACAATGTAAACTTGGCGTCAAACAGCGCAGTTGTAAACTTATATCCGCGTTAGCGATATCTACGCCAATAAAGAAGAAGAACCTCCGGCACATCGTTGAAACTGCTCTACGGGACTATTTTCCATTCTCTTACATATGTATTTCTCGTCGGTATGTGAGCAGAGAAAAAGCTATCAGGAGAAGACTCTGCGACGCTGTGATTTCGGCAATAATTTTTTTTGTTTATTTTCACTGGTTTTTCGTCCTTTGTTATTTTGCTTTCCATTCCACTGTGCTCTTAGCCTTTTTGCTGAAGATCTTCAGTCGAAAAATTATGTAAGTGTTATGAAAACTCAGCCGGAGTCCGACGATAGTTTGGAATTCACTTTTCATCTTTTGAGATGAGTAAGTTTGTCAGAGAAGTGCTACAATACTACAATATTACAAAGCTTAGTCTCCTCGGAGTAAAGTCATTCATGAAGACCAATTGCTATTACGAGAGGATAAAATAGTCTCCTGCCCCCTTATAGATCGACAAATGAACCCAGTTCAAGCAAATCAGCTATTTAAATGATTCGTTTTCACTTCTCCACTTTGGTTTTATAAAATTTCTTTCGACTTTTCTACAGAAAATATTTTGAATATTATGGAAGTATCTCGGTTTGCGGGCTTACAAAGTTCAACACGTGCAAGAATTGTAGCAGAACGACAATCAAGCACATCGCATATTCGGTGTTCGGTGCCCAAAACGGTTTGACCAGCGATGCTGATTTCCACAAGAAAGTTTTGTCCAGATAATGAAGCTCACCTTCGGTTGAATGGGTACTTTAATAAACAAAATTGTCGAATTTGAAGTAATGATAAGCCACAAACTTGTTAACGGCGTAGTGCCTTCTTCTTAGATTCGTTAGAAGAACGCATGTCATATTTTTTTCTTCTAACAAATTATTCCTTTCAAGAGAGGTCAAAATCCTCCAATTTTTGGAAAACTAAATAAGAATAATCCTGGAGATCTGGATCTGGAGTACATAAGTTACACTTATGGAACGTATACCAATCCCCATTGCTAACTAATGATATACCAAAGAGTTCTTGCTCGATTACTAACGATTCTCAAAGAGTTTGAAAAAATAATTTGAAAAAAATTTCCTAAGAATGTCGAAAAAGTACTAAAAATTAATTCATGTATTTTAAGGAATTTGGTCGAAGAAATATGGATTACAACAACATGTTTGAGGCAAGTTCTGAATAAATAGGTATTCACTGATAAAAAATATTTAGCTCTTCTTTCACGGCAATAAAAACTACTCTTCTCACATAAACAGCTTCCCTAGCTTATGAGTCGGTAGTAGGTTGAGGTTTCCTCTTTGAATTGAAAACAGTAGTTTACTATAACTCTCTCCTCCTCTCACTTGATTGAAAACTCTCTACAAATCATGGAATTTTTTCAGTGCATCATAAGCTTAAGCTTCTCGTTGCAAGTTGACTGCCATGCGCTACATAAGTTGTGTACCCAAGTACATAAGTAGTAACGCAGCTGATGACTTATCTTATATAAGTTATTCATGAATTAATTATCTCTACCTGTTGAAGAGGTACGCAGTAAAACCTAAACGAATATTAAGTTCAAGTTATTGAAGTTATTAATCCATTAGGAGGCGTTCACGACGGCAGAAAGAATAAGAAAGAAAGGCAAGTGTCCAACGTAGAGAAAGAATAAGAAGATGAAGAGAATGTGCTGCATATTTTCGCAGAAGAGTAAATACTCTTAAGCGCCTAATTAACTATTAATGAGGCACATTATTCGATGAAAGTATGCAACTTAAATGTTAAATCGCGCAGCACAACGACCCATTATTTGAGTAATTAATTACTTTTTGAGGAATTATTGAAAGAAATATAAATGAAATATTGTATTAAAGAGAATGAGCGATTTCGTGGAGTAAGTGAAGTATTCAGTGCTTTAACTCATCAATTAAGTCTTTTTATATATTTATTTTAGCCTTCAAACACGGTCAAGAGATCTTTAAAGACATGCCTTGTTCTGGACATTCTTGGACCTCTTCAACTGCTGAAAATATTAAAAAATGAGGGATGTGCTGCTAGAAAATCGTCAGGCAAGTGTTTGAGGGATGACAAGAGAGCTTCACATCTCTAGCGAGACCGTTCTCGTGTTCAGTCGATCGAATAAATAAAGCAAATTTCGCTGAATGAGCTGAAGGCCATCCATAAAAGTGCTTATGAAAAGTGTTTCGAGGACTAAAAAAATCGGACTGATAAAGGGTCGATGGTACTTAATTCGGACGGCGCTTTCTTATCGATTTCTAAGTTCCGCGACCATTTCAACTAAGAAACACCCTTCATATATTAATTAATTTGACTTATAGAGGCTGATTGGGACTTCAGCTGTCAATATAATTGTATAAGACAAAAATTATTAAGATTGTCTTAAGATATAGTCCTCAAAAATAGAGAATTCATCACCCACAATATCCGAAGCTTAGAATTTCCAGACAAATAATTATCGACCATCTGATCAAATTTGACCCGGACTGACACAAAAGAAACACCTTTCTAACATATTTCATAATAGGATCTTTTTGAGCCAACAGAAGCATGTCAACGCTTAATTTCCATTGAACTTCCAGACTAATAATTATCATTAAATTAGTACCTTCTGATTAAATTTGACCCGGACTGAAAAAGACACCATCTCAACACATTTCATAATAGGACTCTTTCGGGCCAATACAAGCATGTCAACGATTAACCTATATACTTGTTATAAGTTTTGGCTAGCCATTTCAGCTTCTCCGAATGACCTTGTTAATGGCTTAACCGAAAGACTTTTAAAGTATTCAAGCGTTCCACGAAGTGGATTTTCAATTTCGAAAACTGAAAAAGTCACATTGAACCAAATCTGGCAGACACGGCGGCTGAGCGATGACTCTTATTCCGTGTTTGGCCAAAAAGTCAGTCACAACCATGCAAGGATTTGAAGGCGAATTATCGAGCTGAATAGATATTTTCCACTTTCTCTGCTTCCCCCGGCGGATACTGCGTCGAACACTTTCAGAACTGGAGTATTTTCGTCCATTCGAGCAACATGACCCTGCCAGTGTAGCCGCTGTATCTTAATTTGCTGAACTATATCAATGACGTCGTACAACTATATCTCATACAGCTCATCGTTCCATCGAATGCGATAATCTACCGTAAATCTTTCGCAGAACCTTTCGCTCGAAAATTCGTAACGTCGACTCATCAGATGTCGTCATAGTCTATGCCTCTGTACCATATAGCAGGACGGGAATAACGAGTGACATATAGAGTTTGGTCTTTTTTCGTTGAGGGAGGATTTTGCTACTCAATTGTTTACTGAGTTCGAAGAAGAACCTGTTGGCAAGAATTATTATGCTCTGGATTTCGAGGCTGACATTGTTGTTGGTGTTAATGTTGATTCCAAGATAGACGAAATTATCTACAACTTCGAAGTAATAACTGTCAACCGTGACGTGGAAGCCAAGTCGCGAGTGCGATGAGAATTTGTTTGATGACAACAGATATTTTGTGTTATCCTCGTTCACAACCAGACCCATACGTTCAGTTTCCTTACTCAGTCTGAAGAACGCAGAACTAACGGCGCGGATGTTGAAATCAATATCCTTGGATTCGTTCAGCAACTGTACACTCTTATAGAAGATTGTATCTGCTTCAGGTTACCGGTAAGATGGAATCATAGATCAAATATGCAGGAATAAGTTTCTTAACCCTTCCACTCAATATTGACTTCCACATTAACTCAACTCGACAGCATTTTGATTAAAACCCTCGAAATGAAAGGGTTTAATTTATGAAATGGTCAAAGGTAGAGGTTGAACGAAAGCGAAATGAAAAATTCATACAATTTCGTATGAAATATATGTGATTAAAACCCGCTCCCTCTCTCCCCCTTTAATTTATATGCACCTCCGTGTGAGTATATTTATTTACATCTAGCTACGTCCTTAAAGAAACCCCAATCCTTTTACGTGCCTCAGCATTGTCGAGCGCCAATGAGTTGAATGAGTTTACCGCTTTCTACTCCTTTTCGCTCATTTTTTTATCGCTTTTTGCTCTTTTTGTAAATGTTGCTGTAATACAAATTGCTTATTTCGCCCTTTTCATTCGATTTCGCTCACTAAGCCCGACAAATGGCCCTAAATACACAATCAACTGATGGAGTACACCGAATTCCATTGAACAAATAGCCGTTGGGGTTTGATTTGTGGTGTTAAATATTAACGAAATGTGTCTGAAAGGAAAGGCTACGTGAAGGCGTAGAGAGCCGCAAGTGCAGAGTTCTCTTTCAAAACTCTTGCAAAAGTTGCCAAAATATGTTTGATTATTTGATTAGTAAGCGTAATAAATAATATGAACGCCATGAATTTAAATGAAGATTTTACAAAGTTTTATGCCTTTACAACTGGAGCAATTTCATTTGCGAAATACTGCGCAAATTCTTAATAGACACTGCTAATAAATAGAGAATACAAGTATAATTTTTTCTAGGAAATTTATTTCGAGAGAGTTGTGAGCGCTTATCAAAGTCAAAGATAAGTTGTTGACTGAAAAATGCTCACTCGTCACTAATGTAAGTGAAAGTGTGTGTGGATTTATAGAGCTTATATTTAGGTCTATTTAAACAACACGCGTAAACTGAATCGATAAAGATCAGCCGATCTGAGGAGTCTACTTTATCGTGACCATAAGTACATAAGTGGCACAAACCTTTCAGTCATGTTCGTGAAGTCAACAAACACTTGCCTCTTGTGAGTTGCCCATCCACCTCTGTTAAAGATAAAGATCATCAGAGAGATAACAGAAGATCCCAACATCTCTTATGGAAGGTATCATTGCTAGACTCCTAGACTCGTACCAAATTACTTGAATCTTTTGCAAAAACGACATCGAGTAGTGGCCTCACCAAAGATGTTGTAGAACGCAATGTGGGTTATGAATGTATCGGAACTGTCCAGTAATCTACGGACGGGGCTCCAAAACCTTGACAATCCTGAAAAAACCACGTCAAAATCGGTCAAAAATCCAGATGATACCTATCATGTTTCTTCCTTTACGAAGTCCAAAGTACGCACGGAGCTTAAAACCCATTATACGATTCGACGGTGTGGCTGCTTCTTGATTCTCCACCATTCTCAAAATATTTTGAGATTTTGAGAGATATGGGCGGTACTAAGAAATCTATCCAATATACTTGACTGTCTGTTTTTAGCCTTACTAATAAGATAAGATAGGACCGGAACCGCAATTGGCTATAGGCCTCCACACTTTTCGAGACTAGCTATGGAAAGAGTGAAGAGCCAGTAGAAAATGTCACTGTTGACAAGTGTCTGGTCCTCGGCTGCTTCAAGGAGAATTCGATACAAAATGGTTCAAGGAACTAATCGCTTTTCCCATAAATTTGTGAGTTTTGATACAGGTCACTGCTGGCTGCAGTGTCATATGCACAAATTCTGGTACCATTCCACGGATCAGTGTCGCTTTTGCGACTAAAGAGGAGAGACACCAGATCACATACTTCCGAGAAGTTCTTGATATACCTGGGAGATAGATAAAAATGAATTGATGTTTTGCACTGCGACCTATTGTCTATTGTGCCCACTCCTATATCACATATGGTCACAAAGGTGAGCACTCTAAACAGTTCCTGGGGCTTGCTGGGCGCGATGGATCGGTTGTGATCCCTTCAGCCTGCTTCTACATATTTCTAACCCCTTGCTAGGTTAGTACGTACCCTTCCAGTAGTAGCTTGGCGTGGCACATATTACTGTCTGCAGAGCTCAGTATAGAGCGCGAGAAGGAGGCGGAATTTGTCTGAGGAAGGTTCATCATATCTCTAAACCTTGCCAGGTTGTACCCTTCCAGTAGTAGCTTGTTGCAGAACAACTCCTTTATGGTGGAGACCCTATCGCAATGCATGATTCTGGCCCCATCATCCTCCGCAAGAGCGGTCTAGTTCTTTGTCGGCTACCCCTTTATGCCCCGGCCCCCAGATCCAGTTACACGGTTGCAAACTGAAAGCCATTTCAGCCTCCCAATACACTCCACCACTAATAGCGATATGACTTCATAAGCTGCCTGGAAAACTATCACTCTCTAATATGGTAATTAGCCGCCCGAAAAGCCCTTGTGCCCTGTAAATTTTAACCATATTACATGACATTGAGCCAAGTCAAGTACACTCCTTTTCAACCACAGGAGTAGTATACCCTCCCAATTTCTTCACTTTATATTACATTCATACTTATATTATCATGTTTCAACTATATTTGATGCCAAAATTGTATGTTCTTAGGTATGAAAGAGCGAAATGTGTTTTAGTTGTATCAACAACATTTAGTATACAGAATATTTTCAATGGCAGTAAAGTAATTCCGAGAGTTCGTTTTAATACAATTAAGAGTCATTAAAAATGAAAATCTCCTGCAGCATTTCTACTCTTCGCTTTTCGGAATACCGAAATCAAATTGTTTTCTTTGGTTTTGTCAAGCGATTCGAGCAGCAGCTGCCACTGGTTGGAAATACTGAGAAATATATTGTTTAAACAAACTCGATTCCCGCTTTAGGTAGTTCAAGGAAATAAATGCACAGCCACACAATTGGGCAAGGATAACAAGGATAACAATAACTGTACAGAAATGTCACGTCATGAACATACATAAGCTGAGAATATTAAAGAATATTACATTCTTTGACATAAATCATTTGGAAGTACAAGAAAATCAAGCAATTTCTTTGATTTTTTTATTGAACTTGTTGTTTTCGTGTTTCTGCCCTTTTTAAATTTTATTTGGCAAAATTTCGAACGAAAAAATAAGAAAATAGTTGAGTACAAAACTTAGCGAAGTCACACACCTAAATTAGTAATGTTACATACCCAATTAAACTTGATTAAAGCTAAATAGTGTTGGGAGTATAATTCCCAAATTTTTATTAGTTTATTATAGTTTTAAAAATTAGCAACAAACGGAGATAATTCTATAAAGAGAGTGTGTGATTTCAAAATAAAGTTATTAAAAGTTTATTTCGAATAAAATAATTATCAGAATCTTAGTCAAACCCTTGTTTAAATTAAAAGAATGAGACTTATCGCATTTGTGTTCAAAACGATCTGAAGAATTGGTTGAATCGTTATAATTCGAGCTTTCTAGGTTGTCAGTTGGGAAGAAGACTTATCCTTGAGTGGTAAACCTCTAATAGAAAGAGTATCACATTACACTACCGTCGAATTAAATTTTTTTCTTTTCTTTTTTGTCTTTGCGAAATTTAGTAGAATACTTTTTCGTATAAAGATTCTTTGAAATGGATCAAAAGCAAGCAGTTAAGTAGTAATCGAGGCTGGCTCATACATATATAAGGAAGGCAAACAACTTCTTTAACTATTTAGGAGCCTATATTTAGGCGCAATTACATATTTCAGCCAAGTCGCACACTAAAAACGGGTCTGTCAGATATTATATACGGACCTTTAAGGCATTTTGGTAGTACAAGTGGTTTATTTTTCGTGCTAAATTATAAAACTAACCCAACTAATGTATTGCAAAACCTTAAGGGTTTATTCCAGTTTAGGAGTTTCCTAAAAATACATTTTTATGTTAGGCTTAAAGTGCGCTTTAGACTTCTAAAAACTTGTAGTGTTGAAAAGCTTGGATTAGTTGGCTTCTTCGCATATAATCTTAGACGCATTCATCTCAAAACTTCATTTTTTAATGTGCCAATTTTTGTTAAAACTTCTTCTTTACAAGTCATCTATAATGCTGCAAATATATGTAAGTAATTCTCAAGCCGTATGTACCTATCTAGTAAGTGTCTTGTAGACTAAATTTTATGAACTGTTCACTGTCTCTTTGGTACTCACTAGGTGAGGCTAACGTTGAAATGAAGAAGAGCTAGGCACTTTACCCTCCATTGTCCAGCCCTCGCTAGACCAGGGTAAAAGCATTGCTATTGCCATATTTTCTACAAGCGCGGCGAGTTGGATGGATTTGTTATTTATTAATCCCCCCAATAAATTTGTGTTGGTCTCCAGGCGTTTTGTCGATAGGAGACGATATTTTTGAGCCATAGCTAGGAGTTCTGAGCATTACAAAGCACTGTCTGTAAATGTTCATGTGGGGTAATTCGTGGTCGCTCAAAAAATCAGCATATTTCGTAATCTAGCCTAATCTATGATTCCATTTTTTTATTTTATTACAGATAACACTAGCGTCAACAGTGGCCGTGAAGTGCTTCTTAATAAAAGAGATTGCGTAGATTAATTTAAGGCTGTGTTTTTGCATCAAAATATGATTGCTGTAAGTTTTTATTTAGTAAGCTACGATACCCCGAGGCCTTTCTGTTAGCTTAAGAGAGTATACAAAAAACTTTATCTTCATTTTGACAGATTAGTGTGAATGGCAGCTATTTGCTATAGTGCTTCGATCTGAAAAATTTACAGAGAATATAACTTTGACCATGCCAATTTTTGACATTGCCAATTTTGTCAAGATATCTCATCAAATAAAAAAGTTTTTCATATAAGAACTTGATTTGATCGACCAGCTTGTACGGCAGATAAATCGTAAAGTGGTCGCAATCTTCGTTTACATTTAGTTAAGACAACAACCCTTGTTTACATATAGTTAAGACAACAACCTTTGTTTACATTTAGTTAAGACAACAACCCTTGTTTACATTTTAAGGGGTCAGCGACCCTTTTGTTTACATTTTATGAGATCAATGACCTTTTTGTTAACATTTAGTCAAGTCCAAAGCCTTTGTTTACATTTAACCAAGACAACAACCTTTTTTACATTTGGGGTCAATGACCCCTTTGTTGACATTTTGCCAAAGTCAATGACCCCTTTATTTAGATTTTATAAGGTCAGTGGCATATGCCAGTTATGCCATGGTTTAGTAGGGGAAGAAAATATTATCTCAAACTATATCGACGGGTTCAAATTGGATTGTGGAATAGAGACGAGAGTATTTTCCGAGGATTTTGATATCTCTCATTCAATTAGCTGGCATCTTCCAAGCAAAAGTGGTAAGTATAGTAAGACCTGTGAGATTCTACTGAATAACCACGAGGGGGTATAGTGAGCTACTATATATACTTCTTGGTGAGAAATGGATGTATGCAAAACTTCGGTAAGATATCAAAATTATAGTAAATGTACGAATAGAGAGACGGATAGATGGATAATGACGATTTTACGCCCAAAATAAATAGTCGAAGTTAGGCATTAAAGGGTTCTAGATTGGGCTAAACGCTTAAATATTGTACAGATGAAAAATTCCAAAACTGAATTAGACAAAAGCTCAACAATTTTGAGTGCTTAAATGCAGACATCTTGATTATTGAAATTTTTCAAGTAATTTATAAATAGAAATATAGACAAAAGAGCTGTTTTCCGCACACAGATAGTTATGAAAGCAATTAATCGAAACAACAACCAAACAACTGGCAGTTTAGCTGAAAATTATTTGCAATTAATCACATAATTCCATTTAAAAGACACACATACCCACACAGACACACTGTCACGGCAATATCGCTCAGCTGCGCTGATTATTGGCGAGCGGAAGTGTTGTTCCCGTTAGTGCGAAAGTTTGGCGAAAATAAGCGCGATTTGCCGAGTTTATTTCGCCTCAGTGATTTTCAAAAACAACAAACAACAACAAAAACAGCAACAACAACAACGACAACAGCGAAAAGTTCATTTTAATTGCGAAACGAAAATCTTTGCGCTGTTATCGCATCCGTCGCCGCCAGCCACCAGGCAGCGCCGCTTCGTAGCATCCGCGCAGCAGTCAACGCTGGCGGCAGAGCTGCTTAGCAAATCGTCGTTAAGTGAGCCGAGCGCACCCTTGCACCCAGCAAAGGGAAGGAAGCAGAAGCGGCCCGCGAGCCCTGCACTAGCGAGTACCTGTGCAATCGAACATGCGCGCACACACACAGCTTCAGTCACACATATTTTAGTGTATGTATAAGCTTATGTGTGTAGTAGTTTCGTTTGGCAAACAGTGCCATAAAATGTCCCATAGATGTTGTCGTCGATGGAGTTGCAATTGTTCTTCTCCGTCTCTGTGTTGTTTGTGTGTGTGTGTGGACACATGAAGTGGGGTCAGTTGGTCTCTAAATATGTATGTATGTGTATATGTGAGCCGGTGTGCTACGACGTGACCGATTTTTCATAGCAACTACGTCCATTTTCGCTATAGCACCGTTACATCAGCACCAGCTGTGCCGACAGCCCAGCGCTCTTTGTGTTTACAACAAACAAAAGTCAGAACATGTCGCTCATTATTCACGACAACATTGTTGGTCGTTTGCAGTGCTTTTTTGCGCTTTTCCTCTTTCCTTTCCACATTTTACGAAGCTGATTTTGTGTACTTTGTGTTACGAGTGTAACCGCATATGTGTACCCTCGGCGAGTGCGTATGTAATGTCTTTTAATTGGGACGGAAACCTAATGTGTAAATCGTTGAGTGAGCTCAAAAATGACATAAGTCGATACTAGTTATAGACCGACTATTTTCTTCCCAGCCTTTAATGTTATTTGTAGCCTCAAAAGCCACATGAAATTCTAAGTATCAACATTTTCTTTCAATCATATCAAGTATTGAAGTAATTCTACGCTCACAAAAAACTATTAATTCATCAGTTCATGTTAAGATATGTTAATAATTTATTTTGACCGCAAATATTACTTCAGACTTATTATATAAATTTTCTCTTATTTAGTGTTTACTTCATTCAAAGAAATTGTTGGTGAAGCTGTGAAAGCTGTGATAATGAGTTGAGGTTATGTAGCCTCCTTTTTGGCAACAGATTCGTTGAAGTCTATAGCCTTTAAGTTTTATTCATCATTTCTAGAATGTCGGTGTAAATGTCATTTTTTTAAGTTTAATGCGTTTTGACTACTCCTTTCACCACGTTAACCTTTGTATACATTTAGCGAAGATATCAACCTTTGCTTACATTTTATGGCGTCAGTGATCCTTTTGTTTATATTTTTTAAGGTCAATGACCTTTTTGTTTACATTGAACTAAGTCCACAACCTTTGCTTACATTTAGCCAAGACAACAACTTTTGTATACATTTAGCCATGACATCAACCTTAGTTTACACATTAAAGGGGGTCAATGACCCTTCTGTTTACATTTGGCCGAGGTCAAAGACCCCTTTGTTGTTGACTTTTTTGTTCACATCATTTTACATTTTATGAGGCCAATGACTTTTGCCAGTTATGCCGTGGTTTCCTACTAAATATGAGAATACTATCTCAGCATAATCAGTATAGATTCTCCGAGGATTTTAATATCTCTCATTCCATCAGCTGTCATCTTTCAAGCAGAAGCTGTAGGTATAGGAAGGCCTGTGAAGTTCTACTGAATAATTAAAGAGGATAGCCCGGAAGCATTGCTAGCCTCCAAATGTAGGAAGGATTTAGGCTCAATGGCAGGTCAATTTCATTTGTCCATAATTTGGGACTCCCGTTCATAGGATCATTTTTGGCAACGAAAAAGCAGATGATTTGGCCAGTCGGGAGCCTCTATAGACGACTCTGAAGCGGAGACAACACCTTTTCCGCTTGGAACGACCTTAAGGGAGCTAAATACACAATTTGAACAAATAGCTCAGAACAGTTGGAATCATAATTGTACATCCAAATGCGCGATAGCGAAACAGTTATGTTCAAAATATGTAAGGCAAGAACTAAGGACTTATTAATTAGAGTAAGGAAAGTAAGAGTATTTATATGCTTACAGACATAATAACTGGGCACTGACCATTTGCAGAACAAGCGTTAAAAATGGACCTGCCTATGAAATACTACAATTCCTCTGCGAGTGCCCAGGTCAGTCTTATGAAAAGTGTAGTCGTATAAAATAGCGCATCTAGTGCTAATTGAGCCTGAAGGTGCTGACCCGAGTTTTTGTAACTAACGAACCACGCTGAGGATCTAAAGAATCTTGAGATATCATAGAAGAGATGCTGAAAAGAAGTTTAGAAAAGTATTGCGGTCTTGTGGTTTCGAAACAATTAAATAATTTCTCAAGAAGACTTAAAGAAGAGCCTTCAAAAAGGGTTGAAATATTCAAATTGTTGGAGCATGAGTATGCTCCATAGGATAATCCAACTTGAGTCTGCTTATTTTGAAACAATTTCTAATAACTACTGAGTAATTGCAGAATTTATAGAGAACGAAGGAAATCGGTTTCATTTTATGGTTCCATTCGCTCTTCTAGATAATGGATTTTGTGTACTTCCAGTGCTACCTTCTAGAACCTCTTAGGTAGAATAAAGACTATTCTCTAGTTTTTGTTTTTTTGAAAATTTGAAATATATCTCCTTAACTTCAGAAAATGTGAACAACAAACGTAAAACAAGTAGAAAGTAGTATTATATACCGACCTGAAAAGGACATCGATAAGCGGAGCTCTTTCGAATGCCACAATCTCAATAAATTCATCAGAGGACGAATTTTACTGTTAGCTACTGGATATTTTTGATGACTATATTTACTAAAATCGTATGGCTCTTGGGTGATTCTACTACAAGATGCTTAACTCGTTGCCAGTGTTTTCCAAATTGAAATGCGGGCAACAAATTTGGAAGCTAAGTACCTAGAAAGTAAAAGCTTTATGGAATAAAGATAGTGAGCCAGGCATGACTCTAACTCCAACAACAAGTCGTGACTTTTTACTATTCTTAGCCTTGATTCTGGTACTTTTAGCCAAGACAACTACCTTTGCTTACATTTATCCAAGACAACAACCTTTAATAGTTAAAGAGATAGTTTTTAAGCAGAATTTTCTAGTAAAAACACTCGATACATCTAAGACTACGCAAAATCCTACAAGCCAAACTTCAAGGGGACTTCTCAACCCCATCTAGATTTTCGAAAATAATTTAAAAAAGACATTTTGTTGAAAAAATGTTTCAAGCTTTTATATTTTTTTTTAACCATAATTTACCGAAACTTGTAAAGGCAAGATTTCCGGAATATTTCTGCTGTAAAATAGTTCTCGCAGAATTCAACAAACATTTCTCTCCGAGCAATAAATAATTTCTACAACTTTCAGATAAGAAATTCTCATAGCACAGTTTCTCGTGCCATCAAAGTGATTTGAATGAGTTCATAAATACAATAAAAGGGGGGAATGGTGCTTTTGCCTAGAACTAATTTCAGCAAGACGTGAAATATCTTCATGCAGTCGAGTGCAGATTTAATTAGGATTAACAGATGACGAATTTCGCGCGGCTTTGGTCAAAGTGCAGCGGCTGGAAGTAATCGGCGCATTGCGACGGCGAAATTTTCCCAACAATTAATATTGTAGATTGCCTTCGACGAACGAATGGATACGGTGGTAAGGAATTTAAGTATTTAAGTGAGTGGAAGTATATTAGTAGATATGCAGTCGAATATCTCTATGTTATAATTTGAATTTGTAAGAATCCAAAATGATTAATCTGCGTCATAAAATACTAGGATTTTCGGTATAGAAGAACTTAGTTCATTACTACAGCTATTTTCCTTTTTTTGCAAATTGATTCCAGCTAGAAAGATCTTGCTAAGCAAGCTCTGTTCCCACTTAATTATCCCTGCATTCCGTTTTCTCTAACAATCATAGTTTGTACAACAATGGATCCTGCCAGGGCCGGAACGGTCCAGTCTCTCAGTTTTTAAGGATATCGAACAGAAATCTTGCACACGACCTTTTCGCACCAAGGAACTGCTCATTGGTCGGGAGTGCCGATACCGAATCACTATAGGATCAAGCTCCCACACGAACTGTCGGAATAAAATGCTTGTACTAGTATAGAAAGCTCTTTCGTTCAACGAGATAGCTTCACAAAATTTTTGCAATTTTGCGGAGATAAGTCGAAGAAATGGTTCCGATCGGTTTGCTACACTATATAGCTGCCTATAAATTGAGCGATCAAAGTTCTGTATGGAATCTTTTGTGAGTGAAATTCTAGCTTCGTGACAACCGAAATTAACGAATTTTCTTGTTTTGGAAGAGGCCCTAACTACAACTACTCAGTTCATTACGAACTTTAAGATCGTTCTGTTCTGGAGTTGAGGGATTGAAATGGGGTATACTCGTACACTGGCTTTTCTAAATGTAAATCGCTATATGAAACTGTTTGATATATAATACAAGATTCAATAGATGATCCGATGGTCTGCGCTCCGATCTGTAAAATATGAACCGTGGTTTGCAACAGGATTGTTAACTATGTCAAAATTTCTCAGCTGAATAGGCTAAGGAAAAACCCTATGAGATTGATGATAAATCATACAGACATTTCTTATAATTTTTGAAAGACTAAATGTGTATATAAGATCATTAACTCAGCGTCAAGGATTTATTGTTGTTGAGACCGTTTTTCAAACACTATATAGAGAGGAATTTTGGAAAGTTGCCCGTTAAGTGATTTTGGTTCCAAGAAAAATAATGTTCTTACAGTGTTGAACTGGAAGAAGAAACAATACTAGGATTCGGAGAGCGATGACGGAACTACTGTCGGAAAAAACGTTGCATATAGCGGTTAAATGATGTAAGAGTCGCAATATGGAAATGAGATGAGGTTAGAGTTACGAGAACATCTCTAAATTACTCGAGTTTTATCGTTACTATGGAAAAGGTTTTCTTTAAAAGAGCTCTTACAACGTCAGAGTACGTCACAAAATAATATAGCATGGAGGTTCTGCCAGTCCACTGTAGTGACTTTCCAGCAGAATTGGCAGCCATCACGGTAGCAGCAGATGTACTTCTCTGAAATGCGGCTTCTTTTAGGGAGCATCCGCTCCGTTAGCAGAACTGCAATATATATAGGCCTAGATCTCGCTGACTGAGCTTAAAGCTAGTCAAAGAGTATAACGTACAAGGTCCATTGAACTGCCAACGCTTTGTAAGGTGGAAACATCTAGACACTTCTCCTCCCCTGTCTAGTTTTCGCCAGACTAAGGTTGAAGCATCTCGGTTACCTTAGTTCTAACGAACCAGGCAAATTGGCCCTTAGCCGCTTCAATAAATGTGTGGCGTTTTATCGATTTGGAACGGTCGTTTTGATCCATACCTAGGAGTTCTTGACATCAGAACAGACAAGTGTCTCTAGTTGTCCAAGTGGGATTATTCGTGCCTTCACGAGAAATCAGCCTATTATACTATCCAAACCTAACTAACTCCATTAGAGGGCGACTCAAGTTCGTACTTGTTTTTTGAAGTAAATAAAGTCTTTCATGGAGGCCGGTTAAGATTTTTTGGTTAATTGGTTGTGAAATGAGATATAGCTTTATTAAGATGTCCTTATTATAGTTGATGCAGAGAACATTTTGGTTTTGTTCGTCGAGCTATAATCGCGTAAGCGGTGTCTACGCCAATTAAGAAGAAGAAGAGAACATTTTGTAACTAATTTTGAGGAATGCTTAGTTGACAGTTCTTGAGCACTAGATAATCTCAGTCCATTACGGCTACGAAGACCTAGCGGCCGTCTGAATCTTTGATGTTTTTATACGTATTTAAAAAGCTTTTGGTTAGCCTCAAAAACTTCTCGCCATGACCTCGATTAGAAACTGCATGCCACAACTAATCGATTGATATTTTATGCCCGACCAACAGGACGCTGCTTATGTAATCTCCGCAAGTACCATTCTTTATTATAAATTCTGTTTTGAGCGAGGCAAAAATCAGTTCTCTGCAGCTCTTAGCATTTTCACTTAGGGCCGCATAATTGATGTGAGTTTTGCAATAAATTGCAGTTATTTGCATTTTCCAACTTGCAGCTGGCGTAATGACCCACAGGGTTGCTGCTGCGTATGCGACGTCAGGCAAAAGTGCAACAGATACGTGCTCAATTCCATAATAGCTGATGTGCCATTAAGGCGATGAGTGGCAATTCTTTCGATCATACTGCCTTCCATTCGCCTGCAGCACCGAAGGACAGCTGGTTCACGGCAATGAGGACTTTTTGTGGGCATTCCAGTTGGCGGGGATAGACGAGGTGACGGGCGTCTTTGCCGTAATGACTGTGTGCTGCCGCAAGATGTTGCCGTTACTCATTGCTCCGTGGTCCTCGTGCTCGTTCCGTTATCACGTAATTATTCTGCAGCATTTTTAAGACTCGCATTTCCATCAAAGCCATTAATTGCAATGCTTTGTAGGTAATTATAAGTGCAGCCATTTGTAATAATACTATTATACATGTGTGGTCGTTATACATAGATATTTATATGCGTACTCCTGAGTGATAGTAAGTTTTAGTTCAGATATTAGTAATATGCTCTTTCGATTCGCAGCTCTTCTACTTGCTAGCATACTTTCAAAAACGAATACAAAAAAAATCGTCAAATTCTGTTGCACCGCGGCTACACTCCACATGTGAATGGAAGAATTGAAAAATGTATCCGTCTAAGTAACTTATGCGAGTTGTTTGTTCGATAGACACAATTCAAGGTATGAAAGCAGTTAATTCTGAAGTATAGCCAAGCATTTAATTTCTAGTCTCACCAGCTCGCTGAGGTATCTGAATTCTTTAAGTCTTGATCTTGCAAACTCGGGACATTTGAAAAGGAAGGGTTGAGATGTTTCCACCCCACAATACTGTAATAAATCTAAGGTCGCGGTGCAATCGTCATATATTTATTTTCCATTTCATCCTCCTCCATGTAGCATTTGGCGTTCGGTGAGATCTCTCAACCTTACAGCATGGACGCCGAGAGGGCAATTATCTGTTACAACGTCCGGAACTGTGAAGATGCTAGCTTTACTGTCGCTAAAGTGCACATTGGATCTTGCGACAGCGCATGATCCGAGTTTAGCCAAATTGCTGGTCAAGCTCCCGCCCAGCCCAGCTATCTAGTAGTAGAATAGACAATGAGAGGAGTGGGGAGCCCGTACCCGTTCCTATCCTTTTGCCATTGGCTAAGGTGCTTTTCTTTGCCAGCTCGACAGCTTTACAGTTCTGTTAGAACGTCCACAACTATGAAGAAGCTAGATTTACTGAGACCAAAGTGCGTACTGGATCTCTTACTATCGGTCATGGGCCAACATAATCTTGCGACAGCGCATGATACGATGGTAGCCCAATTGCCGATCAAGCTCCCGTGAATCCCAGCTATACAGTAGTAGAATACACGAGGAGAGGAGAGTCCGGACCCGTTCCTATTTTACTAATATCGAGACAAGGGTGCCTTTCCTTGGCAGTTTGTCGGCTTTACAGTTACCTTCGATTCTGCTGTGGCCTGGCAACCATACTAAACTTCTTCCAAAGTGACTCAAAGGCACTGATAACGAAGTTAGGCATTCCCTAACTAGCTTTAGAACGCACGGTTAGTGAGTTCAGGGCCTTTATCATCGCCCTGTGTCAGAGTGAATAGTCACTTCTTTGAAAGAGGCACTTCAGAGTAATAAATTTACAGCTACGTTAATAGCAGCGATCTCGTCTTATAAGCATTCCAATGCACAGGGATTCTCAAGCTGATATATTATGGATTCTTTTGTTGTAGTGGTTTTTGGAACCACTAGATTATACAGTTATGTACATATTTTGATGCAAGTTTCAGATATAATTTGCAGTGGCTGTATTTAGAACTCGATCCTCAACATTACTACCTCTGACTTTTTGTAAAATTTCCTGCTAACGGTGTAACAATATATTTTGAAATTAGAAAATCGAAAGCATATTTAAATTAATTTGAGAATACTTTAATAAAATTTTAAATATTATAAATATCGAAACAAATTTTGAAATCCAAAAAAAATGTCCACGAGTAAAATGTCCTCGTTAAGGTTATCCGATTTTATCAATAATAGAGTAGAAAAGGTGACAAGCAAAGAAAAGAAAGGAGGAGTGCTTTCAATTTGAAAAATTATTTCTAGTTATTAGGTTGTATCGAAATTGATCGAATAAATTATATTATTATTAGCAATATGACCATCGAGCTGATGAGCGTTGCCACATGTTTATTTTTTATTTCAGTGATAAAACTTGAGCAGGCTTAAAGCTATATGTATGTACTATATGCTTGTGAAAGCTTGCCAATTATTTCAAAAATTTTTTTCAATTATATTAAAAAAACCAAAAGATCACGAAACACTACTTACGATCGTCAAATTAAAAGGGGTAAAAAATATTATAATTAACAAAAAATATATAAAAAATTTTGAAAATAGTTGCCAGCTATTTGAAAATTGTGTTTAAAAAATATTTGATAAAAATGCCTACAGAGTATACATAAAAATATTTAATAAGGCTAACAACACAAAATATTATTTTGGAAGTGCTGCCACCTATTTATTTTTTTTACTAAATTAAAGTGTTAAAATAAATGATAGTGTCATTAAAGTAAAGTAGTTTGTGATAAAAAAAAATTATATAATAATTATATTATAATAATAAAATAACATAAATCAAAATTTGAAAATAGTTGTCACCTGTTTGAAATTTTTATTTTTAAAAATATGTAATGTAAATGCTTACAGAAAATACATAACAATATTCAATAAGGCCAAATATGGAAAATATATTTTTTGGAAGTGTTGCCACTAATTTATTTTTTTACTAAATTAAATTGATAAAATAAATTTTAGTGTCATTAAGCTAAATAATTTATGGGAAAAAATTATAATTCACAGAAAATATATACAAGTTTTTGAAAATAGTGGCCACCTTTTTGAAAATTTGGTTTCAAAAAATATAACATACAAATGCTTACAGAATATACGTACATAAAAATTTTAATAGGGCTAACAACAGAAAATATTTGTTTGGTAGTGTTGCCACCTATTTATTTATTTTACTAAATTAAATTGACTAAATAATTAAATGTCATTAAACTAAAGAGGTTTGTTGAATATTTAAAAAGGGAGCATATGTATTATTGCAGGGTTGCCATATCTTAATTAAATAAAATTAAGTAAATAAATTAAATGTATGCACAAAATGATTAAATTTCAGTCGTTTCAAAAATTTTATGTACCCATAAATATTTTTAAAATGTATTTATATATTACTTATATTTATACACACACCCTAATGCAAGTGCTAAACGGCAGTACATCTAGTTGAAGACACACTCCTACATAGCTGCACACTCATTGATTAACACGAGAAACCGCTGTGAAATTCACCAAGCGAATATTTTGTGGCTTATCGTTGCTGTTTCTGGGCGGACGCGGGGACGACATGGATTCTTTTCCGACGGTTTGTCCAGTCGCCCTGTATCGGTCAGTATCGATTGTACGGCAAGTGTTGTGTGAGCTGTGGTTTTTTGCGAAATTTACATTCGATATGCTTTAATTACAATTCTCTTTGTTCACCATGGCAGAACTAAATGGGAGCAGCTGCTGAACTGCAAATGAATATAGGCATACATATACAGATATATACATATATATACAGATATACATACATATGTCCATGCAATATGTCTCTTTTTTACACAGTTGTGGTTGTATGTACATATATATGTTTGGTTTAGGGAAAATAAATTTAAAGTTTTCTCCACTAAAGTAGAACACACACATATGTATATATACATATATATATTACTCAAAACCGTTATAAATTTTAAGACGTATACTCGTATACTATATGTATGTCTGTGTGGCTTTAACTGTCATTCAGTTAGTTATGTTTCTTGTTGTATACACTTCCGCTCGAATTAAGTGCTTAATTCTTTGTGTCAAGCGTTGTAAAGGCAACTGTTGTCATCGAGAAGAATTCTCTCAAATTTAAAATGAAAATAAACTTCTTGGGAAAATCAGAAATTTCGTTGAAAAATGTATTTATAGATGTTCTTAAAGTTGCTAACACACTTTATATTTGCTTTTAAACATTGTACACTTTTACATAGAATGCCTTTCACAGTGGGACAGCATCATATATTTCTTGAATAAAATTAGAAAAAGTGGTAAACTTTTTGTAATTAAATATGTCGAACTTTGTTCCTAACAAAATATTTTTTCGAGGAGTTCTTCTTCATTACTTTAATATGTAGAAAGCTTCAGCAGAGAGTTATCGTATTTTAGTGGAATTTAAGGGGTTACGTGGGTTTTGACGGCGCCGCTCGCAGCAACTCGGACTGACGTATGGAACGATTTGACGCATTTTACGTCGAGATCATAAATTGAAAGCATACAAAATATAGTTTGTGCATGAACTGAAGCCGCTTGACCTTCACAGGCGACATCGCTTCGCTCTATGGACTCTTGAGAAGTTCCGAGAAGATCCGACATTTTCGAGCCAACTTTTGTTTAAAGATTAGGCCCATTTCTGGCTCAATGGTTATGTAAGTAAGCAATATTGCTACATTTGGGACACAGAATAACTTGAAGAGATTCAAGAGCTGCCATTTCATCCCGAAAAACAAGGGTTCGGTGTGGATTGTGGCCTGGTGGAACCGGCCGATTGGTCCATATTTCTTCAAAAAAGACGCTGGTGAAGACGTAACCGTCATTGGCGACCGTTATTGCACCATGATAACCGACTATTTGTTGCCTGAAATGAAGCTCGCGATCTCGGCGACATTTAATTTCAACAAGACTACTTCCCAAACATCGCATTAATCAAGGTAATTATTGAGAGAACACTTCGGTGAGCAGATAATTTCCCGTTTTGAGCCGTTCGATTTGCCTCCAAGATCGTGTGATATCACACCGTTAGACTTTTTCCCATGGGGATATGTAAAGTCTGAAATTTATGCGAACAATCCCGCGTCGATTCAAATCTTGGAACGAGTCATCGAAAATTGGACTCAATGGATCGATCATCTGAGACGTCGACACGTCCCACAATTGAAAGAGATAATCTTCAAAAAGCAAATGCCAAGGAATGTTATTTGGAATAATGTTTATTATCCCTCATTAAATTTGAAGTTTCTATGTTTTTTTTTCAGAAAGTAGGGAACCTCGAAATGGATCACCAGTCATTTTGTGAATTTTTCATAAAATCTTTTTGGAAATTTAGCCATTGGCAGCTGGTTTCCACAGGCACCACCCAAAAACTTCTACTTTTGGCGGTCAACATATCAGACGAAGAATTCATTCAAAATCAAAGTAGATGAGTCTAGGTCGGGATTAATCGAAGAATTTGGAAGAAATTAATTTTCAAAATTAAAATTTAAAATTGCAAATTAAACAGTATTCTTTTAGGTATAATTTTTACCATAAATTGTAATCGGGAAAAGTTTCTTGAATCAATCATGAGGTCAACCTATTGGGAAGAACTGTGATTTTCATAAATCGCTTTACTGGCCGCTGTAACGGTTTCGTTACCATCGACGTTGAAAACGATGTTTCGAGAGAAACACAATCAAAGATTGAAGTAGTCGGCCGTTCCTGCTTGATGGGCCACTCACCCTAAGTTTCTGTCTTCTACACTTTTACGATTCATTATTGGATAATATGACACGTCATAGTATTTAATGAATTTTTTTTTAAATTTCAAAACTCTTGCAATTCCTTGATGGTGAACAATCTCTAGTTGAGTAAATGTGTAAAAGTAATTTTTACGATATAAATGTGTTTACTTGACCAACACTTTGTGAGCTGGTATGAGGTCCAACAATCTAGTAGTGAACCAAAAGTAGTCAACCGAATTGCCTCGAATTTCACTGTTATTGAGACTGAAGTAGCTGTTCTAGCAAGCTCATTAGCCTTGCGGTTTACTGCAATACTATTGTGACCAGATAGCCAAATTAGTCAAATCGTGTACTAACTTGGTGCTAGAAATAAGGGGTTTAGACATCCCCACATTAGACTTGAGCGTAGCAGCTCAAGGCAAATATCGCTGCCGCTGCTATCGGAATGGCTTGTTACTGGACACATTACTCGTTGAAGTTGGTTGACTTACACAAGAACAGGTTTTTGGTGGTCAGTCAAGCAGCCAATAAAAAGTTTAAAAGCAGCCAGCTATATTCAAAAGAAAGAGGGTGCGAAATGAGTTGAAGCCAGAAGACAAAAGCCAACAAGATTTTGTATGTGAAGAGTGCGGCTTGTACCTTACAAAACAGCGGTCGTTTTTGCATCAGATCGTGACTATTAATGAAAAATGAATCCGCGAGTATAACCCTAAACGCAGAATATCATATGGGGAAACTGGTCAACCAATAAAATTAACGACAAAGCCGAATATCCGTGATGGTAACACTAACGAAAACTACTCATCAAATTGTAGCGAGAGATTGACGAAAAATGCCCGGACTAGACACGCTCGAAATCATGCTGCAAGACCGGTGAAAAATTATTTGGAAAACAGCAATTGAAAAGTTCGTCTCACCAACCCTAGAGCCTACCCTTTGCCCCTTCTTACTTACTACCAATAGTTCCGGTCGATGTAGAACGCCTTCATTGGAATACAGTTTATATTATAATAGGTAACATAAATTGACTTGATTCATTCTTCGCCGACAAGCCTGTGCAGCTCTTTTGAGATGGAATCGACAAATGAGATGGGCAATATTTTAAATAATGCTATTATGTATGGTTTTCTTAATAATATTAGTCGTAACCTTTAAGACCCAACGTCGAAATTCTCTAAAAAGCATTACAAAAAGCTTAAAATTTAATTTTCAAAACGCGTTGTCGACGAACCACGATCATCAACATCAACTGATGATCTACACGTCAGTAAAATAAGGGAATCAGTCTTTGGGAACTGACGACTAACAGTCAGGGATGTTATTGGTATCTTTTCAATATTGGAAAAATCAGTGAACACCATTTTGAAAGATCATTCGGGACTAAGAAAAGTGAAAGCAAGATTGGTTTCAAAATCAGTCTACCAGGATGTCATGAAACAAATTATTACTGGCGATGAGTCTTGGATATATGCTTACGACTCGGAAACAGAGGATTAATCGTAAAAACAAGTCGGAATTATGAGCCGGAAACTCTAGACTATCTTTTGTCAAGTGTCTTTTAGAGTGTATGTAGCTAAAGTCAAAACATAACCTCAAAAATTTTTGAAAATCATCAGGAAATCTCCTCGTTATTTCAGCCGAGTTAAGAAAGACAAACATTTTAGTTCCTTAGATTTGTTGAATTTTCATTTTTTCATTTTTATAGTCCTGCTGCACTTTCTACAATTTTCTGCCCACCGTGGCTGGCGCCTGGAGATGCGATGACGTGGCATAATTGGCCGAAAGTCGTCTTTGCCAATAAGCAAGCGTATAAAATGGGAAAGCTCGATGCTTACAAGGCTACTTACACGCCGGCAACAACACACACTCACACGCTTACACTAATATTCTTGTACAAAAGCGCTGACTTACATGCCACATGCCGCATGCCGCATGCCGCATGCCACATACAGCGCAGCGCCAAACACACGGCAAGCAAGTACACATGTAAATACATGTAAGTGTGTAAGTGCGTGTGTGTGTGTGTTTGTGAAATATGCAAGACGCTATAATACACTTTCATTGCCAATAATTTTCTGCAGTCGCAAGCAAAAATGAAATTGCCAAAAGCTATTGGTTTAACACTTTATGCTCTATGCAGAGTAAATAAAACATATCCAAGGCAATTGTGTGCGAGTGTGTGTGTGTGTGTGTGGATTTTGACTTTTCTACGGCTAAATGGATAGGCAAAATATGCCTCTTGCACGCACGCACACACACCCACACTCACATATTCACACATGTGCAGCACGTGTGCCAATCTGATCTAATAAAAATATGCAAATGATGAGTTTAAATTTTGGGAATTCGGTAATTTGTATTCATTTGACACTTTAAGGTTGCTTGTGAAGCACAATTTCAAGCTCAAATGTATGTATGCACATGCAACCCTGTATGAGAAACTAGATATTGCTAGAAGTATACATACATACATACAATTTGATTTGGAGCCAAGTTCTAATAAAAAAATATTACTTTTGGAATAAAAGGAGCAGGTTAGGTTAGCTTAGTCTGGTAAGCCGATGAGCCAAGCATAGACCAGTTTTGGTTCTTTGCGATACCAGATGGAATTCACTTACTACTTAGGTCCAAGAGAAGTAGTCATCCTGTAGGATGCCTGCGCTTGACGCGAATTTTAACAGACTCTGCGGCCTTGCTATCGAGATCTCCTCCAGTGTATCATACCATGGGGACACCAGATGCCTACAGAGTAGTCTTGCAATGTTGGACAACTGTACATGAGAAGCTTCATTGTTTCCCTGATACCCTGCTTTAGACGTTTCCAGCAGTCGTCTCGATCTGTCAGCCCATTTGCGGGCGTCTGTCGCCACTGGACAGTGACCAGTTAGTATTTCGATCGTAATCCTACAGTCTCTTCTATCGAGTGCCAATAAGATATTTGTGTATTTTTGATCTACCGTTTTGCACATGACTTGTGCAGTTTTGCACCCAGGCAGCTCGTTCCATCGATTTTGATTTCTTTATCATGCATATTTCCCCAATGTTGATCACGTTTTCGGGTCTTAGCAGTACACCATTCTTGGCAATCTCGTCCACTATTTCATTGCCCTCGATGCCTTTGAGACCTGGCATGCAGTAGAAGTGAAGTTGCTTGCTTCTGGCAACACTTTCCACTGCTGCCCTGTTTCCTAAGACATTTGTGGCCGATATGCGATACAAGGTTACTTGGATGCTGCTTTGTAGATGTTAACTCTGGAATTGCCTGCAGTTACATTACAGGCCAGCTCCGCCTCTTTCACAATAGTAAAGACCTCAGCTTGAAATGTACTGCAGTGGTTCGGCAACTTAAAAGGCTGCCTTATGCCTTACTCCGGGCAGTAAATCGCCGCATCAACACATCTTCCAACCTAACATAAGCTAAAAGGAGCAGGACTTTATATGAAAAGATCATAGTGCTTAGATCGTATATACTTAGTGCTTAGTTATGGTACTTCATACGTTTTCCGTTAATGGCATATTTGAGGGCGTGGCAGTGGTCCGATTACGCTCGTCCTTACTTTTTTGCCAAGGAACACGTGTGCCAAGTTTCATCAAGTAATTTTTACTCACGTTACACCTTGCACGGACGAACGGATCGTTAGGTGAACAAAACTGTTATACTCTCTCAAAATGCTGCTATAGAGTATAAAGGTTTGAAAAATAATCCGGACACTAGTCTTCGCGGCAAACTCAATATAAGTTATTCGAGAAACAAAAAGGCCAATATTAGGTAAGGAAACCAGAATTTTGAAAATCAAACAGCTTAAACATTTACTTAGACATTGTATTTGTCACTAGTCATGAACTAAAGTATAGGAAATAGCATTATTTGGATTTCTAAAGATCATGTGCAACATTGTCCCTTCCTTCCTAGCTGCATTGTTAAAAGACGAGATCATCCAGATGCTACTAGACCAATGCAAACTTCAAACTCAGATTTTTTCGAGCTGGTCGATCCAATAACGACTTAGCTCCACCAGCAGATAGTACCACTACCTATCGCCAAAGAAGTAGCCATTATGTAGTATATTCTTTTAGAAGACCGCTGTCAACTTTTTAGCAAAATCGGACTTGTAGCTTTGTTTTAATCGTCTGTAGAAGAGGTCGGATCCGCGGATTAAAGAAAAATGGTAAATAAGCAATATCAGTCTGTGATTCGATTATTTTTATGGAGCGAAAATCATGAAACGAACTCAAAGAACGCTTGAAGGATGTAGACGATGACTCTTCTTCTTCGATAGCTACCGCCGAAAAGAGGTTTAACGAGTTTCAACGTGATTACACGCCGGTGTTGAAAGAAACACGACCAGCTTCCAAAAAAAAGGTTCGTCCGAGAATAATGCAGCGAAAGTCTACAATCTCATATTGACAGAAGGCCAATTGAAGATGTGTTAGATAGCTGAGGCAGTGGGAATCTCAAAAGTAGTACTAGTAATCAACAGAAATCTAATAAACTATCGAAAGAATGAACTTCACCCAGCAAACTTGCCCCAAAGAAGTCGACGACTGTTCTGTTCACTGAGAAGATGATGACCACCATTCTCTGAACTTTAAAAGATGTTGTTACATCAACTACCCTGTAAAGAAGTAACCGGTCCATATTATGCGGAATTATTGGACTATTTCGACGCTGAGTTACAAAAGCAACGACTCCAATTGGGTTAGAGTAAAGTGCTTTTCAACCACGCCCATCTTTAACCTGCGCTTTGACCCGATTTGAATACAAACTAACCATCACCGTATTTTCTAAATTTAGCCTCGAATTCCTTCTCTCCCAAATTTGAAACCAAAACTCCAGCTCGATGACCAACTTTGCAGACCTATAGAAAAGTAATTTTTCAGTTGTGTGTGAATCTTTCTACCGATCAGTTCATTACGGATTTTTTAAATTTCAAAATCATCTATTTTTGTAGTGAAAAGGTAGCACCGAGAACAAAGCAATGTATGGTTCCATACAATGAATGAATTCAATGAATTTCTAAACCAATTAATTATGTTGGAGGAAACGAAATAAAACTCTAATTTGGCGCAGAGGATTGCAGTAGCAAAGAGCACCTGTGGGCCAAAAATTTTTTAAAGTTGACGTGGCACGCGAGCTGCGCTGTGCAGATGTCGATTGGGAGATATCAAGAGGCATCCCGTTGTGGTCCGGAGTTCTGTCATGTCTGGAGCTTCTTCGTCTGTGTTTCACTGCATCTAGGCCAACATATTGGTGCGGCGTAGTTAAGGACCGGCCGGCCGATTGCCTTGTATGTTCCCAACAACGTTTCTTTGTTTTTTCCCCCATGTGCTGCCTGCTAGCGATTTTAGGATTTTGTTGCGGCTCTGTACTTTATCAGTAATCGCCGGGTGTGAGAAGTGAAGTAGCACAGGCTGTCGAATTTCCCACCTAAATTCTAGGGTTATTGACAGTCGGAATTTTAACGTCATCGGCTGCAATATAAAGGTCAAGTCTGTACGCCTTCGTCCAGTTAGTGAATATGGTCGCTGTGGATTTAGTTTCGTGCAACGAAGAAGCGAGGAAGCTCGGATCGATAGCCGTTTACTTTTGAGCAAATGTCATCGATTCCATTGTCCGACGTCATTATCATCAGCGTACGAGGTGATAGAATCTCCCTCTGAAGGTTGAGGGAGTTTCGAGATGTAGAAGGTAAGGAGCAACGGGGATACCTTACAGCAGAACCCCCCGTTTAACTCTTATCAATTTTGAGTTTGTACCTTGAAACAGTGCGGATGGTTGTTTACCGCTCAGGTAGTTCATAGTCCACCTCTTCAGTCCTGAAGAGAGCATAGATTTTTCGACTTTCTCAAGTAGCGTTGTATGGTTGACTGTGTCAAAAGCTACGAGGATTGTCCTCTCGCAGGGTGGTTTTTTTAAGTAGTGGGACCACTCTTCGGATTTTTCACGCATTGGGTATTTGAAGAGTGGTTAGCGACAGGTTGAGAACCATGGTGAGGAAGCTTACTTCCGCCGAACCTAGGTTCTTTAGCATCAGCTAGTAAAGCAGCAGTTCAACAGTTGAATCGGACCAATACTTAGCCCTCATATGCTTAATATAAAGATTTTCGAACTTCCGGGTGAGTTTGTAACGCATATATCGGCCAAGATGTGAGTTATCTTAATAAAATTGAGAGATCGTGGTTTTCTTATAACAGTACATCTTTGTGTTTAGAATGAATCAAATCGGGTGAAAGTATTTCCCCGGCTTTGATTGTGGCAAGTTGCAAGAGTTTAAAATGTTCGGTTCTAACCGAACTTAACGTTTCCTTACTTGTATGTTGTTATTGTTGCATATGTTTTATAA
Source organism: Bactrocera tryoni (assembly GCF_016617805.1). Classification (NCBI taxonomy): domain Eukaryota; kingdom Metazoa; phylum Arthropoda; class Insecta; order Diptera; family Tephritidae; genus Bactrocera; species Bactrocera tryoni. The sequence continues at coordinate 24,113,258 of NC_052503.1, read as the reverse complement.
CCGTCAAATAGTGTTATACATGAGAACATAACCTCAATGTAATTGTATTCATAGCAAAACTATTTGCCTTTCAACTTTTTCACACTCTAAGCGCAGAAATCTCTGACCTAATGGCAACATAGTGGCATCACTGTGCCAAATTCAAATTCAAAAATGCAAATTAAATTTGACGCTGCCGAGAATGATGTCAACATGCCTCACAGTTGTGCGGCTAACCGACGTTCTTAGCGAAATGCAAACACCCAAAGTATATATGTATGTATGTGTGAGTATGTCAATATGTATGTGCGTGTGGGTGTTTGTTTGGTAGACGCGTGTAATTACCATGCCAGCGCCAAAAACTTCTAATTACACATGACAATGGCGCAACAAAAAGCGTTAAAGCGCTGCTCTGCTGCGCTGTTGCATGCCACATATGCATGTAGTAAATGCAACTTAACGGCAATTGTGCTTACGTTTTTCCCCCGCCAACACGTAACTGTAAATGCAAATAGTTGAAAAGCGGAAAAGTTGAAATGCCAAAAAGTCAGGCGAGCGAGTTTAACTGCATGCGCATGTAGATATGTGTGTGTGGGTGTGTGCGTATTGTGGTTGCGTTTGGCCAATGTGTTTTAATGAAGGCATTAAACATTAACATTACCTCCGACCGATTTGCTTTGCATATGCAATTAACATTTGGCTGGCAGCTTGCTGCTGAATTATTGCCATTGCCAAATTGTTTCAGGTATTTACAGTTTATATATGTATGTGTGCGTGTAGTTATTAACGGCTGTTGCCTGTCGTATTACGATAATGATGATTTTTGAACAAGAGCTTTGTGTTGGTGTGTTGCGCTTGCTTCAAAAAAATTATTTTTCTGAATTCAGAACTGATTTAACTTTCGGTGTCTCTAAACTTGTTTATATCGAAATTTTATAGACATTCTGAATAATATATTTTTGAATAAAGCTTTCAAAATGAACGCTAAAATTGTTACTTTCTTACATATTTTTCCATAGAGCAACCTTTTCAGATTTTGGAACAATAAATAGCCGAGCTTCCTCTAGAATATTCATTGAACTTTAATTTTTTAATAACAAAATAAGCATTTCCTTTAAATAAATATGCAAATATAACCGATAGTTCAGCTTATAATATTCTTTATTATTTTAAAACAAGAAAAAGCCATAACTTCGGTTGCATCGAAGCTGAATCACATGTGCATTTCTGTTAGTAACTATGTGTTCAGTTTGTATGGAAGCTATATGCTATAGTCAACCGATCTGAACAATTTCTTCGGAGATTACATTTTTGTCTTAGAAAATAACATGTACCAAATTTCGTGAATATATCTTGTCAAATGTGAAAGTTGTCCATACAAGCATTTGATTCCGATCGTTCAGTTTGTATGGCAGCTATATGTAATAATGGTCCGATATCGGCCATTCCGACAAATGAGCAGCTTCTTGAAGAGAAAATGACGTTTGCAAAATTTCAAAACGATATCTTAAAAACTGAGGGACTAGTTCGTATATATACAGACAGACAGACAGACGGACATGGCTAAATCGACTCAGCTCGACATACTGATCATTTATATATATACTTTATAGGGTCTCCGACGATTCCTTCTGGGTGTTACAAACTTCGTGACAAACTTAATATACCCTGTTCAGGGTATAAAGAATCAAAATTACTTAGAAAGGTAAAAGCTTGTACTGATTTCGTTTAACTCTCCTTTCAAGTAGTTATATAACTAGTTGCATTTAGAGGTAGTCAATACAGAAGCTTTGACATTCTCAGAAGCTGAAGTACTCTAATATTATATTAATATTATATATGATGATATCGCTGGCTTGAGACACCGATAGATGAGACCTGCCTATTCAGCCTGCTTACCTAAAAACTTACTGATCCCAGTTCAGGCAAATAATCCTCCTTTGGATCTTTAAAATCATACTATTGTGAGCAATAAATAGTAAGACTTTGTTCATAATTTTTAAATTCTTAATTTATTTTTCAAAATCTATGTCGTCCCCCTCAAAGTAATCCCTGTTGACTACAATACACTTGTGTCAACGTTTTCTCCAATCCTCAAAATAGATTTTAAGCCCAATTTCCGGAATAACCTCCAGTGCGCGTTTCATGTTTAATATCTTCAAATGACTCAAAACGGTTTGTCGAGAGCAGTCTTTGAAGTTTTCTGAGTAGCCAGAAGTTACACGGAGCTTAATCAGGTGAATACGGTGGTTGCGGCACGGAATGGGTTGAAAATTTCCGAAAAAGTCACGAACAGTCAATGCAATATGCGACGGTCCATTATCGTGGTGCAAAAACCAAGAGTTGCCGGCCCATAACTCCGGAGTCTTTTTACGAATAGCTTTTACACACAAATATTATTCCTTGTGGACTGTTGGGCTGGTCGTAAGAAATTCGAAGCGCACCACACCACGATAATTGAAGAAAACTGTCAACATAACTTAGATTTTTGGCCTTCTTGAACTTGGTTTTGTCGGTTTCGGTTCATCTTTGCCTCGATATTCGGCCGATTGATCTCTGTTTCCGGGTTGTAAGCATAGATCCAAAACTCATCGTAGTCATCCTGTTAGTCGGAAAGCATTGTTTGACAGACGTTAACGCGACTCTGTTTTTTCGATAAAATTGAGTGATTTTGGAGCCAATCGTGCTTTCACTTTTCTTAGGCTCAAATGATCTTTCAAAATGGGTTTCACTCAGTCTTCCGATATTCATAGATTCCCAAGCACCAGTTCCTTAATTTTATTGACGTCTTGATCATTAGATGTTATTGATGGCCGTCCTAGACGTAGTTTGTTGTCAGCGCGTTCTTGATCCTCTTTGAGTAATTTGTATCAATCCAAAAAACAATAAGTGTTCCTATAATGTTAAGTAAGCGAGAAAGTTTTCAACCGAGTAAGTATAGATCACCTCAATAGCCGGTTAAAATTTCGTGAAATATAAAAAATTAGTATATAATTTGTCTTTTGCCTTAAAGACGTGGAAAGTCCATTGACATAGTGTTATTTAGGTTAGGTTATACTGGCCGGCTATCACGTCCTACATAGACCTACTGGTCCTTAGTAATTCCAGATGGAGGTTCAGTGTAATTTGAGATGAAGAATTTGTCACAAACTGACTCCAAGGGTTTTTGCGAACTTTAAAAGCAACTTGATGTCTACATTTTATACTTCGTCCAGCCCTTTGAACTCCGAAGCACCTAGATACTTGAGTTGAGTTATAGATAGTGCTGGAAAAAGGCATAGGATGTGTTCCAGCGTCTTTCTCATGTTAAGTTCTCTGCACATTCTGCATTTTTCGTTATCACTAAATGCCCATCCGGCTCGCTTGTGATGGCATTAGGTTGTGACCTGTCAAGAGGCCAACAGCCGTCCGGCAGTTTTTTCGAAACCCCGTGAGTAAGAAGCAAGCGAAGTTCCCAAAGAGTCTCTTTCACATGATAATGGCGATCCTGCTGAAAGTGAAGAATTCACTGGACCTCCTGCGATTGCACAGCTGCTGGTAACTGATTTGGTCTGAGGCCTACCAGTCTAGTAGTGAGCCACAGGAAGCCACATGGAGCTATTAATCGTTCCCATCCACTGTTTTTGAGACTGAAGTGTCTGTCCTAGTAAGCTCATTAGCCTCACAACTTCCTGCAATACTGCTATGACCAGGAGTTCAAACCATTCTAATTATAAATAACTCCAAGATAGAGATAAGAACTCTAGATATCCTTTAACTAGTTTCGTGCGCACTATCAGCGAGCTCATGGCTAATGTCGTTGCCATACTCTCTAAGTGGATATTGACTGAAAGATCCTATGCTCCAGAGCTGTAAATCCAATGCTACGTTAATGGCACTACATTATCTCCCAAGCGGACTTGGTCAGGAAGACTAATATTAGAGCTTTTGGAAAGTCCCCGATAGGCATATACAGCTGTTAATGATGCAATTAAAGAAACAGCATTTGAAAGTCGTCATGTTGCCGTCAGAGAGTCTGCTATGATGATCTCAACATCACTTATGGATGGAATCAACAACTTTTGTTTAATCTTTTGGGTATGCAGTGAGTAAATGCCATACTCGTACCCAAAATCTGAAACTTTTGCAAAAATTACTTCGCGTAGAGGTCGCAAAAGGAATGTCTAACAACGAAGCTGATTTAGTAAGTGCATCATTACTGTTACCAAGATGTAGGGTTATAAATATGACGTCGAAAAATGAGCCGTACTAAAAACAAACAGTTGGTCAAGAATCACGGTAATGCTTATTGTTTCCTTTGATTACCCTGTTGTCGTACACCATGAACTCGTTCCAAAGAGTCCAACGTTGAATGGGGAATACTACATGGCCATGTTGAGTAGTCCACTGCAAGCAATAAACAACCAGATTTGTTGGCAGAAAATTTACAGACTTTTCACCTCGATATTGCACCGGCATCTAGCATGATTGTGACTGACTTTTTGGGCAAACAGCAAACGAGAGTCATTATTCAGTCAACGTATTCCACAAATTAGATATCCTAATAAGTACAGGAGTCAAAACTGAATAATCTGCTTTGGTGATGGCGGCATGAGTCCAATGAAGCCATAGAAAGTCTGCCAAAGACTTAAGGCCGAGGCTTCTAATAAGTGTATGGAAATTAAACTTTGGCATGCCTGCATTGACTTAGGGGCTTATTTTGATGCTGGTAGTACAATTTTTTATTAAAATAAATGAAAATACATATTTTTTTGCCAGTCCGGGTCAAGTTTGGTATTAAGTGGAATTAGGCGAAAAAAATCAAACGGATCATTATTAGCTATGGTTGAACTTTGTATGCGGCATGCGTGACGCAAATTAGTTGCGCTACTTAACTTCGTTGCACTCCAACGGTTTTGCTTGAAAATTTTTCGCCTCAAAATTGTTTAGAAAAATATGAAAAATTATTCTACTTGTATTTAATGAATATTGCCGGAGAAAAAGGTCTACATTGTGACAAAAAAGCACCGAGAGATTGTGATTAAATTGCCCGGCTAAATGATATTTCAAAGGAATATATTTTGCTAAATTACAGTCCACAGTCCTTAGTTAATAGGCCAAATATGAGCGCGTTCTGTCAACCAGCTTGTTTCCAGCAGCTGCTAAAGTCGGTACACTTCAGTAGTGTGTTGCGATTTTTACAATGGATAAAAATATCGAACACAGAATTTGTCTAAAATTTTTTATTTCTAACCAAATTTTGTGTGCGGAATAATTGCGAATGTTGCGGTGATGCAGTTTTATCAAAAAACAAGTAAGGAAGGGCTAAGTTCGGGTATCATCGAACATTTTATACTCTCGCATGATAAAATGATAATCGAGATTTCATTATACGTCATTTACATATTTTTCAAATACCGTATTTTTGTAAAGTTTTATTCCGCTATTATCATTGGTTCCTAATGTTTATACTCGTATTATACAGAGAAGGCATCAGATGGAATTCAAAATAGCGTTATATTGGAAGAAGGCGTTGTTGTGAACCGATTTCACCCATATTTCGTACATGTTATCAGGGTGTTAAGAAAATATTATATGCCGAATTTCATTGAAATCGGTCTAGTAGTTCCTGAGATATGGTTTTTGGTCCATAAGTGGGCGAGGCAACGCCCATCTTCAATTTTTGGAAAAAGCCTGGATGCAGCTTCCTTCTGCCATTTCTTCCGTAAAATTTAGTGTTTCTGACGTTTTTTGTTAGTCAGTTAACGCACTTTTAGTGATTTTCAACATAACCTTTGTATGGGAGGTGGGCGTGGTTATTATCCGATTTCTTCCATTTTTGAACTGTATATGGAAATGTCTGAAGAAAAAGACTCTGTAGAGTTTGGTTGACATAGCTATAGCAGTTTCCGAGACCCACTTTTCCAAAAAAATTGCGTCCAAATATGCCCCTCCCTAATGCGATCCTTTGTGCCAAATTTCACTTTAATATCTTTATTTATGGCTTAGTTATGACACTTTATAGGTTTTCGGTTACCGCCATTTTGTGGGCGTGGCAGTGGGCCGATTTTCGAGAATCGTTGAAGACATGCCTCATCTGGACGACCTTCGACCTCTTCAACTGACGAAAATATTAGAAGAGTGATGGATATGGTGCTTGAAAATCGTCAGCCAAGTCTTAGAGAGATGCTAAGAGAGCTCGAAGTCTCTCGCGGGTTCGTTCGAATGATTTTGGTAGATATTTTGTGTATGAAACGCGTTCTTGTTCGACTAGTCCCGATAAAGCTGAATTTTGTTCAAAAAGAGTAACGAAAACAGGTCTCTGTGGACATTCTTGATAATGCGAATTCCGATCCCACATTCATGGAGAGCATTATAACCGCTCTAGGACATGGGCTTATGAGTTTCACATGCAAAAAAGTCAACAATCTTTCGAATGGAGGGTAAAAAAGAGCTGAAATAAAAAAAAAAATCATATCAAAGCCGCACAAAAATCAAGTTGATACTCATTGCTTTGTTTGATATTCCTGGTTTGCTGCATCATGAATTTGTTCCAGAGGGACTGACGGTGAGTTCTTATTCTTTCTATTTGGCCGTATTGAGTCGTTTGCGTGAGAACATCCGTCGAAAACAGTCGGAATTATGGGAAAACAATTCATGGGTTTTACACGATAATAATGCACGATCTCATCGAGCCACGATTGTGTCTGAATTTAAAGCCAAAACCGCAACGAATACCATCGATCAACCACAGTATTCACCAGATTTGGCTCCGTGCTATATTTTCTTATTCCCAAAACTGAAATTGCCGCTCCGTGGAACCCATTTTCAGTTGATCGAAGAGACAAAACAATACTCGCTGAAGCAGCTGAAGGCCAACTCAAAGAGTGTTTATGAAGAATGTTTCGAGTACTGGAAAAATCGTTGGCATAAGTGTTTTACATCTGGTGGGGATTACTTTCAAGGCGACACAATGAATATTGATGAATAATTAAATATTTTGCGTTTTATTTACAATTTCCGGGTACTTTTTTTGCACAATGTAATATCACTCTTATAATAAATCTGCTTAATACTTGTCAAGCGCCTTTGTCACACACACCCAAGCACTCAAATATATGTACATACATATATTGACTGGGAGTAAATTGTCCGTGTACAAAAGCATTATGTGCTACGCTTTACTTCTGGCTGAAATGCCATTCAATTAACTGAAAAATGTTCAAAGCGATTTTATACTCAAATATATACATACATATGTGTGTGTGCCTTTGTTGGCGAGTATAAGGACCCGAACAATTTCGATATTATCTTGTAAAGGTAATTTAATTAACCGTGACCGAAATATGTAAGCACTCAAACGCTTATATAATACAAAATGTACCGTTATTAGGCAGCCAACAACAAATTCGTGTGTGTGTGTGTATGAGTGTTTGTGTGATTGAAAGCATAAAGCTGTTGCACAACTATGCCGTTATTGCATCTATTATGATGCCACTAAAAGCCACCCACCGCCATTTATGATAAGCTTTAGAAATTTCGCCAGCGAAATGACAAAACACACGAAATTCCCAGCAACAGCAACAACAACAACAAAAGCATTGAACGACAGGCACCGCCATTAACAAAGCCCATTGTCGCTGGAAAGCCGAATACATACAATATAACCATAATAGATGAATGGCTGAAATACGCCGGCGAACAATGATAGTCATTTGAGTCACCTTGTGGTGTGTGTGCTCACGGAGTTACTTAGTTCTTGCAGAGCGTCTAATCCATACCTAATGACCACACAAGCCACAATTTCACAATTTCCTTCGGATCACACTTGGCGGATATTCGACCAGCGAAAGCCACGTGCAGCCATAAGCGACCGGGCACACATATATTAACAGGCACCCAAATAAACATACATCCACGCCAAATGCATCTCTGCATATTTATGTACATATGTACATGGTCCCCATCATGGTCCAGCGATTTTGTATCGTTTAAGCTGAGCTCTTTTCAATTGCGCCAGTTTGTAAGCGAAAGTGCTCCTTCACACACACACACGCACACACACATAAACGGTGAGTGACTTTCTATTCATGCTTTATGGCGGCATTAAGGTGAATGTATGTATTTTCCTAGCGGAAGGTAATACTTGAGAGCCGGAATTTGCGCCATTTCAGCCGCTGACAATGACCTGAATTGTTGGCGTTTTGGCTCTTCGGTCCGCTGGCTGCCGCACAATGGCTGGAAATGTGTTTAAAGTGAGAGTGCCTTGGGCTTATCTATAACTACAACTGAAGAAAGTGAACTGTTTTCTTTTTATTCGGAAAAAGACGCGGCACTGGCTTTATTAAATGCCTTTAGAAAGCTATGTAATCATTGGTATAAGCATATACATTTCTTATCTTCTTCTTTATAAGCGGATTCATTCTCATTTTACTTTTTATTCATTTCCACTTTCTTTTTTGTATACACACATTTTCTGCTTATATTATCTTCTTATCTTGTCTTCATGCTCATTTGAATATTAATATATCTTAACATCTTTGAATCGTTACTATTACCTTTATATATGTTCTTCATTCATTCTTTATCTATATCTTCAACTTACATATTTTCCCACTTTTACTGTCATCCTTTTCTTAATCCTGTTTTTGTTTCAGATTTTTCGCTTTCTATCCAATTATTGATATAGTTATAAGTCAGAATTATTATGCCACTTTAATTTATAATCGATATATTTTCGATAACATATTTATCGATTTAAAAAAAATTATTGGTAAAATTTTACTTTTCGTGCAGAATAATAAATCGATAAACATTAGAGCTAATAACGCCATAAAATTTTTGTTAACATGTTATCGATATTTTAATTTATTAATTTTCTACAGATTTCAACATTCGCTAAATTTGAATTTAAGTTTTTTAACGGAAAGAAATATAAGTTTTATTTATCGGTAAAATTGTAATTTATAATCGATATATTTTCGATAACATATATATCGATTTAAAAAAATTATCGGTAAAATTTTACTTTTCGTGCAGAAATATAAATCGATAAATATTAGAGCCAATAATGCCATAAATGGTTCTTAACATGTTATAGATATTTTAATTTATTAATTTTCTACAAATTTCAACATTCGCTAAATCTGAATTCCATTTTTTTTACGGAAAATAATTTAATTTTTCTGTAAGAAATTTTTTACACTAGCCGATCTGCACACATTCATTTTATTATGCATATGCATATGTATTATCGATAACAAATTTATCGATATTTAAAATTATTTGATCGTTAAATTCGTGCACAAAAGTAAATCGATATATATTAGTAATGCCAAGTTTTATTAGCAATTTATCGATATTTTAATTATCAACGAATAAAATTGAAAATTTGAAATCAACCTTTTTTTACCGGAACTTATTTAATAAGAAACTTTTTCCTCTACTCGATCTTCAATCGATATATTTTCGATAACATATTTATCGCTATTTAAACATTTTTATCGTTATACTTGTCTTTTTCATGTATAAAAATAAATCGATATATATTAATAATGCAGAGTTTCGTTAGAAATTTACCGATATTTTAATTGTCAATGAAAAAAATTGACAGATGTTGACAATTGCTAAGTTTAACAACATTTTTTAACGGAAAATAATGAAAATTATTAAATGCGAAATTTTTTTCACCACTTGATCTTCACAATTTCAATTTAAAATCGATATATTTTAGATAAAAATTTGTCGATATTGAAAATTATTTAACAGTAAATTTTTTTTCGTGCACAAAAATAAATCGATATATATTAGCGTCGGTAATGCTAAATTTCGTTAAAAATTTATCGATATTTTTATTATCAATGAATAAAATTGACAGATTTCGACATTCGCTAAATTTAAAATCCACATTTTTTAATGGCGATTAATAAAATTTATTATATAAGAAGTCTTTTACCACTACCCGATCTTCACACATTCAATTTCTAATGCATATAATATCGATAACTATTTATCGATATTTAAAATGATTTATAAATAAGCAAATTTGCAAAAAACGTCATGATTAAAAAAAAAAATAACGGTAGAAAAATTGCTACATTTGACAATTATGATGGAAATAATTTCCATAGTAAGCTTTTGGTTTCAGTTACCTTACTGCAGATATAAGTTTATTGGTGAATCCAATCAATTTTTTTTTTTTTTTCGACTTCGTACCGGTTATCGTGATGTCAAAGGTGCTCCACACTTTAGAATAACGATTAGCAAAATATCGACAAAGTAATGGAAATCGTCGGGTTCGACTATGTTAGATCTGATCCGATTGCTCAGGAACTAGATATGGCTCAAAAACCCGTCTGGGAACACTTAAATAAGGTTGGTTAGAAAAAGAAGGTGTATGGACCACAATAAAACCCTTTATCGTCCAAATTTCCCTCTGCAAATCGCTGCTGATCGCAATAGTATCGATCCATTCCTGAGGCGGATGGTTACTATCGATACAAAGTGGGTTATTACGAAAACACCTTTCGAAAGTATCAGGAAGAATTTACTGTGATATTGGTGGTATTAGCACGAACGTATTTACTGCGAGCTTTTCCTCTATGGCCAAATAGACGGTCCATTTGTTGACAGTAGATATCCAAACTAGCGACTAGCTTTCTCCAATAGGAGATCAATTGTGTTCCATCAGAATAAAGACATCTGGATAATGACTCGCTGAAAGTTCCGGGAGCTTGAGAGAATCTGGTACTAAGTGATTATCTGTCTTTCTGTCCATGGCGAATGAGGTGGCTGGTGAAAATTTCATTTCAAGAGCAATAAACTAACAAGGTTTCAATGAGTGTTGGCAAAATGAAAATACCTTAAAATAACAACAAGTTATCCGATCTTTCTAACTATGGCAAAACGCATATTGAATAATAAATTAGAGGCCTTATATTTTGGAACCCTTGCGGTTTGCACTGTAGAAATAACTATAAAAATGCCTTATAAAGAATTTTAAAGAAGTTTCCATTGCTCCTGTGGGACTTAACCCAGGGGTTGCTCCGTTCAATGAGCGCCACAATCAAATGCCTCTAGGCTATCTCACTGAATGGTGCCACCAGTTTGTAGATTGACGGCTTCTCTTGGCCTCACTTGTTGCTTTGCTTTGTAGCATCGTCCTTTCGCTTCAGTCACTGGCCCCTCTGTTGGCCGTAATCCCCTCTTCGATTCGGTTCGCAAACTTCGAATCTTTGGACGAGAATTGCGCTCAAGATGCGTAATACGCTCGTCCTTCCTCCATTTTTCCCTTAACCCTAGCCAACCTCTCCTTCCCTTCCTTCGACCGGTTGAACTTGTAGCTAAGTCTTTGATGGACTTTGACCGCCGCTTTTGCATATTACTTTCACATTCATCCGCTGCTTGCTGGGATTTTTTCTGGGCCTACCTTTTAATGCCGAATCAGCACCCTTGGCATTCTCCGGAGAGCGAAGAAAAGCTTTTGAGGTTCGAGTGTCTATGAATGGTGGTGTTACCTTCACAATAAAGTGGTAGTACCTACTTCTCCCCTTACGTTTGGGCTGATATCCCAGCCCTCTTTCTTCTTTTGTTCTCCTCCATGGTGAGTTTATTTTTACCTCTAACCTCTACCCTCAGCGTTTTATACCTACCAAAAGGTATCTCATTAGCGTTAAGAGAGGTAGCCATATATCTTCCTCCTCCAGTGTCGTAAGCCAAAGCAAAGTAACCAAGAACAAAAGTATGGATATAAACCTCTGGATTGGCTAGATGCTGCTGCTCGCATCGCTAGACCCGCTCTAGGGACTAGCCCAGTTGCCAAATCGAGGCGGTGCTGGCAGCGACGCTCATTGCCTGGTCAGCACTGGTGTGAAGGATATAGCTTAGAGGATGTAAAGGTGAGGTAAAAACAGTACTCTCTCGGTTTCAAGGCTCTGAAGCGAAAATCTGTTGCCAAGACTTCAACTACGTTGCATCGCCAGTCGAGCATGCAAGGACGCGTGTCTTAGTCGATTTAGAATCAAATAATTAAGAATTGAAATTCTCTGTTTTACTGACTTTTATTAAACAGTTATTCAACTTAAAATTTAGTCATCCATATTTGTCACGCTCTCTGGCAATTTAATTTGTGCTTTTCAGACTGAATCGCCATTTGCGCCCAAAATACATTTTTTTTTGCTATGCGTGTCTAACGGTCTTTCCCAATAAATGCCAACATTTCAGTGCAATCAATAAAAAAAGGTCAAGTTGAACCCAAATAAACATGTCAATCACCAGAGGAATTGAGAACCGTTTAATAAAAAACGAACTGTCAGTTACTGCCAGAATGAAGCCATCACAAGCCCCTCTTTAAACACATCAACTGAGTGAAAAGGGTAATATTTGCTGAAGGTGAATTACCACTGATTGAGTGTTAGAAAAAAACTACTGAACTGGAAGCCGGCACAAAAGAGAAAAATAGTTTAAAACCATGGCAAAAAAATTAACGCACTTAAATGGGGTATTACATATGTACGTGTTGGTGTATATAACGGGTCACTTTTTTAAATAACTTGACAAAAAAAAATATTAAATAAATTGGTCAGAATCAAAACGAGACAAGCTTTCATGAGCGCCCAAACCGGGTCAGAGATGAAATGAACCAACTCGTATCACTTCAGGCTTCCTACATGAGAAATATGTAGGGGATTGAGATGGTTTTTGAACTCGATACGGCCGTAGAATCTCTGGATGAATGAAGAAGCCGAGTTGATCTGAGCTGGTCAAGAAAGAAGCTATTCAAACTAAGTTAAAACTAAGTTAAGATAAATTTATAAAGAGAGTTTGAGAAGTCTTGCATAGTGTTACGGGTTTCGTAGCCAAATATTGTTTGAAAAAGAAAGCAAAGATTGTGTTAACTTGGGCTGACCTGAAGCAATAAAATCTTTCACAAATAAAAAATTTGTTCATACAAGAACTTGTACGAGTTGATGCAAAGGTATCTTAGCGTCGTAACAAATTGGACAAGAAACTCGAGATCGTTCAACGAGATGCGCTCCACAGCATGTGTGGTACACGAAAGGTCCACTCCAATCATGGTACTTAACACCATCTTGCACATATTGTCCGTAGATATCGGCGGAAGGTGTATGGTTGCGAAAGTTGCTATCAAACTCAGAGAATCTGTGTTCCTAAAAAACACGTGTCTGAACACTCGGAAATCCGCACTCACTTTGACTTCATACCCGATCTCGCGGATCGTGAAGTCGCCAAAACGTACTGTGTTGGCTCCTTCTCTGCCTATATACTGGCGAGAGAGTTGTAGATGGGAAGAAGCCGTTGGAGAAGAGGGGTTATGAACTTCTTTACTGCTTTGGGGGAGGGTTGGTGCAGAGGTTCATTGACAGGAGCTCTATAAACTTCAGCTCCAACTTCCTGACTATTGCAGTGTTTTCCAGGCCGAGGTTGCAGCCATTAAGGCATACGTAGCAGTGGATTTACTTCTTCGGAGTGCAGCTTGCTTCAGAGAATTTTGCAAAGAGGAAGGTGAGGGGCGTGATTGAATTTTGAAAGGTTTCCAACGATTTGAGTATCTCAATTTCCGACAAAGCTACCTGTCTAGATCTAAAAGATCTATAACTCTTGTAAACAGATTTTTTTCTCATAACCTCAAAACTTATTTAAAAACTTTAAATAATCAAAATTTTGTTTTTTTTTTGTTTTGACTTGAACGATGTGTTTCTTTCATTTTCTTTCACGAAATTTGGTGTAAACTCATAATTTTGTGTCTCAAACATACTGTATTTTTTTAAATTAAATATCTACTTTTTTTCCTCGTATTGACGTAAAATCGAAAAGAGACTCTAATTTTGAACCAAACAGTTCCAAGTTTAAATCTGAAAAAGCAGTTTTAAAAATTAAAATAATTCTATTTGGCTCTCAACGCCGCTCTTGGCCAAATATAATGCAAATGCAGTGTATTTAAATACGCGGCGACCATTTTTCAATTACTACTTCGCTTACAATTTCGCATTCTGCTCATTAACAGGCTGTCGTTGTAGCAGATTTCTGGCAATTAGTTTCAATTTCAAAAGATTAATCTCGTCTTTAGTCGTTGGCGCGACTGCCAGCCAACCATTTTCGTTTATTCCTCCTTATTTCTTCATTTAATCTAGCACTTAGTTGGCATATGGATTGCCTCAAAGGAACCACATACATTTAGCTATATAACCATATATATATATACGTCACTGTATATAATGTATACAATATTATTATATATATGTATACCATATCATACCATATATACATATATATTTCCTTATATACATAGTATGTATATATGTAGAGTTATAGCATTTTTCCGTACCGTTTTCGCCGTTTCTGCGCATTTCCTGCGCGATAATTAAAATGCCGTTTGAAAGAGCATCCGTCCATTCTTTATCTCATCAAACAGCCACTGCAACGGTCCAGCCGAGCAGCCAAGTTGAGCGACCATCAATTAAGTGGTCGTCTGTCATGTTTGCTATTGCGTCAATGTGATGCTGGACAAATGACTTCATTTAGCTGTTGACGGGTAAGCGGACATTGGGTTTGGTTTTAAATTTTTGGTGAGGAAATGCTTTTGTTTTCTAATATTTATTTTGTGAGTCGAAACAAATTTAATTTGGTTAAAGCCTGAGTGGTATTTTTGTTGGGTTAGTTGATTTCCATGCGTTCTTTCCGTAGTCCAGACACACATTGAGGCTCTTTCTTTAATTAATAATTATTAAAATTTTCGACTACTCAGTGGTTTCAGGTCTTACTCTAGTGTTTAATATACCACTTTCATTCCACAACATTCAAGTAATTGGAATTATCGTAAGAGGCCTTGGCTACATTCCTTCTTCTTCTTTTTGCAGGTCTTCCTCTTCCTCTACTTCCCCCGCAGGTTAATGCGTCGAATCCTCTGAGAGCTGGAGTGTTTTCGTCCATTCGGACGACATGACCTAGCCGGCGTAGCCACAAGAGTTATTTCTAATAGCGTTTCACAAGTTCATATAATTCCTATTCTTCGTTTACTAACCCTTTTACTTAGGTGAAGTGACTCTCTATCAACGTTACTTTAACTAGTTTAGTTGTGGAACATGCACAAACCGAGCAAAAGTGTCAAAAGTGGTTCCCACGACTTCAAAGTGGTGACTTTGGCTTGGCGGACACAGATTGTGTAAGTATTACTCGATGAAGATTATTGGTAAAGACAAGAGTAGAAGGTGAATGCATTCAAAAGTAAAGAAATTCGGTGTCATATGAGTTGAAGATAAAAATCATATGTGAAAACTGGTAAATCGGCCAAATCAACGGCAAATCCAAATATCTATGGTGACAAGGTAATGCTCTGTATTTGGTGCGATGAGCAAAGCGTGCTCCTAAAACTGCATTAATAACTCCTAAAACTCATCAAATTGAAGTGCGCTATTGCCGAAAACGACCACAATTTGCGACTAGACATGGGAAAAAATTTTCTATCATGACAACCTCGACCTCATGTTGCAATTGATGTTAAAAACTATTTGGAAAACAGGGGTGGGGAAGTTTAGACCAGACCTTGCCTCTTCTAATCACCTACTGTTCCAGTAGAAGCAAAACGCGCTCAATGGAATACTGTTCACATCAGACAGGTTATTAAAAATTTGCTTGATTCATTCTTGGCCCCCAAGTTTTTTTGGGACCAAATCCTCAAATTGCTAGAAAGATAGGAAAATGTAATAATGTAATAAGCTCCTAAGCGGCCTATTTGATGTCTTTTCCATATTTTTTCCCGTGTCGATATGAAAAGTCTGACGTCTATGCGAACAATCCCGCTTCAAATCAGGCCTTGGAGTAAAACATCTCGCGTGTCATTCGCCAGATACCAAAATGCTCGAACGATTAATCGAAAATTTGACTTAACGGATGGACCATCTGAGGCGTAGCCACGGCCAACATTTGAAAGAGATAATCTTCAAAAAATAAATGCCAAAGAATATTCTTTCGAATGATAACAAACATTCTCCATTAAATTCGAAGTGTCTGTGTTTTTTCTGTAAAAATGTAGGGCACCTTGAAATGGCTCATCCGTTGGCTGACCTTTGGAATGATGATTAGGGATTTGTTACGAGAACCGTGTATTGAAAAAAGAGTATTAGTGCCCTTAATCGATAACTGATTATTTATAATGACTTGTCGATTAATTTTAATTCGACAAATATTTGTTTGTGTATTTAAAATCATTGACTGTATAGTTTGCTTGGTTTTTAAGTGCATTGAAGCTCACTTAAAATCGGCAAGCGTCGATGACTGTGTCTTTATTTCAGATTTTTCAGATAATTTTCAAACAATAAAAATTATTTGAATACTCTTAATGAACAGTTATCAATTTATTTTAATTGTGATGATACTTTTAATAGATTTTTAGTTTTATTTTATTTATGAAGATACTTTAAATCGAGAGCTAGCAATTTTTTTTTATTTTATTTATAATGATTTTTCGATGACTTACAGAATCACAAAAAAATTGTAAATCGATAAATGAAGACTAGTTTATGTCACTGAAAATGAAGATAATTATATTAAGTCATTAATTAAGTAATTTAAACAAAGGTTAAATATTTTCTAATTATGCAGATTTCATGGGCTTGAATAAATTCTTCATTTATCTCATTACAAATCACATATCGTCACCTCAAATGAAAAACCACGCATCATCAAAAAAATCGAAATTAAATTTTTGATGGCTTACGATTTACTATACCATAGTACATATGTATATGTATCATAAAATTTTAAACTCACGCCGTCAGATATAACCAGTATATAACCAATATAAAAGCAAGATGTAACCAATACATAACCAATATATAACCAATACATAACCAATATATAACCAACATATAACCAATACATAACCAACGTATAACCAACATATAACCAACCTATAATCAATATATAACCACCATATAACCAATACATAACCAATATATAACCATTTTATAACCGAAACTCAAATTTTGTTTCATAATGCGCGGCTTCTATTATATCGTTTTTCCTTCGCCTGTAAACTTATGAAAAGTGATGTTACGTTATTTTGCATTTTATGTAGGTGACGATATTTTCAACTAAAATTAAATTGCGCATTCTCTGCAATAAATATGAAGCAAATAATAATGATATTTTTCCAACGAAAAATTGTTTGTAAGGAGATTCCATGTCACAATCAGTGACTTTGATTCAACAAATTTGATAAATTAAATTCAATGGAAATAACGGCATATTGTCAACAAACAAAACGTAAATATTTTATTCAAATATGATATAATTGAGTGTAGTTGTTGTTAATATGAGCCTTTCTGGCGAAGAAATCGACAGATGGCTTTCCATTGCCTGGGGGCTCAATTAAACGTTAATTAAATTTGCAATGCCAACTAGGAAGCCAATTTATATTGTATGCACAATACTTACTCCTACACTCACACACACACACACACATACACACACATATATATACATATATACACGCAGAGGTGAGTATAATGCCGAAGTATTAACCGCAAAATGTCAGCACTTCATGAGCTCCGAAAAATCAATTTGTGGCTTGCAACGATTATTGCCCAAATGCAAAGCTCCGCAACACAATGCAAAGCAATGGTCATGGCGACGATGACGATGTTGCTGATGGTTGCAATGCTGCACTTAAAAATGCAACAGCAGTTGTGGCAAATTTCGGTGCAAGATTGACATTTCGTATTACAAATCGTATTTGTGTTAATAACAGTATTCTTGGCAATATCTAAATAAATAAATTATTTAGCTAACAAAAACAACAAATCACTCGTGCCGGATGGATAGATTGTTTTTGAAGTGTGTTTGTAGTAGTGGGCAGTTGTGCGACACCAGTGCGTATACGCAATGAAAATTTCATATTTCACGTTGTGGCATATTTGATTGTACACCAGTGGGCTTTAAAATAGGTACACAAAATAAATTTATGGCAAGTGTTAAACTTTAATAAGCGTTGAAATTTAAAGTTTTTTGTTCAAGCTTTGATGAGGAGCAAATGATTTAATTTTGTTGGAAATTTGAAACATTTGAAGGCAAAATTTTTATAAAATGTGATATACAATTTAAAAAAAAGGTATTGGATAAGCAAGAAAACGGTTTTGGTAGCATTAATCTTAGATGTATTTAGAGAGTAATAAATTTACCGGATTTAATAGTTTTAATTTTCGATGAATTTACCAAGTAAAAGTAAGAATTTTTTACCATCTGTTTTGAAAAAATAATGTAAATAGATGAATACTAATAATACATCATGCAACAACATGAATATACTATTTTGTGAGTTTAAATATGGCAGTTTTTTTTATCTATTTATGCAATATTATGACCCAAAAGCTTTTTCAGAGTAAAAAAATTGCTCGTTTTACTAAAACAAATTAAGATTATGCCACAGTTAAACTAATTAAAGGACTAATATATATTTTTTAAAACTTCAGAAGACTTATTGGCATGAAGAAAAGTCAAAATTTCCAAAAAAAAAAAATTTTACTCAAAAAAATTACAAATACTGATCAAGGTGAATTTGGTATTTTTATTATATATGATCTCGTTTAGTCTGACTTGAAAATAAACGGAATGTTGTTTATGAAACACTATCCCTCTAAATTACAGCTTATGGTATCTATTTGTATGGCCTTTGGTATATACATGAAATTTTAATAAGAATATATTTATTAAAAATTGTAAATAAAAATTAATTTTTTTTTTCATTTTTCCTTTTAGTAAAAAAAACTATTACTTTCAAAACAGCTCGTAATACCTATTTTTATGCCCTTTGTTGTATTATTGCAATTTTAATTGAATATTTCAATATACATATAGTACATTTTATAAAAAAATATTTAACAAATTTTCATTCAGCGCAAAAACCATTATTTCTGCCAAAACACCTCTTTTGGTACTTTTTTTTTGTTCTGTGGTGTATTAATGTAATTTCAATTAAATATTTCAATGTTTTCTTTATAAGAAAAATATTTCCAACAATTTTTCTTTCAGTAAAAAACCATTATTCCCTCTAAATTACAATTTTTGGTTCCTATTTTTATGCCTGTTGGCTTATAATAGTAGTTTTAGTTGAATATTTCTATATATCATACGTAAAATAATACTGAAAAATTTCTTTAATTTTTCTACGCAACCACTATTTCCTTGTTGTACTTATTCTCATGCCCGTTGGTGCATTATTGTAATTTTAATAGAATATCAAATTTTTTCTTTGTTGAATTAAAATTATTATTTTTTTTTTTTGGCGAAGAACCACTTTTTCCTTGAAAACAGCTTGTGGTACCTATTTTTATGCCCTTTGTTGTATAACTGTAATTTTCATTTAATATTTCAATACATGGTACATTTTATAAAAGTTTATTTAAAAAAAAATTTTAAAGCAAAAAACATTATTTTCTACAAAACACGGTTTTTGGTTCCTATTTTTATGCTTGTTGGCGTATAATTGTAATTTTAATTAAATATTTATGTATTCCATTTATAAAATAATATATCTCAATTTCTTAAATTTTTGGTACACAACCACAATTTTCTTAAAAAAAGAGTTGTACCTGTTTTTATGTCCTATGGTGTGTTATTGTAATTTTAAATAAATATTTCAATGTTTCCTTTATACAAAATATTTCCAAGTTTTTTCATTTGAGGATTTTAGTATTCCCTATGAATTAAAGTTTTTGGTTCCTCTTTTTATGCCCGTTGGTGTATAATTGTAATTTCAGTTGTATGTATCAGAATTTCCTTTATAAATTAATACCTAAACATTTTTTGATGTTAGTAAAACTATCAGTATATCTTTCAACAAAAAATCTTGGTAGCTATTTCTATGTCAACTGCTGTATTATTGTAATTTTGGCAGAATTTTTCGGTATTTTAGAAAATTTAAATTTCAAAACGTTTACTTTTAGTAAAATCCACTATTTCTTTCAATACACATTTTTTGGTACTTATTTCTATGTCAATTGCTGTATAATTGTAACTTTAGCAGCACATTTCAGCAATTCGTTCATAAAATAATATTAAAAATTTTTTTACTTTTTATATAAATTTTGATATCCATTTCTATGCCCAGAGCTGTATAATTCAAACTACACCTGAATATCTCCATATGTGTTCTTACATCTAAATTCGTATATTTGCGCATCTAGCGCATCTAACTACCGACTTCAGTGCAGTTTGTTGACTTGATTCGGCTTCGGTCTGCTGTGGCTGTGGCTTATAAGTGAATTTACCATTTAAGCTGCACTCCACACCCACCTGGCACCGGTCACACCACAAATTTAGCAAACTTTGCCAACAGCTGCACTTCGGCTACACACACACCTGCATTTGTGTGCGTGTGCTTAGCCTTTCTATGCAGTCGGTTAAATAATGCAGGTGCGCACACCTCTGCGGCGAGGGGAGACTGTTGGACAGCTAATGCCATTGTCTCCGCCCGAACACAGGCGCTGTGTGGCAGTCTCCGTTTCCATTTCGGTTGCTGTCTCCGTGTCCGGTTCAAGCTTACAGCTTGCAGCTTCCTGTTGCATTGTGCCCAACTAACTGTTTGAGAAGCTGGCCAACAAGTCAAGCCGCATGAATGCGTACACCCGTACCGTTACGAACTGGAATTGCAATTTAGTGAGCAGGTGATATGCTTTGGAGCCGCTTGATGCGGCGGTGAAGTGCATGCAAGTAGTTGCTTACATATGTAGAAGCAGCAGCTTGAAATTACTATCATCGGTGGCATAGGTAGACACAAAAGCACACAAACACACACACATGCAAATAGGCACACACAAACACACAAGCAAACACAAATACACACACACCATCAAACATAAATACAAACACACAGGCAAATATAAAGACATATGAGCGTATGCGCCTAAGTGTATGCAAATATCTTGCATGCGTGCATAAATTGCTTTTGCGCGTGTGTATGTGTGTGTGTGGGTGAGTGTCATCAAAGTTTGCTTTGAATTGCAGCTTTTGTGCTTTTCGAAATGTCCATTGGAAATGTAAAATTTCGGTTAGTTGCAAGCAGATTCGATGAATTTTTAAAAGTCGTTAGGCGAGCGCAATAAGTGCATTGTTTGCTTGTGACAGCATGACTTATTGCATCCACTGTATTATTCTTTTCGTATGTGTGGGAAGCTGTTGCTTAATTGGTGCAATCGAAGAAGCGGATATTACAATTTCCGACTCAAATGTCTGCATGTGTGTGCGTATGTATTGACTGTCTAAAATTGCCATGAATTTTTAAAAGAAACAGAGATATACATATGTACATACATACGCACAAAGGAAAAATGAAGGCACATAATGGCTATAAAATGTTTCTAAACTGATTACAATGCAACATCAGCATTATTATACATAGAAATAATTGTCAAAAAAGTAGTAGAAATAAAATCAAGCAGTAAAACACTTACCTACAGGTGTTTGTAGACATTTTCGGTAAATCTTCTTCCGAATTGCTGAAAAGATAAAGAGAAATTATTTATTAACAAATAAAACTGGCAACTCTTATTGTCAATGCGCTCCAAAAAAAATATTAAATCGAACTTCGAAAAAGAAAATCCTTTTAAAATTATATTAAAGTTATAAAAAATAAATATTTTGTTATCAAAAAAAATTAATATGGCAACTCTTATAGTCAACTCTCAATAATAAAATGATTAAATTGAACTTTGAAAAATAAGATCCTTTCAAAAATATTAAAGTTATAAAAATAAATTTTTTTTTATTAAAAAAAAATAATATGGCAACTCTTTTTGTCAATTCGCTCTAAAAAATTATTAAAATGAATTTTGAAAAAAGAAAATCATTTTGAAGCTATAAATTTTTTTTTTATTAAAAAAATTAATATGGCAACTCTTTTTTGTCAATTCGCTCCACAAAAATTATTAAATTGAGCTATGAAAAAAAATTTCTTTAAAAATTATAATAAAGTTAAAAAAATATTTTTTTTTTATTAAAAAAAATTAATATGGCAACTCTTATAGTCAACTCTCTACAATAAAATTATTAAATGGAACTTTGAAAAATAAGATCCTTTCAAAATTATATTAAATTTAAAATGGCAACTCTTCTTGTCAATTCAAAAAATTATTAAAAGGAGTTTTGAAAAAAGAAAATCATTTTGAAACAAAAATTTTTTGTTTTTTTTAAAAATTAATATGGGAACTCTCATTGTCAATGCGCTCCACAAAAATTATTAAATTGAACTTTGAAAAAAAAATCCTTTTAAAATTGTAATAAAGTTATAAAACTATTTTCTTTTCGTAAAAAAATTTGTGATATGGCAACTCTTATTGTCAATTTTCTCCAAAAACATTTTTAAATCAAACTTCGATAAAGAAAATCCTTTTAAAAATATAATATTAAAGTTATAAAAAATATATTTTTTTTTATTAAAAAAAAAATTAATATGGCAACTGTTATTATTAATGCGCTCCACAAAAATTATTAAATTGAACTTTGAAAAAGAAAATCCTTTTAAAATTATAATAAAGTTATAAGTTTTTTTAAATTTTTGATATGGCAACTCATATTGTCAATTCTTTATGATAAAATTATTTAATTGAACTTTGAAAAAAAAAATTCTCTTAAAATTATATTCAATTTATAAAAAAATATTGTTTTTTTTTTTCATTTAGAAAAATTAATATGGCAACTCTCATCGTCAATTCGCACCACTAAAATTATTAAAACGAACATTATAAAGAAAAGTCAATTTAAAATAATATTAAAAGCATAAAAGTATATAATTTTATGAAAAAAATGTTAAATATGGCAACTCTGTTCCATAACATTGCTAGATTTCATTGTAAAAAAAGCTATTTTTGTTTCCTTTATATGCCTTACAATTTTTTATGGCCAGTTTGTGTTATTCTTTAAATATATTAACAGATGGTAACCCTATTTAATAATTTTGCTTTATTTTGATGTTAAATTAAATTTTTTTATACTCTGTTGTTTTGTTCTCCTAGCGGTTGTTGATATCACCTAAAACTACTATATATACATATATGTATGTACATACATATATAAATGATCAGGATGACGAGACGAGTTGAAATCCGGGTGGCTCTCTGTCTGTTCGTCCATCCGTCTGACCGTGCAAACTGTAACTTGAGTAAAAATTGAGATATCTTTGATCAAATTTGACTTGTTCCTTGGCACAAAAGAAAGGACGAGTTTGTAAATGAACGTAATCGGACCACTGCCACGCCCACAAATCGCTATTAACCGAAAACATGTAAAGTGCCTTAACTTAACACTAAATTTCGATCAATGTATGAGATATGCAATTGAAATTCAAGGATAATCCTTCTCCGTCAATAGTTTGTCTGCATGAATCCGGACAATACTTTCCTTAGCTCCCATATAGCTCATGCAACGATTTTCGAACTTCCGGGAGACTTTATACCGCGTATACCGGCCAATATCTGAGTTACCTCAATGAAAATGAGAGAGCGGGTTTTACTGGTAACTGTGAATCTTTGTGCCTAAAATGGATGAAAGTGGACAGAAACTTGATCTGTTATTGCAATTGGAAGCGAAGCTTAATAACCGAATGAACTCTTAAATTTTTTCGGGTTTCCCGCTAATAGGCTGATTTCGAAGTGGAGACAAGAATATCTTGATTGGAAGAAATAAAAAAAGGAATACTATACTTGTAATTCAAGAATGTAGCTAAGGTCCGATACATAGCACTTAAAATTTAGAGAATCCATAGAAAGAGTGTTGGAGTTATTAATAATAAAAGATAAGAAATTTTAAAAATTAAATCCATTAGTACCTAGAGTTTACAATAATACTAGAAATCCGAATCTAAAATAATTTTTATGCGTATTTCAATAGTTTATACGAAAGAAAATGCGACTGCCATTATTGTTTTTTGGTTGAATATTTTAATTTTTACTAAGCAGAATCTGAATTCGATTGTTATTCTGTCCAATATCGAAAATATTTTCATAATGTCTACGGCCACTATGCAGGCAGTAATCAATCTCTTGAATAAGCTTCTTAAATATTGCGGGATAACTTATTTATGCAGGCCATTTTATAAAAATACTTTCATTATTTATGGAGTTTGGTTCATTTACATGGCTTCTAGGCCCACACACGAATGATGTGTGATCCATGGGTGCAAAGGTGGTGATACGGTTTCTGGCTCTTAAGGGGCTAAATCTTTAATGATTTTTCGTTAAATAATGTCGGTTAGATAAGTAAGATTGCAGAATGAAGGCTAACGGTACCTAGTAACTGAGTTGGGAAGGTTATTTATTTCATCAAAAGCGAAAAGGTGTTAAAATCAAAGTTCTTGTTATTAAGTTAAACGTCCAAAAATCGCTCGTAATGCCTTTATTGCGCTCTTCACTGATGTTTCCAGCAACATTTTGGGAAGCCAACGAAGAAAATTCACCTAAATCTATATAATTAGTTACTTTTGGAAGGTGCATGAACTTTTCCATGATTCTGATGAAAATATTTTGTTTTCGAACTTTGCTCTCTAACACTTTGACGATTCACGTTTAGAATAATATTTTTTTTTATTTTATGTATAATAACATTGAATTATTAGTAATGAGTCAGTAAAAATTTGTTCGCATCATTTAAAATTCAAATGTCAAAAGTCCGCTGGCCATTTTAAAATGTTTACTCGAATTACATTTTTTTCCCAATTTTATGTAACTTTATTTTATGCTTCCCTGCATTTGGCAGCCAACGCGACCTATTTGGCCGCAATTCAAATGCAAATACTAGAATTTTGGCGGACAAGTGCAAAAAAGGGCAACAACAAAGCGTTGGATTCACCGCGGCGGAACGGAGAATGCTTTGTTTGCTGGAAGCATAATCGGATTTCACTGACAGTTCAAACGCCCTTTCGGATTCGATAAACGTTAATCTTAAATATATGAATAAAAGCGAAAATAAATAAAAAAATTTTATTACACAAAAATGGGTTAAACTGTTTTGCAGTCGCTGCAAAGGTGAGAGTATCGGTGCAAAAGTAAGTGAGCAGTAATTTATTTGCATGTAATAGTTTTTGTTGTTGGCAATATGAATGTATTCTATATTTTGGAGTTAGATATTGCAATATTTATTGGATATACTTAAATGCGCTCGAGTGCATTTGTGAAATTTGTACGGTTAAGAACAGCAAACGAAAAAATATTTAGATAACAAAATTTAAACAAGTATTTGAGTTGATCCGCTTTATTGCAATTTTTGAAACTAGCTTGTCTTTACTTTTGAATTACGAAAATTTTCAAAATTTGTTTTATATACAAACAATTTTTCGAATTCGAAAATTTTCGAAATTTTATATTATTTTAAAGCAGGTTGTCGAATTCGTAAAATTTCGAAATTGTATATGTATTACTGATAAATTAGATTTGAAATTCGAAAATTTTCGGAATTTCATATTATTTTCAAGCTAGTTATTCAATTCGAAGCCTTTCGAAGTTTTATATTACCGATAAGCTAGTTTTGGAATTTGAAAGTTTTCGAAATTTTACATTATTTTGAAGCTAGTTATCGAATTCGAAAAAATTCGAAATTTTATATTATCGATAAGCTAGTTTTGAAATTTTAAAATTTTCGAAATTTTATAGTATTTTAAAGCAGGTTGTCGAATTCGTAAAGTTTCGAAATTTTATATTACCGATAAGTTAGATTCGAAATTCGAAAATTCTTAGAATTTCATAATATTTTCAAGCCAGTTATCCAATTCGAAGTCTTTCGAAATTTTATATTACTGATAAGCTAGTTTTGGAATTTGAAAATTTTCGGAATTTCATATTATTTTCAAGCTAGATATCAAATTCGAAAAATTTTATATTAACGGGAAACTAGTTTGAAATTCGAAAAATTTCGAAATTTTTTATTATTTATTATTAATTTTCCAAATTTTGTATTATTGATAAGATAGTTTAAAAATTCGAAAGTTTTCGAAATTTAATATTATTTTATAGCTGGTTGTCGAATTCGTAAGGTTTCGAAATTTTATATTGCTGAGAAGTTAGATTTGAAATTCGAAAAATTTCGAAACTTTATGTAACAGACAATCTAATATTTTCGAAATTTTATATTACCGATTAGCTAGTTTTAAAATTCGAAAAATTTCGAAACTTTATGCATATAACCGACATGCCAAAATTTTCGAAATTTTATTCATTATACAAAGAAGTTTTCGATTTCGAAAAGTTTCAAAATCTTATATAACCGATAGGCTAGTTTTGAACATCGAAAATTTCAAAATTCTACACTATATACAAGTTTGTTTTCGAATTCGAAAAGTTTCGAAGATAGTTTCTTAGAATAAATTCGGTTGCATTATCTTCTATTCAATTTTATGCATATATCTTTATACACGTATTTTATTATTTTTAAAATATTACTGAAAGCTGTAAGCTATTTTCGAAGAACTTAACTTATGTCTGATATGAGCGAATTTTATATTAACTAAATCAATTATTGGCACTTTTCGAATATTAAATGAAACGAACTCTACTTGTATATTTAACATACATATGTATATAAAACCATGTATAAACATAAATTCACTGGTATTTCAAACTTTTACTTCCTCCACCCAAAAAAAAAAAAAAACAAAATCAGGAAGAAATATTTTGGTAGCCAATTTGATGTTCGAAAAAATTTGCAACAAAGTTTGCACCAATAAATGCACTTTCGTATGTGCATGTGACGCAAAACTGTCGCTTGAAAATTGTTCGTCTAATGCAATTTTCGAAATTCCAAGGAAGCAACCGCAGCGTCACGTACTCGCTCATATGAGGAGTAAAGTGCTTCAGCCGGCAGCCAGCAGCCAAGCGCCAACCACCGACCACCAACCATCGTCAACCGACGACCAACACTTATTGCTGCAACTCTTAGCATTTACAAATCGCTGGCTATTTTATGTTTCGAAACTTTTCCGAAAGCGAAGCGACACAATTTGCCATATTTCTGAAATTGTAAAACATTTGCACACAAGTTTCGGGCATTCGCCAACGCCATGAGAGTTAGTAGATAAAGCAAGTGACAACAAAGTGTAACAAAATAAATAAAGGAATCACTGAATAGTTAAGAGAGCGAGTTTCTATTTTCAATTTCTTTGGAGAAGCTGCAGATAGCTTTGTTACTTTTTAAACAATTTGTTTGATATAACTCAATATTCGGGTTAAAGTCTATGTGTAAGAATAACGAAAGTCATGATATAGATGTCGACAGATAGAGTATTTGATGGAACAATTTTTCTAATTTTCGACACTAAACTGTAAAATGTCGAACACGATTCGTTCTATTAATTTTGCTAAGATATCTGCCCTATTGACTGATATATTTGGTATAGTGACTCTATAGCTTGCCCAACGATTGGAGTTTTAGTGTGCTCTGCCCAATCCACAAAAAAGGGAGACCTCACAATATGTGCCATCTACCGACGACTTAGCTTCCTCAACAACGCATGTCTGGTTCTATCGAGCGCACTGTGGGAAAGATTAAAGCCCAACAAACTGATAGGACCTTGTCAGTGTGGCTTTAGGCCTAGAAAATCAACAGCTGATCAGATTTTCCCTATATGCAAAATCTTGGAAAAGACTCATGAAAAGATGATCGACACACACCACTTCATCGTCCATTTCAAAGCTGCCTTTAAAACCACGAAAAGCATTTGTCTTTATGCCGCGATGTCAATCGATTGCTGGAGAAAATAATTCGAGCTGCTGAGCTGAATAGAGAAGGCACAATCTTCTATAAGAGTGTGCAGCTGCTGGCGTACGCCGTTGATATTGATATAATTAGCCAATAGTTCTTCTTTTTCCAGACTGGATAAGGAAGCAAAGCAATTGGGTCTGGTGGTGAACGAGGGTTTAGCGAAAGATTTATGGTCACGGCGAGTAACGCATTCGATGGAACGATGAGCTGTATGATAGTCAAGATGACATTGACATAGTTCAGCGAATTAAGAGAAAGCGACTACGCTGGCTAGGTCATGTCATCCGAATGGATGAAAACTCTCCAACTCTGAAAGTATTCGACGCAGTCCCGCCGGGGAAGCAAAGGAATACATACTCCGTTGGAAATATCAGGTACAAAAGGACCTGGTTTAACTTGGAATTTCCAATTGGCGCCAAACAGCGAAAAGGAAGAACGACTGGCGCGCTGCTGAAGACTCTACTATAACCGCTTAAGCAGTGTCTGCCAGTAAAGAAGTCGGAAGCTCAAATATCTTTATATAAGTTATAGTAAATTGTAGCTACGGATATCCATTTTATTCATTTTAGGTATCATAGCATGTCTTTATCAAATAAAAATAATCTTCAAGTTTCAATAAGAAAACTAATATATTGGCAAACAATATAAAGTAAATCGGATGTATGAAATCCTTATATAATTATTGCGAATGTCTGTTTCGGCTATGTCTACTGCTTTGTAAGAAATGAGACTACCGAGATGCTTCAGCCTGTGTCGTCCATACAACTTTGACAACTATCGACAAGATTTTTAGTCTTACCGTATGGATGCCTATTAGGCAGTATCCACCAAGAACTCCTACGATTGTGGCAAGATGAACTTTGCTTAGAGTAAGTAGGTTAGTAGATCTTCTGCGTTTTTCTCTATAGGATCTCGCACGACATCATCAAGATACAAGATAAAGATGCTCAAATAGCTTCACTTTCTTTCACTGCTTTGAAGACTTCATCTTACCTTAATTGAGCTCAAGTTAAGGGTCAAGCGACCACAAGCTAGTAAAGGAGGTCGAACTAGAAGTTAAGGAGTTCTATTTAGCGATTAAGGAGGCACGAGTTAGGGACTACAAGCTACAAGTCTCACGAAACCAAGTTAGCAGCTGCAAGTTAAGCGTCAAGCTACTAGTCAAAGGAGGTCGAAATTAAAGTTAAGAGAGTTCAATTTAAGGATTAAGGAGACTTGAACTAAAGGAGACTTGCTTCAGAGAGTGCAAATTAAGCGACATGCAACCTCAAGCTATTAGTCTAAGGTCAATTCAGAAA
Source organism: Bactrocera tryoni (assembly GCF_016617805.1). NCBI lineage: Eukaryota > Metazoa > Arthropoda > Insecta > Diptera > Tephritidae > Bactrocera > Bactrocera tryoni. The sequence goes on along the minus strand of NC_052503.1, from coordinate 24,084,237 downwards.
CTAAGATAATTTAATTTAGGGATCAAAGTGGTTTGAATTAGGAGCTGCAAGCTACAGGTCTCATCGTGATCAAGTTAGGGGTCAAGGGAGATTAAAATAGAGGTCTAGAGGAAAAAAAAATCATGAAATATCTTTTCTTTGTCTCCTTGCCATAAATTAAATTAAAGAAATTGACAAGTTCTGGAAAAGTATCAAGAAATGAATGTGAAACCTTTGAAAATTAATTCGGTAACAAAACAATCTGTTAAAGCCCATTTCAGATGGTATCTTAAATTGACTAATAGTTAAAAGTATTCTTCTTCTATGCTTAATCTCAACAGTAAAAATAACTTAAGCCAAGTCTATGTTTATAGCAATGAGGTTGTTACCAAATTCTCCATAACCTACAAAAAATGTTTTAACCACCAAAGGTCACCCATATTTGATGCAAAGGATTATTACTTATTATCTCAGTTAATGTGTGAATATTAAAATATAAGTACTTTCAGGGGCGTTTGTTCAGTCCATTTCATTCATCACGTTTAAGATACCGTAATTCTCAACAGGTTTATAAAATATTTCTTATATAGTATAAAGCATGAAAGACCTAATCTAAAAACTTTAGTACATAAATAACGGTATGTAACACAATGCAGCTCTCTTCCAAGGTCTACACTTCCCAGATTTAACCTAGCTTTCAATAAAAGTAAAAATCTTTCAAACTTATTGCCAATAAATTGCATATCAAATATTCAAAGTTAACGTTTCAATTTATTAAAGCGTAAAAAGTGGTCTGGACAGCTGAGATATTACAAGATCAAATTATACACAAACATATAAATAATTTCGCTCATAAATAGCGCACCACAACAAGCCGCCTTACCACTAATCTAACTTACCACACTCTCACGTGCATACAAACTTACAAGTATATAGGCAAGGCAAGTGCGCCGCCTGGGCAAACTTCTGTCCCGGAGGAGAAAACTCCAAAGTACACTTAAGAAGTTCAAAGAGAAAATTGGCAAAAGAAATTTGCACTCAGTTGGAAAAATATTTATAGCCTGTGCGATAGGACAGCACACAACAACATCATTCATTCAAAAATTTAATTCACTTTACTGGCAAGCCACAACCCGCACACACAGACACCCACACACCTACAGGAGCAGCAGCGCACCAGAGCCCAGCTCGAAAGTTGCCGTCTAAGAAATGGCCAGAATAAGTGTTTTTGCTTTTGTTTTTGTTTTGGTATTTACATCCATATTTTACGCGGCAAATAAAACATTTGCATAGCAGGGCAGAGCAGAGTACCGCATAGATATATATGCATATAGATGGTGTATAGATTGGGAGTGGAAAGTTTTAAGCTAACCAATACTGAGGCAACAAATACCTGCACACCCACACACATACAAGCTTATTGATATTGCACTAGGCAGTAGTCGTCGGAGCCGCAAATAGCTGTGAAAGTTTTAGGCAGGCGACGCTGTAAGACAAAACCAATTGCTACTAATGCTAAAGGTGGTTCATAAAGTGGTAGCTTCAAAATTTCGATTTCTACAAAAGTAATTTTGAGAAAGGTTCGGCGGAAGATTTATGGTCCTTTACAGATGAGATATACGATAAAATCAGCGTACTAAGAGACTTCGGCTATGCTGGTTAGGTCATGTCGTCCGAATAGACGAAAACTCTCCAGCTCTCAGAGTACTCGACGCAGTATCCGCCAGAGGAATCAGAGAAAGAGAAAGAGCTCGATTCCGTTCGAAAGACCAGGTGGCGCAGGACCTGGCAGTAAAGCCGCTTAACTAAGCCTTCAAGGATCTTAATAACGGGTTTTTCATCTATATCATTAATATGTTACAGTCCTGAGTATTTGTGGGATCATTCTATTCTTCTCGATTTCAACCAAAAGGTTCACCTGGTGTCGAATCAAAACTTAACCTTAGAAAGTGTCTCACATGCGGTACGGCATTTTTGACATAGACCGTCCGGAATAAGAAAAAATAAATCCATTATTTTTGCATTAATGATTTTGATTTGGATCAAATATGGTCAGTAGGAGTACTAACCGGCCAGTATGTAATAGGCAGACATGCTTATAGACTAGGAATTCCATATAACGACTATTAAAGAAGCTGTGGTACAGGAGAAATGCAATCAAAAAGTTTTACAAAGAGGCGAGTCGAGCAAGGAACTGGTATAAACTAATAAAACTGGTATAATAAATCAAATCATTGTTGAAAAAGAGAAGCTTCTAAAACTAACTGTCAACTATGTAGATCTATTACAGTTGTTTTCAATTCGTCAAGTCTTGGAGAGTAGCGAATCGAGCAAACAACTGGTATAAACAATAATTTGAATCAGTAAGAATCTCTTTTCATTTCGACAAATTTTAAAAAGTGGCGAATCGAACAAGCAAGCCAACAAGAACTGGTATAAACTCATAAAACTGGTATAAAAAGTGGAGATATCATAGTGTGTGGCTCTACCACTTGAATGACTAATCAACAAATTTTTAAATGTGGCGAATCGAAGAAGCAACTGGTATAAACTCATAAAACTGGTATAATAAAGTGGAGATATCATAGTTAGTGGTTCTACCATTTGAAAGAAAATTCGACAAATTTTAGAAAGTATCGAGTCGAACAAGCAACTGGTATAAACTCATAAATATGGTGTAAGAGGTATCATAGAAAGTGCTTCTATCACTGAAATGCTTTTTCTACAAAAAAGCACAGCTCAAACAGAGAGATGACGTGAGCCTCGACATTAGCTGCAGACAATATCTACAGCTTAAAAGAGCGGCCACCTTTTGAACCACCCATTGCGTGCAGTGATGTTGCGGGCGTGTAAACTGAAAAACTTGTGCCGCAAACTTTGAATTGCTGCACCCTAAGCAGCCGCTCGTGTGGCAAGCATTTGCATCGCTCTGTGTGTGTGTGTGGCTGTGTGTGTGTGTGTTGGAGGCTTTCGTGTTTTGTAGACACATTTTGCAACAGCCTTGTCTGCTCGCCCCACGCAATCTCTTTAAGCGCTTCGCTGCCGTTTCAGCAATGCAGTCGCCTGACAAAATGCACCAGTTCACGGCGGCAACAGCCAACCATGAAATAGGGATGCACTTTGTACCCTTGTGGCTTTGCTGGCGTGTTGTTGTTGTATATTGTTTGCGGAAAGTTTCACTTAGCAAGTGGTAAACACTTTGCCTCAGTCAATGAAATGCGCATTCATGTTTACCCGCATTTATTTATACCGTTATACATTTGCTCGTTCGCTTGAGTGTGTGTTTTTGTTTTGTGTAGAAATGATAAATACAGTTGACTTTTTAGTGGCTAAGCAAGGCGGCACGCTTACGCTAACGGTGTTATGCTGCTTTACTTATTTTTATTGCCGCAATAATATGCTTCGTTTTGTGGGCGAATACGAAATGATGCAGCGCCAACAAATGATCTGACTCTTTATTATTTTCTCAACTACTTTTGCACTTTACTTTCCCTGCAGCTGCCGCTTGTTTTTGCATGGCCATAAAATAGGGTAGCTAAAATGCGAGGTCAACTAGTTGCAACTGCTTATTTAAATGGGAAATCGTTTTTGTTAGTGAAGTTCGCGTGGTTTTGTCTCTTTTGTTCGTTTCCGCTAACGACTAGTTGAAGAAATGGTACATAACAATGCTCCACAATCATTTGGACGCTCTAAACTCACTTTAGCTTAAGTTGTTGCTTTGTATTGTCATCAGTTGATCATCTCCAGAGTCCGATGGCTGTAACTGGAGACCTTGTCTGCCAGTGGCTCAAAACGGTTCTCATCCGCATGTAATATTTTCCTCTTATGCCGATTAGTAGAGGTTAAACTACCCGAAATCGTTGAAGAATTTATATCTAAGTTTGGATTGCACCAATGAACTTGGCGATATTGAAATCTTCAGATATGGACTTAATTTAGATTGCGAATTGTATCGGAGCTAAAGAGTGAACCAAGTAGAGGTACTTTTCACAATATCCTTTTTTTTGACAGATCACACATGAGTCGTGCCAAACTGTTATGTTGTTTTAGAATATTGTTTGGGCATTTCTTCTTGGAAAGACTTATGCCTGAACAACGTTTACAAATCGTTCAATTTTATTACGAAAATTCATTCTGTAAAGAATGTGTTTCGCGCGCCTCGCTCAAATTTTCTTCTACATAAACGGCCTACTAAGCGTTCTATTCGCAACACCATCTCCCATCTTGAGACCCAGCATTCATTATTGGATAATGTTCCATAGAATAGGGCTTGACATATTTTACGTCGAGATCTTAAAATGAAAGCGTACAAAATGCAGCTCTATGGGCTATTGAAAAGCTCCAAGACCCGACGTTTTCGTGCCAAATTTTGTTCAGCGATTAGAATGGTTTCTTACTCAATGTGTATGAAAAAAAGCGAAATTGCCACGTTTGGGACGAAGGGCAACCTGAGGAGATTCAAGGGCTGTCATTTAATCCAGAAAAAACCACGGTTTGGTGTGGTTTGTGAGCCGATGGAATCATCGGTCCATATTTTTTCAAAAATGATGCCGGTTAGAACGTTATCATCAATGCCCATCGTTATCGCGTCATGATAACCGACTATTTGATGAATGAAATTGAAGCTCGTGATCTCTGCGACATTTGGTTAAACAAGACGGCGCCACTTCCCACATATCGCATCAATCAATGTATTTATTGAAAAAAACACTTCGGTGAGCAGATGATTTCACGTTGAGGGCCGGTCAATTGGCCACCATGATCATTTAATATCACATCGTTAGACTTTTTTCTGCGGAGATATGTATATAAGTCTAAGGTTTTACAGACAATCCCGATTCGATTCAGGCCTTGGAGCAAAACATCACGCAATGCTCGAACGAGTCATAGAAAATTGAACTAGTCTTCAAAAACTAAATGCTAAAAAATGTTCTCTCGAATGATAGTAAACATTCCCCATTAAATTTGAAGTTTTTGTGATTTTTCTTGAAAAAGTTGGGTATCTTGAAATGGATTACCTTTAAGTACCACCATATAGACACAGTCGAAGTTAGGAAGAAATATCTAGTCAATAACTTTTAATAGGTATCGAAAGCTCTATCGAGTCTTATAGTCAAACTCAAAACCTACTAGAGTGAATAGAAAATCATCTTTCACTCCCCACCCTAGTCACAACAGTTTCCTTGGATCTTCGACGAGATATAGTGAAACAAATACCTAATACATACTTACATTCGAATTAATATTCGGAACCTTAAATAGAGTAATCCGGGATTAGGGATTGCCTCAGGAGAAATCTCATGATCGACCCAACATTAGCACAGTTGAGTTGATGCTGGAAAGGATCATCACAAGCTTACAAAGAGAAAGCCACCATCTACAAGTATTTCACACTAAAATCATTCTTGAATAGTATATATTGACGCTTTTATGGTACATATATTTAGAGAATTTCAATTATTTTCTTTGTTTGTTTACGATATTTTAAAAACTTTCACATAGACTAGGGCTTTTATTTTCAGAAGGGCGTTAGATAATTTTTTCTTCGTATGTTCCGAATGTGTCATTTTTAATTACTTATGAGTCATGACATGTTACGATGTTCAATATCTCTTAAAACGTGGAGAGTGATACCAGGCATGCAGCGACAACCTTTAAGTACACTGAAAACTTCGCTTAGTCTTTCGGCTTTCGATTCAAGGTATTATTATTAATATTATTATTAATCTATAAAGCGCTGTTCTTGTGGTGGTGATTATCTAATGCCCGCTTTAGGGGGTAAGGAAGAATGAACACAAAAATAGATGCTTAGAGTAATGCGGGAACTCATTATATCCTAGACATATGTATATTTGGTATGTCGGGGTCAATTAGTTAAAGGTAGGAGAGTAGCCTGCTACAATATCTAGTGCAAAGTTGCGAATGGATCACTCTAGATTGTCGGGTCAACTCGAGCTCTTTGTCCTCTGGGTGGAAGTTTAACTCCACGTACGCCATTCACTGGGAGAGAGTCGATGAAGGTGTTAATGGATGGCGGCCAGTGTGTGCCTGAATTTAGTTGGTTGCGTAGGCTGGTCAGCGTATTGTTTAATGCCGTCGACGTATTGTGCCCAAAAAATAAGGTGACATTTGAATTTAAACTGCGCGCGTTGAAGGATTTGGAGAATTATTTTTTTTTTTTAGGTTGGTAGTACTGTCAGTCACATTTATGTCAAATGTCATGTCAAAATATTCATTAGTGTTTGAGATACGTGTCGTTTTGTGAGTTGCTAAAAGTGAGTTTTTCGTTTTTTGCGATGTCGAAATTTGTTGAGCAAAGAATTTGCATTAAATTTTGTTTACGGAATCAATTTTCTGCTGCGGATACGTTGAGGATGGTGCAGAAAGCCTTTGGTGATGAGGCTAAGTCTAAAAAAAATGTTTACAAGTGGTATAGTGAGTTCCAAGCCGGCCGTGAACGTGTCGAAGACGAAGAGCGTCCAGGGCGACCCCCATCAACCTCAACCGACGAAGCTCACGTTCAACAAATCAAAGATTTGGTGTTGAAGAGCCGTCGATTAACAATAAGAGACCTGGCTGATGAAGTTGGCATATCGAAAGGCGGAGCCAATACCATTTTGAAGGATGTTTTGGGCCTCAAGCGCGTCAAATCTCGACTGGTACCGAAAACATTGAATTTTTTGGAAAAAAGGCGTCGTGTTGAAGTATGTGAAACGATGCTTTCCGACTACCAGGGTGTCATGAAATGCATTATAACTGGCGATGAGACTTGGATATATGCTTACGATCCCAAAACAACCGATCAATCGAGCGAATATCGTGCCAAAAGAGAGCCGAGACCAAAAAAATCGCGTCAAAGTCGCTCAAAAATCAAGGTCATGTTGACTGTTTTCTTCGATTATCGTGGTGTTGTGCATTAAGAATTCCTTCAACCGGTCAAACAGTCAAAAAGGAATATTATTTGAACGTTATGCGTCGTTTGCGTAACGCTATCCGCCTAAAAAGGCCGGAATTGTGGAAAAACAATTCTTGGTTTTTACACCACGATAATGCACCATCCCATACTGCCCTCGTAATTCGTGATCATTTCTCCAAAAACTCAACCCATATTGTTCCGCAACCACCGTATTCACCTGATCTGGCGCCGTGCGACTTCTGGCTGTTCACCAAGCTCAAAAGACCGCTCTGGGGACACCGTTTTTATACGATAGAGGAGATTCAAGCCGCAGCGAAGACGGAACTGAAGGCCATCCCTGAAAGTGACTACAACCAGTGTTTCGAAGATTGGAAAATCCGTTGGCATAAGTGCATTGCATCGGGAGGGGATTACTTTGAAGGGGATGAAATTGATTTGGAAGAATAACTAAAGAATTTTCAAAATAAATACAATGTCACCTTATTTTTTGGGCACAGTAAGTTTCGGCTACGAAGTCTGACTGGATACTTAATTCTGGTACCACGGGGAGCAGGAGCCCTTGGAGTTCGGTCCAACCTGCTCATGGCCCCTCGGGGAGTATCGTGGTGGTTGTGGTTTATACCCAAATGCAGGCTGAGTGTTTTGATCACTCAATGTGGAGTTGCATTGCAACCGGGTGCCGGACCCAAAGTACGGCAGAGGTTTTAGATGGGCCTCGAACCCTACCAAGGTGGTTAGTGTGTCCATTCCACACTGCCAATTGGTACTGAAAATGCTTGGTATTTTCAGGGCGCTGATCTACGGATTAATTTGATCCATTGTACTTTTGACTACCGTGGGGTAAGGCTGTCGTCAGCAGGTACTTACGTTAAACACACCGGACGTTATCCTAGGATACGTCTGAGAGGGATACTTTCCACGCGATTAGAAAAGTGCAAGGGTTGTTCCTCTATTGAAGTCTCCTGATAAGATCAGGAGCGATCCGCGTTCTTATCGGGGTATCAGTCTCAGTTTAATGTTCAGAATGTCGTTAGGGAGAGTTTTAACAAATATGTTCTTGGCATATTTGTTGACTTCAAGGAGTCGTTTGACTACCTAGGCTGAGAGCGAGTGGTGCAAGGGCTGAAGTAGCTTGGTTGTCCGAAAATTACGCTCTGGCGGTGTTACTTTTCGCACAGAAAGGCCTTTATAGTTTTCATGAATGGAGTTTGGAGATTGGGGTGGTTCGTGGCTGCCCACAGCATTCCGTCTGTGTCCCATTTATTGGGAACTTTATGATGGACTCTATGTTTGGGCAGCTTGAGCCACTCTGTAAGTGTTGTGCGTATATGGACAACTTTTCTCTTCGGGTAAAAGGTCGCTCGCGGTCTGAGCTAGAGCGGACGGGAGGATATCTCTAAGAGATTGTAAAATTCTATGGGCTTAGGTGCGGCGATGGACATATCGATGGAAAAAAACGGTGACAATGTTGCTTAAAGGCAGATTACCGCCGGTTCTTCCACCGATTGTCCGGGTGAACGGAGCATCAGGTGTACTCTAGCGTCCAATCCATGAAAATGGTTGCAGTTTCGGGTTAGTGTTAGGCTCTTTGAAGAAACGAAGCGAGAAAGATACGTGCCATAGCTGGTTACTTTTGAAAAACTGTCATCAATTTTTTAATAAGTGAAATGGCTTTTAAAAAAATCAAATAAATCATGAAGAAACGAGTTTTTTATGACCGGCAAGTGGATTTGAGTTTGTTATTAAGTTTGTTTTTACTATACTCTTCGTTTGTAAAGCTTAAAAGCTTCTTGAGTATCTTTTCGAGTAAAAGTTAAAAGTTTCGTTGATTTTAAATGATAACGGTAAATATTATTTAACATAAATATCATTACTCTAACTACCGTTATATTGAAAGTTACTAAACTTACACATCAAACTTATAATTCTTCGTTTCTGCTTACCTCATTGTACCGGAAATTTAATATTTTCAATAAAGAGCACATATTGTTTTACAATTTTTGTTTCTCGTTAACTTCCAAAACTATCACATAGCAACCAAAGCGCTTTCGACTATTCAAAAGAATGTGGAACAAAACATCTTTCGATTTTTCATCCCGGCATTTGATATTTAGTCGCTTATCGCATAGACATTGCTTACAGCCAGCGATTTGGGTATAATAAATTATGCATAATGAAGAGTTCACTTGTTATGTAAGCTTATGCAGAAGTAAGTCCACTGATTGGGCTACCCGAAAGCTGAACCAAGTCAGCGCCAATGGCGTCGATGTGACAAATTGGGTAATTTTAAACATCATCATCTTTTTATGAGCTTGCAAAGATGTTGGATACTTTACATTGCTTCGGGTGAACGAGCACAACGCATACTTGCATACACACATACACACGTGCATACAGAAATGTAAAATTATATTTTCATGTGGAACACACTTCGCTTTATTAGCTACAATTATAGAGTTTCCAAGGGCACCAGTGTGCAAGTTTAGAATCTTATATACTCATATGTAAAATATTGGAATTCCTTGTGTATTAGGGTGGTACTTAAATGTAGCATCTAAAGACCAAATTTGCTAAGGTTAAATCTTAAAGACCAAATTTGCTCAGGTTAAATCTTTATAAACGCTGGCTTAGGATATCAGTTGAAAAAAATTCTCACAACATTATGAACCGCCCTGTTATTATTGTGTATGATGCCATGTAGGCAGGTTGTGGTTTTGATCGAAGAAGACTAAGCTTTGGTATTTATTTAGTTGTTGATTGTTAAATGTCTGCTCAAGAAAATTCGGTTAACGAACTTAAAAGCTATATGAAACTACCGCACCGAGCTTTCAAAGCGCTTTAGAGCTTACATCATAATTTTCGGAACATAAGTAAACATCCAATCCTGTACTGTAAAGGGATTCGCTAAAATTGTATTTATTTTTTATTACCGTTCAACTAGTAAAGCACAAAAGCTCATTGTCAACAAAATGCGTTTTTTAGGTAAAATATAAAAAGAACTCAACTGAACTCAACTCTTTCCAATAGGAATCTATAGAAAAAACTTAGTCACCAAACGGTAAATACACTGTCCTTTCGAGCTTTTAATGAATTTTGCGCTTACATTATAGATTCCAGAACAAAAGCTAACGTCGTATCGAATGCCGTAAAAAAAGAAACATCTGATCGCTGCTTGAGTTATAAAATGGTAAAATCTCCTTGTAAGCTTTCAATAAATTTCGGCCTTGAATAATAATTTTTGGCATGACAGTTCATATCCTATCCAATACTATAACGAAATTCGTTAAAATTTTGTCAATTCTTCAAATTTATTTTTGTAACCGTTCAACTTAAAAAGCTTAAAAGCTTCTTTGGTGATATCTCCAAGAAAAACTCAATTACCGAACATATTCTCGGGCAAAATAAAGAAAATTCAATTAAACTCAAGAAGGAATCTATAGAAGAAACATCTGATCGCTGTTTAATTCAATCACCGGAAAATTCTGCTTTTGAGCTTACAATAATTTGTGGTCTTACATACCAATTTTTGGCAGAAAGCTAACATCCTATATAATACTGTAATGAAATTCGTTAAGATTTTATAAATTCATGAACTTTATTTTTTGTGACCATCCAAGTTTTAAAGTTCAAAAGCTTCTTTGACAACCTTTCCAAATAAAAATTAGATTTGAATCCATATAATAAACCACTGATGGTTCGTTTCGATCTTCTATTGGTAAAAAACTATCCTTCCAAGCTTTCAATGAACTTTTGCGTTTACACAATAACCAAAGTTAACAGCCTATGCAATACTATAACGAAATTCGTTAAAATTGTATAAATTTTTCAAATTAATTTTTCGTGAGCGTTCAACTTTTAAAGCTCAAAAGCTTCATGATTCTTTCTGAGAAAATCGTCGACTAGCATACATTTATTTAAAAAGCTTTTTTGATGTTCTTTCTAAAAATCCTCGACCATGGTACACTTTCTGAGGTTGAATGTAAAAAAACTTAATTCAACTCAAATAGGAATCTATAGTGGAAACCTCTTATTGCTGTTTTTGATCTTCAATCGGTAAAAACAATTATAAATCTTGCCTCTCAATTACATTTTTTTTCGTACCACCCTAATGCTTATAGTTTGTGTAAACTTTTTAAACTAAATAAAATATGGAAATTATCTGGCATATGCCCTTTGTGAATTGGTGAAGTGAAACGTCGCATGACTTTACTGACTACTTTTACACACACATAAGCATTCGCAATTGCCCTTTTGCAAACATACATTCATACATAAATTGTGTAGTTAAATGTATAAATATAAACATGTAACATAAATGGCCCTGGAAATATAAAAGTTTATGACTTAAAATCGCGATTTATTTGTTCCACATAAACAATTTTTGTTTTTGTCTTAATAAAAGGCCAAATATGTAAAAAGAAGAATCAGGTTTTCGTTGTCATGTGACGTTAGAATAAGGTTTGGTCTGGAAAATACTGATTTTGCTTATAATACTATACGAGTATTATCGAAAATCAGTAATTAAATTAGAGTTTTGGGCTCAGTATCTTTATATACTATGTGAACTTACAATTATTGGTGAACCATATTTGTAAAAAAACTGTGCTTACTGCAATCAAAGTGGATTCGATAAATAAATTACTGTTTCTAGAAACAACAATCATACCCTAGAAAGAGTTATGCCTTTTGGCTTATTTTGTTAATTTTATTTAATAATTTTTTTAAGTTGGCAACCTTCCTCATAACGTATTTTAGATAATTTAAAATACTTTGGTTTATGCCTTCTTATTCTTCCATATTTTCTTCTAATAATTTTATTGAAGTAAATTTTTTTTAAACAGGTGGCAACCCTGCACGGAAATGTATAAAATGCTACAAGTAGAGGAAGTTTAGCTTCGAAATTTTGCTTGCATTAGCAACTTTGCCCTGGCACATGCCTGTGAATTGGTGCCAATACCTTTTCCTGTTCACTCTCTCCTTCTTGGTTAGCAATTTCCTTATGGTATGATAACCGACCGCAATGCAGGGTTCCGGTCTAATAATTCTGACAAGCTTATCTGCCAGTCCATTACTGGCCCGATTGCGAACTCATACTATTCAACCGCTCTATGCAGTTCTGCTGCCATAACGATGTAGCGTTGAAAACTCAGGTGGGTTAGAGTACCGCCTAACTATCGCTGAGTATAGCGATCCTATCTGTGGAGGTCTATTTCCACACACTGACTAATAACAAAGACTTCTGCTTTGAAAATACTCGAAAAACGCCTCATGAAAGTTTGGTACGCGGTCCTGAGATGTCTGCATCAATGCCACCCCGGACTTAGTAAAAATAAATCCATTATATTCTCATATTTTACAACTTTTCATCGATAAAAGGTAAATGCTCACTTACGAACACTTCAAGCAACAGTCGTGGCCGTATCGCGGTGAGTCGGTGAGGTTTTGCTGTGGGTTTGGTTGGATTGGCAAGGTATCATCTAAACTATTAATTGGACTTGTACTGTCAACAATTGAATGGGTCGAAAAAAAGGATCTCACAGAAGCAAGCGGCCCACTTTAGTCAATAGGAGAGATACCAAATCTCTAGAAGCCCTGGGATATTGATTGGAAGGTTTTTATGCATCCACCTTATAGACCTGAACTGACACCAAGTGATTATTAGCCGTTCCTGTCTATGGCGAATGATTTTGCAGAGGAAAAATACACGTCGAGAAAAGCTTGGGAAAAGCTTAGTTCTTTTTACCAATAGGAACGGAGTTTCCATGAAAGTGCTTTATGAAATCATTTATGGAATAAATTGTTGTATATTTGACATAAATCCGATAATTCTAAAGTGTTGCTTTTTGGGGAAAAAGTACTGTTGAAGTCAAGGTTTGGAGTGATCAAATGTGCACCGAGGACGATGAGGGCAGTGAACGTCCAGAAGAGGTAGTTACCGACAAAAAAAGTCCACAAAATTATTTTTGGATGACCCTAAAGTGAAGTTATTCGATACAGCAGGCGCTCTAAAAATATTAACTGACGATATATGTACCTATATCATTCACGAATATTTGCGCTCTGTGCAAAGTGCGTACCGCGAGAATTTACATTTGACCTACAGCAACCACGAGTTGATGATTCGAAACAGTATTTGGAGATGTTCAAGCGTAATAAACCAAAGGTTTTGTGTCGATATGTGACAATGGATGAAACATGACTTCATCATTTCATTTCGAGGACCAATCGATAGTCATCCGAGTGGACTGCACACGATAAACCCGCTCCAAAGCGTGAAGAAATGCAACGGACGGCTGGTAAGTTTGTGGGGTCTGTAGTTTGAGATGCGCATAGAATAATTTCATTGACTACCTCGAAAAAAGAAGGACCATAAACAACGACTATGTATTACATAGCATTATTGGACCGTTTGAAGAACAAAGTCGCCGAAAAACAAACGAAGTTGGATACAAATCCACACATTCTACTAAGGCTTTTATTAAGAAATGATGTATTGCTGATGCTTTCAAATCCCATACTTGGAGTTAACTATCTTCAATCAAGCTACCGTTAGTCGCAGTCATATGCAGTCCAATTACCTTCGCGGTACGACCGCATTTGCTTTGAATCGCATTTTTTCTATAATTCTCAACCAATCTATTGAATTTATTGCTTATAGCACCACCTTTAGAGTTGAAAGGGCAGGTTTAGAACAACAACAACAACAACTAAGGGCAGCATATCATTTGTTTACTAAGTGTTAATTAGTGAAATTACATTATTTAAGCTGTTAAAATGGGCGGCCAGCTCTAATTACCAGCGTGTGTTATGCCAGCTGGAGTCACCAATGCGCTTAGACACACACACACGCACACACATACACATATATGCTAATGTGGTGTATTTGGTTTAATAGTGAATAATTACAAGGGGATTATTGATTGCTAAATAAAGCCGTCTTGTGGCGTCGGGGACAATTGTTTCATATTAACGGCTGAGCAGCGGTGCGGCGGTGCGACGGTGCGGGCGCAATGTTTGGCAAAGCCAAGTAAATACTTGACAGCAAATGTGGACTATACGCTCGCACCCACAAATATACCTAATTACCATACTAATACCGTTATATGCACATGTGTGAGTGTCTATGTGTAGGAGAGACTAAAGTGTAGCGCACACGTGGCTGTGTGCGTGTTGTCAAAACGCTGCCATGTTGCATGCGAGGCATTCAAGCGTCTACGTGTAGCCACTATTGAGAAGCTTATCACGCATAATCCCAAGCACGTGAGATATTTGTACCATAATACCATAAATTCATATTGAATAACAATGAGGACGGCAGCGAGCGAGCGAGCGCCACAACTTAGTCGAGCACTAACGGGAGTGCTGGAGCAATGCAACTCTGGCATGGCAGGACTTCGTTGCTGGTGAATGCTATGAAAAGCGCACAACAAAAACAAAAAAAAACACACACAAGAAATGCCTTCAAGCAATGGAAAAGCAACAAATTTACACTTCGTTTGCTGTTGGTGTTGCTGCTGGTGTTGTTGTTGCAATTGTTCGAATTAGTGTGTTGTCCCTGAAAGTTGCTGTGGCTGCAGAAATGTACGCAGGCACAGAGGCACTCGCAGATAAGCTCGTCCAAACGCAGTAGCAAGTACAGGTGTGTGAGTGTATTGGTGAACTGCGTCTGTCAATGTAGTTGTGTGTTGAGTCTGCGTATGCACGCATTTCCAATACTAAATTGGCAATGGAGAGTACGTTTTAGTGAGTTCAGTAGGTTAATAGAGTGTTTTAGAATCACTAAAACTAGTTACGAGTCTTGTTACGAGAAGACCAGTTCAATAATGAAGCCTTTTGGAAGTACCCAGACAGAAGATAAGCATTTCTAAGCTAAACTTCAGGGCTAATTATTGTACTTTCAAATGCAGTAGAGTTTAGGTATCCGAAACGGAAACGAAATCAAATTAGTCGCTAAGGATCAATCTAACTAATTACGAGACAAGTTTCGGAAAGTCAGTTATAAATTCTAATATTCTTAGATACCATGGGAGTTAATGTCACTTTTTTTTCTTCAATTGCGGTCTTTTTGGGAGTTTCGTTCTACAATAATGCTAAATAATAGTCGCTGTTGATGATGTGAAATCGCGTGGCACCCACTTTGTAGAGCTTTGTCATACCCAACTACTCACGAATGGTATGATGTACACGGTCAGTTGATATTTTGAGAGGGCCTGCAATCTCGAACAGCTTTACTTTATGGTTATCTTCGCTTCGTCTGCTCGGAGAGTTCCTTCCCGTCGTGACGGAACTTTTGATATTGCTCAACGTATTTACTGAACTGTGAATCTTCCTTAGTCTTATATGTTTAGTGTACTACTTATTCTCCAGGTTCTAAAGAAACTTGAAGTCGGATGGTCGCAAGGTTGTTCATTGTTCTTTCGTCTCTTAACAAATGGATAGATTATGTTGCGATTCGGTGGCGACTCGCTGATGGAAGTTTAGTCAACGAGACCTCTTTTGCTTTGATAGTGGAAGTTCTTCCTCAAATGTCTCAAAATGTTAACATCGCATTCGAATATACTTTTTAGGAGTATAATTTATTTACTAACTCGTAACTAGTCTATAAGGCCCGGCCAACACTAGTACACTGTTTAAAGCATACATTTCGGCGTCTACAACATTTCCGCTTATGAATGTGTGTCAACATCCTTATATAATGAGATTTTGTTAAGTCGGACATACAAAACACCGAAGGCGCTCAATGAGAAAGAGCGATTGTGTGATGCATAAAATGTCGTGGCAAACACACACACACACATACATATACATCTATAAATAAATTTGTCAACGCATCAAAATTGTGTTGAGGCAGGTTGGCAGGGGAGTGCACATTTGTATACCGTTCATGGCATATTATGCCATAAAGACGTGTCCCCGAAATACGCATGGAGCTGACTAACTTCTTCCACTCGCTTTCACATATACATGTGTATTTGTGCATATTCTACAGTTTGGTAATACTATCATAAGTATGTATGCGATTAGGTGTCACATGCAGAGCGGCAGGTATTAGAAATTAAGTTATTGAGCCAGTAAGCCAGTGAGAAGAGAAGTTCATTTGGCTTAACTAGGTTTCAAGACACGACAGTTCTTGTTATTGTTGTTGTAATTGTTGTTCTGTGAATCAAATGTATCTTACCGGGAAATTGCTTAGCAATCAAAGAGTATATTTTGCTGATGACTTTACATAACTGTATTTATAGCTATGGTAATGAGTATACTGAGACTTATATACATAAGTAATAATGCCAAAAAGCTTTATGAATAGTATGGCAATAAGTAGTTACATATATACATATACATAAGTATATACACATACATATATATAAATGACTTGTACATTGCTATGCATTTACCTCAATGTTATTTGACAGAATTTGTGGTACAATTTCTCAGTTTGCTAGGAAAATCAATATTTTGAGATTATACTTAAAGCTTTAAGGGAAAGTTGCTGACTAATTTGTTAGTGGACATTTTTTGCGATAACTTTAGTAGACATTTGAAAGGCATAATCTGAAATAAGTTAAAACCAACAACAAAAACAAAAATGTTAACTTCGATTGCACCAAAGCTACAAATAGAAAAGCTTGCTTACAAGAACTTGGTTCCGATCGTTAAGATTGTATGGCAGCTATATGTTATAATTGTCTGATCTGCACAATATCTTCAGATATTACATCATTGGCTTGGAAAATGATCCATGCCAAATTTAGTGAAGATATATCGGCCAATAAAAAAGTTTTCCATACAATCACTTGATTCCGATCGTTCAGTTCATATGGCAGGTCCGATATCAGCGGTTCCGACAAACAAGCATCCTCTTGGGCAGAAAATAAGGTGTGCGAAATTTCAGATCTATGGTATATCTCAATAGCTTATGCACTAGGTCGGTTATATACAGACAAAGGGGTATGGCTAAATCGACTCAGCTTATCAGGCTGAGCATTTATATGTACAAGTGTATTTTATTATATATTTTAGGTCTCAAATATTCCCTTCTGAATGTTACAAACTTCGTTGCAAACGTTAATTAAATTTTAATTCTTCATGAGATCCAACTGAACATTATTAATGAGAATCAATATGGTGAGAAAGCCATTGTTGAAAGTTGTCCGTAAAAGCTCGGTAGATTCATCAAGGCATTTCAATCAATTTCTTCTAAAATATCCAGCATTCCAAATTTTAAGGTTGGTTGAATGTCATTTGTGTTGTCGAATCTTGAATGAAACCGCTTCAATGGATTTTTGAGAGTTTTGATCTATCTGCAAGGCATGTTTTGGTTTCACAGAGAACGGCACTGCAACCGGAAAAGTGGGATCCTCATGATTTCCACTGATAAGTGAATATTGGATGGCCTCTTGGGTTTTCAACAGAAAGGTGCCTCTGCATTACAGGAATTTTACTTCTTTATAACAGTTTAATAAATCAAAATATGAAGTTTTAGATGTTTTCAGTAACTGAATTTTTACATTAGGGTAGGCCAAAAACTCAAACATATAGCTTAAAATTACCCTAAATGGTATATAAACGAAAAAAATTTTTACATTACGTATTTCTATAGTTCATAAAATTTCCTAAAAAACTACATCAAGGGATATTTTTTCAGTATACAGCTAAAGCTTTAAAATGCTTCGAAAAATGAAAAATCGGTCAACATTTTTTACATTGTGTATTTCATTAGTTTATAAAATTTTCTAAATATCTACAACAAGGGATATTTTTTTCAGTATACAGTTAAAACTTTAAAATGCTTAGAAAAGTGAAAAAAATCGGTTAACACTTTTTAAATTGCGTATTCTTTAGTCTATAAAATTTCCCAAAAATTTCCCTCTAGGGAAATATTTTCCAGTATACAGTTAAAGCTTTAAAATGCTTCAAAAAGTGAAAAAAATCATAAAATGCAGTTTTGGAGCTTTAAAAAATTATAGTTTTCCAATTTAAAAAATCGCATGACGGAGAATATTTTCGTAAAATTTGTGCTCCGCAAGAAAATGCAATTTAAAAAAATTGAATGCGAAGCCAAGGAATATTGTTTTTGTTTATATAGTCTGCAGGGTAATTTTAAGCAATAAATTTATAAGTTTTTGGGCTCACTCTAATGCAAAAATTCGAATACGGTTAAAGAGTTATGATATTTTTATTGAAAATAGAATTTTTTTATTGGAAAATTTTGACAGCTCACTAACACCTTTTAAAATGTAGCTAAAAAGTCCTACCTTGCAGGGATATTTTTTTTAAATAGAGGTTAATTTTAACCCGTAAGCTTAATACACATTTTTTTTGCCCCCCTAATATGCATAAATACAATATATGTGCCTCAGCTGCGCACTAAAAACAAATTCTACGCACCCATAATAATAACAACAACAACAACAGCATCAACAATAAGAAAAAGTTTCACAGCTTTGCGTGAAATTAGAAAAGTTCATCGCACTTTTTTATGTGTTGACAGATTTTAGTAGGCACATGGTGCGAATTTCAGCTGCTAAATCACAATAAATCATGGCACACAGACACATGCACACTATCTCACACATACATACGCATACTCTTAATAAGCTTGTTTACCTTTGCGGGCTGCTTATTTTCTTTTTATGGCCGAAAGGCCCGCTACTCCCTGGGTTCGTAAAAAAATTTCTTCTGACGCGTAAGAGCGGAGGTTCGCGGTCAATTCTAGCTAACGGTTCACTAGGAAAATTGCTTTCTGATAGCCATTAAATGCCAGTAAAAGCTGAAGTGTCTAAAAAGTTCGCTCATAAAAATCTAAAAATAGATTATTAAATGAAAAATAAATTCTTTAATTAAAAGAAAGATTATATAACGTCATGGTGTCTTAAGACAACTTACTGACACCATGTCTTTGAAGACAGGCAATTCAAATATCATGCCAAAACTCATATTAGAGTGGAATTAAATGCGTATTTAGTCAGTTTACTCATATGTAACTTCTAATTTAAAATTTTTGCATTAGGGTGTCATATGGTTTTATGAAACCAACATTAAAGCCTATATTCCAAAACATCAAATATAAGCTCTATTTCCGACTAGAATAGCGTAAGTTCGTTGCAAGGTGACAAAGTTCAATTTTTTTTTTGCTAAAAAATAAAATTGTGATTGATATTTTGCAAAACTCCTGGACAACATCTAATGGAGGACAATATACATATACGTTTTATCTTTTTTAGTGACTATATTGCAGATCGAGGAAGTGAAATGAAAGAAAAAACAAATTTTAATATTCTAAGGACCACCCTAATATACGCACATATAAACTTTGAAATAAGTATGTAAATGTGCATTCGTAACATCTAATTAAAATCATACGCGTATACATTTGCGTTGCTCCTCTCTCATGCCCTCACCTCTTCACAAATGCGTATTTAAATGACGGAAATATTAAAAAAGTTTATTAGCTTTGAAAGAAGATGAGTTAAAATCAAGGTACATATATGCTGCTAATTTAGGGGAATGTTGCTAAGAAGTTAGTTAGGTGGTATTTTCAACAGACAGATGTGTGTAAGAGGGTAAGAAGGTTTGGAATTTTTTTAAATTTCTTATTAGAAATTCAACAGAATAAGTAAATTTTAAAATTTCTTGTTGTCATTACAATGGTATTGCGTATTAAATAAATAGCTTAAATTTATCGATATATTTTGTTATAAACATGTTTGAAACATATCGATATATTTTGTTAACGATATTTAAATATATCGATATATTTTGTTATCGATATTAAAAACATCGATACATTATGTTATCAATATTAAAAATATCGATTTAATTTTATCGATAATTTATGTATAACGATATTTGTGCATAAATATTATTAGATAAATCGATGTTTTTGATATTCAGCAGAATAAATAAAATTTAAAATTTGTTGCTGTCATTATAATGATGTTTGGTTCAGAAATAAATAATTTACATTTATCGATTTGCAAATATATCGATATATTTTTTTTATTAAAAATAGCGATATTAAAATATATCGTTGTATTATGTTAGCGATAATTTCTATATAACGATATTTGCGTACATCTATTTTTATGTAAATCGATATATTTGTTATGGATAATTAATGCATAACGGTATTCAAGCAATATTTGGAAAATCTAATACAATATTGTGTTGACAAATTTATATACATATTTTTGAGAATATTTTTGGATGTATGAATTGAAATATTTGCTAAAAATCAATGTGTTTTATTATCGATATTTAAATATATCGATTTTTTATGTTGCCAATAACTTAAATACAACGATATTAAAATATATAGTTGTATTATGTTAGCGATAATTTCTATATAACGATATTTGAGCACATCTATTTTTATATAAATCGATATGTCTGTTATCGATTATTAATGCATAACGATATTCAAACAATATTTGGAAAATCTAATACAATATTGTATTGATTTATATATTTTTGAGAATATCTTTGAATGAATGAATTGCAATATTTGCTAAAAATCGATGTATTTTGTTATCGATATTGAAATATATCGATTTGTTATGTTTTTAATAACTTAAATACAACGAAATTGTGTAACAGTATTCTTTTACAAATCGATATTTTTGTATATCGATATATTTTGTTATCAAAAATCAGTGCATAACGATAAGCAAGCAATATTTAGAAAATCTCATGTATTGTCATTATATATTTAATAATAATTTTGGATGCATTAATCCGATATATTTGCCAAAAATCGATCGCAGCTCTTTGATATTTTTTCGATACATTGTAAAATCAATTTTTATCAGTAGAAGTAATTTAAGATAAAACTTTTAGAAATATTGATTGTAATATTAACTGTTATATCGATATAGTTACACATTTATCAATAAATTACGAATATTACGGTCTAAACCGAAAACATAAACATAAATTTTATACAAGCATCTGAATCCATTTCATGTAAATTCCGATATATCGATATCGATTTTTTAGTGAATTGTTTAGAAAATCAATCAATACATTTAAAAATTACTAGACTTGTCTAATACATTGATTAAAATAATTTTATCGATAGTTTTTTAAATGAATTTTTATTAAATACTACATATACATATGTAGTATTAAAAACTGATTGAACACATTTTGGGAGCGGAACTGCTTCGGAGCCAGACCATGTGTCATCGAGCGAAGCAAATAATAATCGGACGGTGCAATTCCTGGAAAATATCGAGAGTAGGGTAGGACTTCGCTTTCAAGCGGGTTTAGCAACATGAAGCCTAGTGATGCCATGTGCCTTCTCGTGCCGCTGCTGATACTGAGGTCATAAAGAACCTGTTTCTGAATCATTCTCAATGCATCTGGTCGATTTGAAATGCCTTAGCGGGTAACCTCCAATACTGATTAATCGACAAAACGCTATATTAAATAAAACTATTTTAACGAGATCCACGCTAACCGCTGTTTTATGTTCTAGAGTCAATGTTTTTAAGATCATCAGTAATATTTTTTCAATAGGTTCAATGCACGGTTTTGGGTACTGATTTTTCCCTCAAGATACAACTCCGACTTCCTTTGCTATTTGTGTGAAATGAACCATCTCTGCACTTTTTAGGCGAAGCTTGCTTTATAAAATCAAACGTTTTACCCGAGTAACACTAATTCTAGATCGGAATTTGCGTGATATACATATATTTTTATCGCCAATTCCATATTTTAGACTTGAATGGAAAACTCAGTGCATATTATTTTCTTTTCGTTTGACAATACCTTCAACCTCAACTATTTCTCTTAGAGATGGTCTGACTTTGTACCAAGCTGTCATTCATAATAGTCTGAGAAATGTGTGTATATTCCTCGCACTGTAGGCAGCACATCTAATCATACCTCAATCATGCCTTGCCAGCCTCCCACAGCGTTTTCCACATAAATGCCAGCGACATTTCTAATTTGTTCCTGTCGGTTGTGCTATTAAAGCATCTCGGACATATTTTACAATCAAAACAGTCACACTTCTCATTTAAAATTCTCATCTGACATCAAAATTTTATGCGTTCTCATCTTCACATTCAACGCACTAAAGTTTCCCAAGAGCCATAGCACCGTTATGCGCGTACATTAAAGCATAAAACAGCCGCAAAACAAAAAAGAAAACACCGAAATAAATACAATGAAAAGCTATCTAAAATGGAGAAGACACGCAAAAGAATGCCATGAATCTGACAAGAGCGGAAAGTCACGGAAATGTGTGCGCATTAAAAATTGCCACAAAATTACCAACCGGCATTAAAGCGTTAGTCGGAATGGTAGTGCGGTTGTTTTCGTTGTGCGAAAAACTTTGCGGAAAGCGACGGACAGTCAGTGCTGGGAGTAATTAGAGGGAAAATACGAGACAGTGGCGATTTTTTAGTTGCTAATTTATAAAATTATTTAAGAAATAAGAACAAGTTCCTGATTTTGACGGCTACGAACTTGAGACAAACGGACCTCTTTGTAGTTAAGTTATTTACCGCCGACAAAAATGCTTAGAAAAAAAACCAGAATTTCCGTTGTTGCTTTGCAGCGTGTTTTCAGTTTAACGTGTATAATATTAATATCAAGACCCGGACGCGGATTGCTTAGTAGCACCTCCAGCGCCACGTGTCAGCGCAGGTTACACCCATTTTCATTGGGCTCTAGGGATCCTTCCTTCAAGATCTGCCTCATCCAGCGCAACAATAATAATGCGCTTAGAAGCAACGTCAGCAAATGATTTTGCAGGTATTATTCCCTTCGTCTTCGATCTCTTGTCGCTAGGTTGCAGCTTAAACTTAAGTAAGAAGACAATTGAAGAACCACCTAGGCGTTACGTCGCTTCTCCGCATACCTTATCTTCTTCGAGCCTCATACCTTATTTTCCACAGTGTGCTTGGCAGCCATACTTTGGCTACCGGGTTAGGTTCCGGCTGCCGCTGGTGTTGTAGTCTTCCGGGGCTTGGCTTAGTTTCAGCCCCCTTGCTAGTGCCAGGCCTTGCACTGAGACCAAGCATTGCTTCTGTCTTATATGTAGTGCCGATTGTTTTCGAAGTCGTTTTAACAACTGTCTTCTTTTCGGGACTAGTTCCCTCCGGTTTTTTTATGGGAGAACCGGACTCCTTCATTTCCATCTTGTTTTTGCTAGTTTGGTTCATGTTTTTGACCCACCAGCATGTGGACATACATATATTCACTTGCTTATAGTCCCATAAGTAAGGCTCTACGAGGGCGCCATGTATCTGTAAGCTCCGTTCGAAACTAGGCTATTTGTCCCCAGTCAGGTTAATAAGCGGAATGGATAGCATGACACCTTTATCCATCACTTTTTTGTACCCCCAATCATAGTTAGACTTCCCATCTGAATGACGTGCTATTGAGAAACTTCCAGATAAAAAGTCAGACCTAGATACCTGCCAACCGCAACAGCAGCGAACTGTTACCAGCCCCTCCAGCCTTTGCCAAGATACTGTGGAATCTAATACCACTCGACGTGTAAGTTTTTGTTTTCAATTAAAAATCAATAAATAATGAAAATAAAATTGACAAAAAGTATTTATAATGTTGTAAACACATTGAACTTCTATATAACAGGACGCCCAGGCTAGGTTAGGTTAGTCAGTCCTTTGTGAAGCCACAAAAAAAGAACTGCTGTGTTCAAACTTAGAAATTAGCAAAACATTCAGTGGTCAACACAAATTTGCACAGGCATTCAATTTGCATTTTTGCCATTTCGGTGTGAGGTCTGAAGGTATGCGCTCCGGACACACACTGCCGCATTGTTTTCGTCCGGCTGTGGGAGCTGGTTGGTTGGTTTTAGTTGTTGGTTGGTTGGTTTAAATTGTATTAGTAGAGTCTGAAGCTGCGACTCAGAATTATATTTCTACTGAGGTACTTAATAAATGCGAGCCAATGTTATGCAGGAGTGAATGAATTTCAATTATCTCATTATTTTCCGTTGAGCCACCGCGAACCAGACAAATTGTACATAATTTTCTTTAAACACTTTATGAAATCGTGTAATGGAAAGACTCGCCCCCGAGCCCCGTTCACAAATCGCTCAACTTTATTACGAAAATGTGATTCGCTCACTTTATGATCAACATAATCGGCTAACTGAGCGTATTATTCGTAACACCGTCATCCATCTTGAGACTTAGTATTCATTACTGGATAGTATTCGACGGAATATACCACGTCCAGCACGCAGTGAAGAAAATATAGCAGCCGTGGCTAAGAGTCCACACGAAGACCGTGGGCAGTCGATTCGACGGTGTTCGCAGCAACTCGGACTGACGTATGGCACGACTCGGAACATTTCACGTCCAGCTCTTCCCAAGTGCCATCGCTTCGCTCTATGGGCTCTTGAAGAGTTTCAAGAAGATTCGACGTTTTCGTGAAAAAAATTTGTTCAGCGTTGAGACCCATTTCTGGTGCAATGAG
The DNA here is from genome assembly GCF_016617805.1 of Bactrocera tryoni. NCBI lineage: Eukaryota > Metazoa > Arthropoda > Insecta > Diptera > Tephritidae > Bactrocera > Bactrocera tryoni. Next base: position 24,059,888 of record NC_052503.1, on the reverse strand, counting down.
TATGTAAGCAAGCAAAATTTCCACATTTGAGACTAAGAGCAATATGAAGAGATTCAAGAGCTGTCATTTCATCTAGAAAAAAACAACGTTTTGGTGTGGTTTGAGAGCCGGTGGAATCATCGGTCCATATTTCTTCTAAAATAATGCTGGTGAGAACGAAACCGTTATTGGCGACCGTTATAGCGCCATGATAAGCAACTATTTGATGCCTGAAATTAAAGCACATGATCTCGGCGACATTTGGTTTCAACAAGACGGCGCCACTTCCCACACATCGCATCAATCAATCGATTTATTGAAAGAACACATCTGTGAGCAGATAATATCACAGATGGACCATCTGAGACGTAGTCGTTGCCAGCATTTGAAAGAGATAATCTTCAAAAAATAAATGTCAAAGAATATTCTTTAGGATGATGATAAACATTTTCTATTAAATTTGAAGTTTCTGAGTTTTTTCTTTAAAATGGTAGGGAAGCTCGAGTTGGATCAACCTTTTTATTAGTATTTTTTCTATTTTAAGTGATTTCTATTGTTGGTAATTTAATGTTTAACAAAATAATTTCATTAATATTTTTTACTTAACTAATTTCAGTTCAACTCTGCAAAGATTTCGCAATATTTTTCCTTAAAGTAATTACTATATTTTGAAAAACTTTTGAAAGAATGCTCCCAACACCATGTGTAGCCTGCTTGACTTCAGCTACTCCGACTACTAGGGTCACGTCAAAACATTTGAACGCCGCAAATGCGAGATGAAGAAATATGAGGAATGTGGACAAACTTTCTGTTTGACTTTGCATCCGGGTCTCTTCGCATCCAGCAGCACTCTATACAATAAGCATAATATACCGTAAATATGTATGTGTATGTATGTAAATGTGTTCTACATGGCGGGCTCCTGCTGCGCGGCGCTTTTTGCGCGCCCACACATTCCAGCGCGACGAGCATGAAAGCCGCCACATCCTGTGCTGTGTGCTCTGCGGTTCGCCGCAACCAAAGCGCACCCGTGCCTGCACACTTATAGCCGCATACATATACATATGTTTATGTTTATGTTTATGTGTGTGTGTGTATGTTTGTTGGTGAAATAATTTCGCCGCGCCATTTTACGCCAGTTTGACATGAAGTGCGATGAAGCGGATTCTTTCGCAGACTTTACAACACATTAAAATTGCTGTTGTCACTATGTGCTAGGCACTCACGCACACACATACATATATACATGCATTTATGTAAATATGTAAAAAAACATGCTTTGCTGTTCCTAAACGCGGCATTGCCACCTTTTTCTTTTTTTTCTTTTATTTTTCCATTTTTAATGCTCGCACTTTTTGTTGTCGCTGTTGTTGTTGTGCGAAAAAAATATCATTTCCACTTTTTCACTTGTCATATTTATTATCACAGGCTTGCTCTTCCGCCTGCACCGTTCCATTCCGGCGGCTTTCCGGCGCGCACCTTTTCATTGTTTTGTCTCAAAATGTTTGCTGATTTCATTTTGACTGCTTTCTTTTTTGGTTTTTGTTGTTTTTGGTGAACTTGTTGTTGCTTTTTTGCTAGGCCGCCACGCAAGTGTCAGAAGTGACACTTTAAAAATATTTACGTTATGATTGCACGTAGTCCCGTTATCTCCACTAACCGCCAGATGAGCTGCCGCGCGTGATTGTTTTATTCCATTTGATTTGCCGTTATGTCATAACTGTTTCACATTTATAGCATTTGTTTGTTTTTGCATGCGGATTTGTTTTTGCAAAATGACAGAGACCGTCAATAATTTTGCGCCCTGTTGAGTTTTTGAACTGATAGCTCAGACATGGTGGCTGTGTTAACAACAACAACAACAACAAGAGAATTGTAGTCGGCCGCAATAAAAAATGTAGTCAACAACAACAACAAATTTCTCAACCAGAACAGAAATTTAGTCAACAACAACAACAACAACAACAACAAAAATGTTGGCAATAAAAACAACAGGAGACATGTAGTCGGCAAACAACCAAAAAGGTGGTCAACAACAACAAGAAAAATTTTGCAATTTTGCAGTAATCAACAACAAAAACAACAAACATTTTATCAACAACAACAAAAAATGCAGTAAAAACTTTTAAAAATGTTATCATTAACAACAACAACAAAAATTCTGTCAACAACAACAACAAAAATGTTATCAAAAATATCAACAAATATCTAGTGAACAACAAAATTTTATAAATTTATTGCTTTTGATTGCAATGGGATTCAAAAATAATAAATTACCGTTATATTCACATTTATTTCTTAGTTATCGTTAGATTTTGCTTTTGGGGCTGTCGACCTGTGTTTGGGCAATTTCGCAAGTAATCCCTGCAAAAGTTATTACTAAATGGTCTGGTGACTGCTTGCTTTCTATTGATCCACTTAGGAGTTAGTGACCTTTTGACGAAAGAACGGTTTTGCGCAAGATTTATGGTCATTTGCGGATTGGCAGCGGCGAATACCGCAGTCGATGGAACTATGAGCTGTACGAGATATACATACGACGACAATGACAGAGTTCAGCGAATTGAAAGACAGCGACTACGCTGGCTAGGGAATGTCGCCCGAATAGATAAAAACACTCCAGCTCTGAGAGTATGCGAACAGAGCAACAGAAAGACCTCTACTCAGTTGGAAAGACCAGGTGGGGAAGGACCTGGCTACATTTGATATTTCCAATTGACGCTAAACAGCGAACTGTAAGAATGTAAACTCGGCTACAACACCAAATGGGACCTCAACTTTTTCATTTGGTTTCGTATTGAATATGATCCTTCTCAGTGACTTAGAAATCTCATGAGCTTTGATTAGTTTTTTTCAATTATGGAAGTATCTTTAATATTTGACATAAATTTTTCCAAAATTCAATTCTTAAAGTCATTTCGCTGGTGTTTAAGATTATTGAAAAGATGATTATGTTGATTACGAAAAAGAGTTTGATGAGTATCAACATGACATAAAGCAAATAAAAGGCCATAGTTCTAAAATTAAATGAAAACCCAGACCATTCAATAATAAGAAACTTATAGTTGATTGTTGATCGAAAGTATCCAATATGGATTGATATGATTGATGATTGTATAGGAAAAATCTTGATTAAACCTTGGGAGCATTTTATAAGCCTGTGGCCTTTCAAATGAATTGGTTTTTCACATTTTTTTAATAATTTTCAAATATGAAAATCTTCAATATAAGTCAGCAGAATATATCCACCTTGGCAATATAATTCTTGACGCGCTCTTAGCACAAGTAGTTTTGATTTTATGTTGTTATCTCTTAGATTTGCACTTTATTCGCGCGCTTTATTGAGATCATAACTGAAATGTGAAATTTGTTTTTCCTCAACTTTATGGCTTCATTTTGAAAATGATTATTTCACATTTTGTTTTCGTTTCTGGCGCGTGTTTACAGTTATTCGCGCAGTATTAGAATGTGGCAGCGGCTGCCGCCAGGTGCGAATAATCGATTTTCCGACGCAATAACGGTTGTTAGAGATTTACCTACATTTCACACAGCACATTTGCATAGCATAATGAAATACAACAACAACAAACAGCTCACCGTTACACAATATTAATCACAATATTTCCTGTCTACTGATTACAACTTGGAGTGGTGGGAAGAAACATTATTTAATATCAATAGCGAGTTGCATTTATTGTTTATTTGGACAGGTCTTCATTTCATGGATAAATTTCTAGCATCGTTTGTGCGGCGATTAGCGACAGTTCATTTGTCAGCTGTCGTTTCAAATTGGATTTGAATAGATTATGAAGATAATTCGTATATTTATATATACTTTTCGTTTACATTCTAGGAACAGTTGTTAAATGATTAAGTTTTTATAGCAATTTTCATAGCAGTTTCTAATAACAGTCACGTGTCATTCAAGGTCGCGTTAAATAAGCCGCCGCTTACTAAAAATAATGGAAAATAATGAGATTAGTAAATAAACTGGGATAAAAACACTTTCTCACCATAGAATTATCAGTTAAATCTCTTCAAAAAATAGACAAAAGTTAAGTTGTAACGGGTGATCCAAGTAGAAGTACTTTTTATACTCTCTCAACAAAGTTGCTAAGGAAAGTATTATAGTTTTGTTCACATAACGGTTGTTTGTAAGTCCTAAAACTAAAAGAGTCAGATATAAGGTTATATATACCAAAGTGATCAGGGTGACGAGTAGAGTTGAAATCCGGATGTCTGTCTGTCTGTCTGTCCGTCCGTCCGTGCAAGCTGTAACTTGAGTAAAAATTGAGATATCATGATGAAACTTGGTACACGTATTTCTTGGCTCCATAAGAAGGTTAAGTTCGAAGAGGGGCAAAATCGGTCCACAAAATGGCGAAAACCGAAAACCTATGAAGTGTCATAACTAAGCCATAAATAAAGATATTAAAGTGAAATTTAGCACAAAGGATCGCATTAGGGAGGGGCATATTTGGACGTATTTTTTTGGAAAAGTGGGCGTGGCCCGGCCCCCTACTAAGTTTTTTGTACATATCTCGGAAACTACTATAGCTATGTCAACCAAAGTCTACAGAGTCGTTTCCTTCAGGCATTTCCATATACAGTTCAAAATGGAAGAAATCGGATAATAACCACGCCCACCTCCCATGCAAAGGTTATGTTGAAAATCACTAAAGTGCGTTAACCGACTAACAAAAAACGTCAGAAACACTAAATTTTACGGAAGAAATGGCAGAAGAAAGCTGCACCCAGGGTTTTTTTGAAATTGAAAATGGGCGTGGCGTCGCCCACTTATGGACCAAAAACCATATCTCAAGAACTACTATCACTTTATCATGCGAGAGTATAAAATGTTCGGTGACACCCGTACTTAGCCCTTCCTTACTTGTTTCAATAGCATTTTTGACAGATCACGCGTAAGTCGTGTCAAGCTGTCAGGTTATTTTTTTTGGTATTGGTTGGCATATCATCATTAAAATGACTTATGCCCGAACAATGTCTACAAATCGTTCAACTTTTTTGCGAAAATTCACGTTCTGCAAAGAATATCCTTCGCGTACTATTCGCAACAATAGCAAAATATAGCAGCCGTAGCTGATAGTGTACACGAAGATCGTGGAGTGTGGATTCGGCGCCGTACGCAGCAACTCGGACTGACGAATGGAATGACTCGACGAACTTTACGTCAAGATCTTAAATTAAAAGCGTGCAAAATGCAGATTGTGAAAGAACTGCTCGAACTTCCACTTGGGAGCAACCTGAAGAGATTCAAGAGGCCACAAAGATTCTGTGATATCACACCGTTAGACTTTTTCCTGTCGGGATATGTAAAGTCTAAAGTCTATGCGAACAATGCTACTTCGATTCAGGCCATGAAGGCATTTTCAGTCGCAATGTTCGGGTGTGTCATCGAAAATTGGACTCAACGAATTGATTATCTGAAACGTAGCCGCGGCCAACATTTAAAAGAGATAATCTTCAAAAAATAAATTCTAAATAATGTTATTTTGAATGATAATAAACATTCCCCAATAAATTTGAAGTTTCTGTGTTTTTTTTCTGTAAAAAAGTATAAATGGACTGCTCTTTATTATTATTAATAATTTATTTGGTGCATCCAAAGGTTTTTTTAAGAAAATTTGTTTGACTTTTATACTGTCGTTCAGACCAGATAATGAAAATGCAATTTTATTGTAAAGAAAAGCGTACAAATGAATTATCCGAAGTATTACCCATCACTAGTCATAACTTTTTCCCGTCCTTCTGGGAAAGCCATTACCGTCAAACTGTTCATCTTATAATGGTATCAAAGAATCAAGCCATTTTTGATGTCGTCTTATGAGTGGAACTACCTTTGAACCAGACCATGTGGCATCGAACGGATCAAATAATAATCGGATGACGGGTGGGACTTCCCATTTCAAGAAAATATTACTTGGAATATCACTTCTAAATAATCTCAACCTAAAAACAAAGAATTTTTGAAAAAGAACCCAGGAAGGTCCTGAACAACTTTCAAATCAAACTGGTAATTGAGTGGGATTTAGTGCTGTGCTAATGCCATAGAATCAAGTCTTAATTTTTATTTTTGAAGAAAATTTCGGATATAATAATGATTAGCGTGACGAGAAGAGTCGATTTAGCCAAGAACGTTTGTCCGTATGTTTGTATATACGAGCACTAGTCTCTGCGTTTTTGAGATATCGATCTGAAATTTTGCACATATCCTTTTCTCTCAAAGAAACTGCTCATTTGTCGGAACGGCCGATATCGGATCACTAATAGATATGGCTGCCATACAAATTGTCCGATCAAAATCAAGTACGTATATAGAAAACTTTGTTATTTAAAAAGATATCTTCACAAAATTCAGTACCAATTATTGTCCAAGGCAATACTGTAATCGCTGAAAAAATTTCCAAGATCGAAGTACTATAACATATAGCGGCCATATAAAACGATCCATCAAAACCAAGTTTTCGTATGGAAAAATTTGTAATTCGACAAAATATCTTCACGAAATTTGGCAGAAATTATTAACCAGAGTATCGCCACAATCTCCGAAGAAATTGTTCAGATCCAACAACTATAGCCTATAGCTGCCATACAAACTGACCGATCAAACTAAAGTCCTCGCAAGGAAAACTTTTTTATTTGACTAGATATCTTCACAAAATTTGGCACAGGCTTTTGCGCAAAGCAATGGTACAATGTTCGAAACTTTGGTTTAGATCGGTTTACTATAGCATATAGCTGTCATATAAACTGCTCTATCAAATTTAAGTTTTTGTATGGCGAATTTATTTATTTAACAAGATATATTCACGAAACTTGGCACAGATTATTGCCCACGCTATAATCTCCGAATATATTAATCAGATCGGACCACTATAGCATATAAGTAGCTGTCATACAAACTGACCGACTAAAACCAAGATAAAGATCTTTTTATACCCTTTATACTATAAGAAATGCAATTGTAGAAGGTATAATAGCTTCGATACAGTACAGGTTACCGATTTTTCTTTTTGTAGGTTAAAAAATTTATCTTAAATAACTGAATTTGTTATTTACTCGGGTAATGTTTTCGTAAAGTGATTTATTTTCTGTTATTTCCTACTAAGATTTTAACTTAACAACTATTGACTAGAGCAGGCAATCAATCCATAACTAAACTAGAAATGACTCCATTAAATTTCAAACATAATTAGAAAATGCTAGCTCTCATTTTCAAAATTACTCTGAATTACCCTGAGTTGCTTTGCATCACACTCTAAGCCTTCTACACATAAATAATTCCACGAATTTCTACAGTAGCCATTTATAAAAGCTGTTATTGCCGAGCGAGGGCCGTCTGAGCACATAATTCAATTAGCCTCGCTTTGATCGATTGGCCCACACATATACTGGCATACATACAAACACATAGACACTTACTGTTCTCTATATAGATACAGTTGCAAATAACTGCGTGCATCTGCTGTGTAAATATTAGTGAGTTACAGTTATTTGTTTGCTGTGAGTTTCAATATTTTGCAATTTCCAAACAGGCGCCACCGCTCCAACCACCTCTGTGTCCGCTCAGTGCTTTCAGGTGGGCAATTTGTAGGTTCGTTTGAGTTACCCACACTCCTTTCATCAGTTTGTTTGTATGTCTGTGTGTGTAGTTGTTCGCCTGCGTCGCGTCTGCGCGCCATATCGATTCTGCGGCAATCACTTCAATTTCCATAATAGACGGCTGTGCGTCAACGCCGTCGTCAATATCTTCATATATTTTGCATTTTCATTTTCCATTTCGCTCGTTTGTTCATATCTTCACTTTTACTGTTCATAAGCTTATCGGCGAAAATCATCGCCAGCGAGCGACTAATTGAAAATGCAAGTCGCAATAATCAATTGTGTATTAATTAATGAGCGATATCTCTCAGTGGGCCGCTGCCAAAGGAAAATTGCATAATTATTTTGCGCGAAATTGTGGGAAATTCGTGAAAATCTGTTAAAATTGAAAGTTCAATTTTCTTTTCGCTTTCGCTTGTTGCGTCGCGCTTAAGAACTTGTCAACGTCTTCACTCTTGAACTTCTTCTTTCCTGTTGAGTTTACTTTCTGTTGATTTTCGTCCAGTTGCCGCGAATTTCGTCGGACAAGCATTCGTAATGCGGAGAAACTTCATTGGCTACATATAGACATACAGACGAATAAAAATAAATTGTTGGCGTATTCTTAAACTCATCATCAATAATGTTTGTTATCTCATCGCTTTTAACTTTAAATTTCATTTCTTTCTGGGGAGACACAGTGTGTAGTAGCAGTAAACAGACAATTTTCTTTACAAAAAATTTCGTGATACAGAAAACTCTGAATTTTTTTTAATAAAAATAGGGTTAGGCAGGAAAAATTTTTGGATTTTTGGCAAACAGTGTATGTAAAAAAAATTCTGACATTTTTGTTTTTCAAATTCACTAATGAGATTGAACATAAATTAAGTTAGGTTAAGTTTTTTTTTCCATAAAAAATAAAAAAAAACGGTAACTTCGGCTGCACAAAAGCTATTATACTGCTCACAGCTGTATTTCTTATAGCATAAAATTGTATGAAAATAACTTTAGCTTAAGTTTAATTGGTGCGTTTGTATGATACAGTGGTTCGATTTGAATGATATACTCGGAGATCGTAACGCTGGTCTGGACAGTAATCTATCTAAAATTTCGTAAACATATCTTATCAAATAAAAACGTTGTCAATATATAGACTTAATTTTGATCAAACGATTTGTATGACAGCTATATGCTATAGTGGTTCGATCTAAAGACATATGTAGAAATTGTAACACTGTCTTGAAGAATAATCCATGCCAAATTTTGTGAAGATATCTCATCAAGTATACAAGTTTTCCATATAAGAACTTGATTTGTATCGGCTAGTTTATATGGCAGCTATATGCTATAGTAGTCCGATCTGAACAGTTTCTTCTGATATTAAATGGTTATCTTGGCTTATAAACTTTACTAAATTTCGTGAAGATATCTCTTCAAATAAAAAAGTTTTCCATACAAGGACTTGATTATGATGGGTCAGCTTGTACGACAGCTAAATGCTATAGTGATCCAATCTGAAGAATTTCACCAGAGATTATAGCATTTTTTTTTGATAATGAGTTTTGTGAAATTTTGTGAAAATATCTCGTAAAATAAAAAAGTTTTCCATACAAGGAAATTATTGAAATTATTTTGGTCAATCAGTTTGTATGGTAGCTACATACATATATGTTACATTGGTCAAATATCGCCGGTTTTGAGAAATGAGCAGCTTCCTGTTGAAAAAAGATGTGTGTAAAAATTTAGTTCGATATCTAGAAAACTGAGATACTAGTTCCAGTATTTATATACGTACCTGCTAAACCGACTCAGCTCGTGACGCTGATCATTTATATATGTACATACATATATATTTGTTCACTCATTGTCTCTAGATAAAATCAAAAATTATTTAAAACTTCACCAACCGTAGATCAACCGAATCAATTCAAAATAATAATTTGGTAAAAATCAGGATATTTTCCCCCCGCAGCCCCTCCGTAAGATATTTCATGCTCCAAGTCAAAACTAACGAGTTTATAGTCTGTCGGTATCTAAATCACTGCTTAAATAGGCGAAGAACGAAAATTAGAATAAATATTTATGAGAAATGGTTGCCACCTGTTTGAAATTTTTAAGGACAAAAATACGACAGAAAAAAAATTAACAGCACTAGAGAGACTAAAAAAAGCTTGAAGCTGAAAAAATTTGATTAGAGTTGCCATCTGCTGAAAAAACTATATCAATATAATTTTAGGCAATTTGAAATCGCTTACGCGGTATTTACTAAACTTTTATAAGAAATTTTATTACCGAAATTTACACTTTAATTTCCTTCAAATCAAACATTTTACTAACACTGTCTCCACACTTTTAGCACACTCTGTTGGGCATTTCATTACACTGCGGTTTGACAAATACCTTTATTTGTTTTTATTGACAGGACTAATCTGATTTCATACTTTAGTTGATTTGATTTTTATTTAAGCGCATAAAAGTTTTTATTTTCGCAGTTTTCCTGCTTCCCATTCGCATTCGAAACGCAGCAATGGAGTCTATGCTTTCCCACAGGATATTTACCGTTCCCGCAAGCCAATTTGTGTTATTATTGTATTGTTGTTATTGTCTATGTTTTCATTTCATTTTGTGTATTTTATGTTTGGAGTTTTCAGAATTTATTGTATTACTTTCATTTTAAAAGACAAACCGTATGCTGACCGTCGGGAAACGCGACTGAATGCATTAGGAAGAAGTAATGCTTGTTTAGCTGTGAGTTGGAATGAGGAGGGGAAATTATCTTCTTATTTGTGCAATCTGTTGAACAAAAAAAGTTGTTTTAAGGTAAGTCTTTAAAATTTTTTTTATGCGTTTTTTCTTGTTTTATTTAAAGTAAGTTTTTTAAAGTAAGTCTTTAAAAACGTTTGAATGCATTTTTGGTGTTTGTTTTAATGTAAATATTTTTTCTTTCTGTTTTGTAAGATTATTAACTCCAATTTTTCACTTATTTTCTTTAGTGTTGCACAAGCAAACGCAATTCGTTTCAAAAATTATATCAGTAATTACTCATTTATTGTTCTTGAGTGCGTTCGTGCGAAAACCTTTACGACTTTTCACCCTTTCATATTTAATTAAACCGCTACAATCGCCCAACGCAGTAATTGAGTGTAATTGGAAAATAATAAATTCGGAAAAAATCACGCGCAAGGCAATTTTTATTGCACAAAATTAAAAAAAAAAAAATTATTTTTACAAATGAAGTAGTAACATTCACTGGAAATTATAATTTTGATTCACTCGACCAACTTAACAACTTTAATTAAATATTTCCAACAATTTGTTGAAGAATTTTAAAATTAATTTGAAAAAGTTGTTAAAAATATTTTAGAAACTGTTATAAAAGTGTAGTTTTGGTATTATTACATATTATTCAATTCTACAGAATAACAAAAAAATATTTTTTACGAAATAGATTCGGCGCATAAAAAACTTACTTAAAAAAATTAAAACAAAACTATTTTAATAACAACTAAGCATTTTTTAAATTATTGGATTTAAACTATTTTTCATTAAATATATTATTTAAACATTTTGTTTAACAGCGTTATTTATATGTATGCATGTGTTAATTTTAGAAATTGTCATAGAATTTATAATTTATTTTTATTCATAATCACAAAATATAATATATGAATTAAATTAATTTTTTATTGAACAAAAAATATTATTTAAGCATTTAGGTTTATATTTTTGAAATTGTCGTAGAACTTAAAATATTGTTTTAAATTAATATAACATAATTTTTTCATATCTTTGATCGTTAAATTGTACAACTTTACTACAAATCTGTCAAACTATAACGCTTAATTTATTTATATTATTTATAACAAAATATTTTATGCTATATTTATTCTGTTTAGAAAAAAACAATATTTAATAATTTAAGAATTATCAATATAAAAAATTAAATATTTTAATAAAAATCAAAAGTTTTTGAAATCAATGAAAATTAATAAATTTTTAAAAATTGTTAGCATTTTGTTGTGCTTTATAAAAATGTATTCAGTTAAAAAATATAAAACTTTAGTTTTTAATGAAAATAAAATAATTCCGAAATTTTTAAACATATAAATTTACGAATATTTTAGAATTTTTCATAGAAATAATAATATTTCTCCCTCAATTATAGTTAAATTAAAAAAAATGTTAAATATTTTATAGAAATTGTTAAAGAATGAAAAATATTTTTTTGTTTATTAACAAGCACACAATATATCCATTTTTCAATCAACAGTTAAACTTTTTTATAATTTTTACAGCATTAAATTGTAAATCCTTCATTCCTTACATTAAAGAATTCCGTATATTTATACACCCGCTTAGCATTTCAAACATTCACATAAACCTCTTTAAGCTTTAGATTAATACAGCCAGACACAACCACACACAAATATATGAAAACCTTATTACCACACTAGTTCCTTTAAGCAATAAATCGCCATCAATAAAAATGTAGAGTATATAATGGCTGCGTCCTTAAACAGCACTGTTTGAAAACCATAAAATTTTGAAATTCACCACCAACAATGCCCATTAAAATATAAGTGTTTCAACTTGCGGCTTAGGAAGTATCATATTATGTAAATTGAATGTAATTTTATGGCAGCGCAATATGGCCCTTTTATTTGCGCTTATTTTTTATTAAACCAACACTGCTCATGTACCAACTGACCGATATAAATTAGTAAGCAATCAATTTTCAAGAGTAAATAAATTAGTGGTGAAGAATTAAAAAAATTGATGTTTGCTCATTACCATTATTTTTCAATATTTTTTTAAGCATTTGCTTTTGATATTAACACATAAATAAACAAGTTAACGAAATGCAAGGCGGTTTTAGTTTGTTCAGTTGTATCCGATAGCCAGGCACTTAGCGAGTTATTAAATTTTGGGCACTTTTTTAAAATAATATATGTAATAACATGTATATATTCACAATTTAATTTACGTTTACATTATTTCACAAAATTTTAACTTATTTAAAAATCAACCATTTGGTTCACCACTTCACCTTCAAATAATTTAGAGCACCATCTACTAATGAATAACTAAATAAATTGGCAATGCATTCGAATTGATCTCAGCTGATTTTAAAAAGTCAAAACTAATAACCGATAGTTTGATTAAATTCACAACTAGGTGGCGCCGTTATTCTTACGCTTCGTACAACAACGAAAGCAAAGTAGGGCTCCGCTGGCAATTGCCGGCTAGCACGGTGCTCCGCATGCAGTAGTTGTAGTTAAATGTATCGTATTATATATTAAAAAGAGGTTACCTGCAATGTTTAAACTTTTAATTGTTGTTAAATGTATATTTATATATTTAAAAGATGTTACCTGCAACATTTAAATCACAAATCCAACGTAGCTACAATTTTCGTCGTATTTTCGCGAGCCGATTGCGCCTGCTTGTACGGAACGCACATATTTTAACAACTAACACACTGAAAAACACTTATGGGGAATATATTTCACTTTCTAAAGCAAGAATAAACACTAAATACACATTAATTAAATAAAACACTACTATTTCTATACATTTATTAAAATTATGACACTTTAAAACTAATTTCTCACTCGCGGCGCGGAAACTCAGCTGGAACTGTTTAAATGGCGGCGGAAGTTTGACATATGACAGAGTGTTGCCATCAGTTAGCGACTGGATGGTAGTAGTGTTGCTAACAGGTGATCGAAACTAATTTATAAAAATAATAATAATAATAGTTTAAATTTAATTTTCACAATTTTGTAAATAATTGAAGGTTAAGTTTAATAAAATTTTCGAGCTAAATAAATACTTATTCAATTATCTCATTTATATTTCAATAATGGCTGAACTAACTTATACATCAGTTGAGGAAATTTTTCAATTAGTTACAAATTTGGTATAACTTAACCTTGAATCTTTAAAATATATTGATTTTGATGATATAGTCGACATAATATATTAATTTAAAATATTAAATATTAAAATATTAAGTTTAAAACGATTAATTAGTGTCATTAAAAATTTTCAAACATAAATACAACTCTGATTGTGCTTTATTCCAGTTCCTTCCAACTGACGCCGTAAATTTCCGTTCGCGCGATTGGCAAGTTTTCAGCAATTTTTTGGGTAGTTCGTGAAATTTTGTTAATATCTTTAAAATCTGGCTATAAGTGCAATATTTTCTTAATTAATTCAATAGTAATAAGTGTTTTCTCGCGAAAGTGATTAGAAAATGTGACCGGGCGTTGTTATTTAACTATGAAAATTGTGCAGTCAAATTGTTGGAGGCTGCGTTCGTGAATAAACTGCGTATGGTCAGGTGTTTAAAAGGAATATATGTAGTTATTGTTAAAATTACAACAACTCAGCAGTTATTCTATTTTTATTTTTAGGTGCATTTGAGCTTGTGCTAGCGTATTTAATAGAATTTCAGGTGAGTGATTAAAAGTTTAAGAAATAAAATTAAAGTAGTATGAGAATATGCAACATCCGCATATTTATATGTATGCATATGCATGTATGTAAGTATGTGTACACAAGTATATTCTGCATGTTTATGTACAAATGAATATATGTGGAGACAAATGCATTTACAAAGGCAGTTGAAAGCGCTGAATGTTAAAAGCAGTCGAAATCCCTGAAAAGTTGCGAACGAAAAATTATTGCTGAAAATTGTAATAAGAATATGTAAATATTTATTATAAATAACAAATATTTACATTTTAAAGGGTATTTCTAAATATTTTAAATATCACGAAAGTATGCACCAAAGTAATTAGAAATGATTACTAAATACTTATATTATATTCAAACGGTACATACAATTTAATGGCTGTCTATTCATATTATTTTATACCTTTTCATGCAAATATAAAGTAAAAATTTTTTCGAAGTTATCTGGCTGGACAAACGCCTTCAAAATTTCCAAATCTTAAAAGCTTGAACAGTTTAACATCAAATCAATAATGAAATGTATCTTTATGCCCGTCTACTAGCAATCCACCAATAAGAAACAAAGGCAAGTTATACAGTACTTATGTACATACATATATAAAGGTACTTCTATGGGCAAAATATAGTAAGATTTTTTAATATAAATTTTCGCGCAAAAACGCATTCGTGGATTTTTGTTTTTAAGTTGGTATGATAGTCAGTGACATCTGTGCCAAATTTCACATCAATGTAATCATTAGAGTTTAGTATACGCTTGTCTTTCTGGAGTATATAAAGTGCATTTGGCGATTTTTACGATGAGTGAAATTAATCAACAAAAAAGTGTTATAAAATTTTATGTCCGAAATCAAATTTCTGGTGCCGAAACGAAAGTGTAAACTGTGTTAAATCTGATTATTGTGTTTAAATTGCGAAATGCACAAATATTTGGAAAAATAGAAATAATCGCGGTTTATTCATTGTGAAATGTTATAATTAAATATCTTAATAGCAGTTTTATACCAAGCGCTATTAAAATGTACATATTTTCTATTTCGCTGGGATTCTGTTAGACTAGGTGCAATTTTCTAAGTCACTTAAAGCTTTACGAAATATATAATTTTTTTTTTTGGTTTTAACTCGAAGTAATTATTTTGCCGCTTTTTTTTTGTATGAGGCAGAGTACTTATGTAGCTCCATGGTAGTCAGTTGCCATAGATAAAACTACTGATAACACGTATCTCGGGTACTCGACATTATGCGTCTATTGATTTTGGATTGATTTGTTTTGTCCTTGATCCTTCATTCTGTTGTAGTCAAAGTACATTAAAGTCCATATCTTTATTTTTTGAGAAAAATAAAAAAATCTTCGGGCTCTGTAGCGCTTTCCGCTTATCGCAATATCTCCATAGAAGAACTTACCTTTAAAATATAGGTTATTTTCGTATTTCTAATCAAACTTAAACTTATTTTTTTATACTTATAATGAACTTTAATGAACCAAATATATATCGTTTTGGTAGAGACATTATCCATCAGTGTAAAACTTTTCTGGTTTCTCGGCGAAAAACTGCGACAAGTAATTTTCATAGGCTTCACTTGAAATCAACTTTACTCCATTAAGGGAGTTCTGCATTCACCGAAAGGAATGGTAGTCTGATGGTGCTTGGTCAGGACTATATGGTGGGCGCACCAAAACTTCTTAGCGAAGCTCTAACTATTTTTGCCGAGTCATCAAAGACGAAGACGAAGCTTTTTCTGTTGATCAGTTTTGGCCGTTTTTTTCGATTGCTTGCTTCAATCTCATCAGCTGTTGGCAGTAAAATGTAGAATCAATTGTTCGACCAGGCTGGAGCAGCTCATTGTGGATAATTCCTTTCCAATACCACCAAACACCCAGCATAATCTTTCGAGGCATCAATCCTGGCTTTGCAACCATTTGGTGAGCTTCACTACGCTTGGATAATGATCTTTTTCGCACATTATTTTCGTATTTGATCCACTTTTCGTCTCCTGTTACCATTCGTTTCAGAAATGGTTCGATTTCATTTCGTTTCAGCAAAGAATCGCAGATGTCAATTCGGTCCAATAAATTTTTCACAGACAATTCATGTGGTACCCAAACATCGAGCTTGTTTTTGTAACCAGCCTTTTTTAAATGGTTCAAAACCATTTGATGATGAATGTTGAGTTCCTTAGCGATGTCGCGGCTGCTTATGTTACGGTTCTGGTCAATCTTTTTCATAATTCCATCGACTTCTCAACGATTAGTCGACTAGAGCGAGGTGCATCTTTCACATCGAAATTTCCACAACGACATCTATTGACAAAATATGAAAAGACTTTTTGGAATATCCAGTATATATTAGTATTTACAATTTAAATTTTATGCTGTATTAATTACTTTTATTTTTACGCCCTGAACAGAGTATATTAAGTTTGTCACGAAGTTTGTAATTCTCAGAAGGAAACGTCGTTGTATGGGAAACTTCTTTATTTGACAAAAAAACTTCTCTAAACTAAACGTGGACTATTATCGAAAACAACGCTACACTTTCTGAACATATTGTTCAAATAGTAATACTATAGCATATAGCTGCCATACAAACTGATCGAACAAAATCCAGTTCTTGTATGGTAAACTCTTTCATTAGACAAGGTATCCTCACGAAATTGGTCATAGATTATTTTCAAGGACAAAGCTACAATATCTGTACATTTTGTGCAGATCGGATTACTATAGCATAAAGCTGCCATACAAACTGTTCAAACAAAATCTAGTTCTTGTATGGCAAACTTTTTTGTTAGACAAGATATGCTCACAAAATTTGTCATAGATTATTTTCAAGGACCAACTTACAATAACTGTTCATTTTGTACAGATCGGACGACTATAGCATATAGCTGTCATACAAACTGAACAAAAAAAATCAAGGCGAAGATATCTTTATGCTACAAAAATACACCAGCGAAGGCTATTATAACTTTTCTGCAGCCTAAGTTACCGTTTTTAATTGTTTGTGTTGTTGTTGCAATTTTTGTAATTAAATTTTCATAATTAAAAAAAATATTACGCATCGCAGGCCTCATTTATACTTCTAAGCGCCGTGCTTGTCTATTATTTCTATAATTGTTTGTTATATTTCACGTCGTCTGCAACATTTTACGACAACGTAAAACACACATATGTATGTATATACATATACATATGTATAGAAGGCATTTGTATCGTTAGTCAAGTGGTTAGATAACAACACACGTCCTTGTCGCATACAAACGCAAGTGCCTAAGTGCGCTCACACATCGCCGCACAGTAAATGAGCAGTAGGACAGCAACAACAGCAATGGTAACAGCAGCAACAGCAACAACAATAACAGCATCGGCAGCAAAACAGCATTTGAAGATGAACAAAATGCCTGACAATGACACGATGAGGTACAATATATCGTCAACTTGTGATGGCGCAGCAAAAGTGCAGTGCAACACAATACACACACACACAAACTTATGTAGATAATGGCATGTGCATGTGTTGTACTAATGCGCGCGGCGCTCTGACGCATCTGCATCTGCAATGTATGGGCCAGATAAGGAACTCAAGCGTAATGATGGCGGCCCAACAACAGACGCAGCCAACAATTCATAAGCATTTCACCGCAACGGCAACAGCAACAAGAACCATAACAACAACAGCGTAAGACACCAACAATGGGCCAATATATATGCTTACCACAATGTGTTTCACTACACAGTTTCACTACAAGTTGCCACAACAATTGCAACGCCACAGAACACAACAAGCAACCGTAATCATAACGGCAATAATAATAATCATAATAATATGGCTTACTGCACATATAGTAAATATATACTTATATACATACTTGTAAATATATACTAATACATAAGTATGTATCTCATGCAATGTATGTATGTATGTATGTATGTATGTATGTATGTGTGTGTGTGTGTGTGTGTGTGTGTTTGTGCCAACCGCGACAATGCAGTTATAATAACACGTAAATAAATTGGCGTCATTTGCCAAAAGGATTACAGTTTATGTTGCAACGTTAGTCTTCCCGGCCTGGGGGCCCGAGATCGAGGCTGCCCGCACTTAGAATCAAATTGCGGAGGTAGGTGTGCACAATAAAATATACTATTCCGGGTAAATACCGCCTTTTTTACGTGAAGTCAGACGCATACACAAATAAGCACACACACATATATATGTACATACATATGTATACGTACATACATGATTACTTGCACTCAAATATTTAGAAAATTTACTGCCGAGTGCTTTCATGTATGTAAGTTCATGTGTGTTCTTGTATGTATGTGCCTGCGTGTTTCTAATTGTATTGGTGCATGTATGTGGCATGGCTACAAGAAAACTACAATTTAAGTGTTTGTTGAGTGAAAATCACAAATCTTCTGCCACTTGCTTTGCGGTTGCCTTGGCAAAACATTTATCTCCACACATAACTGCCTTCCCGACATTTAATGGCATTTTGTGGGCAATGCCAGAGTTCGTCTGGAATTTTTCTTTAGTTTTGTTTGCCAAAAAGGCACGTTTTGTGATACTCGAAAGTAAATAATTAAATTATACTTTATATTTACCAAGTTCTATATTAATTCAATCTCTAAGTATCCATTTTTAGTTAAAAAAACCTGCCAACGGCGCTATTAAGCTTCTGCTTTACGGAACTCGAACATTTTAACACTAACATAGCCCTAAGCAAGCAAAACGGTTTAGAATCTTTCGATTTGCCAGGTTTTTGGTGCTTAATAGGCGGTTCTACCCGTTATCTTCACCAAATCAATCCGCAACCTGCACAAATTTATTCCCCGAAATTTCCGCATACAATATTAAAAAGAAGAATACAGCCTTTCTTAAGAAATTTGTGATCTATTAATCAAATTCTCAATATTTTCTTGCGCAACTTAGAGTAAGAGGTTACATGGGTTTCCTCCGGTAAAAAACTTATTTTTTTCAACAATTGTGCTTTTTTCATATAAAAAATTAAATATTGTATAAGAATTTTTTATTGTTACAAACATACACTTTTAACAAAGAAATTTTGAAATTTTTAGAAAACAATATTTTAAACTCGACCATTGTAACATCATTTCCGGTAGCCCCGCGGAAAATCGATGCGTCCGTGTTGGCAGGATAGCTCCTTACAGGAGCATCTAAAGTGAAAAAATACGTGCTTTAGTTAAAATCTTAACTTAGTACTTAGACGAAGGAAAAAAAACTGAAAATCATATTTTTGACACACATTTTTACAAAAAAAGTGAACTTTTATTTCGTCCAAGTATTTAAGAATAGTATCTCAATGACCTTTGTGGAATTTCTTGAAGGTCGGTTAAGTAGTTCTCGAGAACTCTTGCCAACCAATTTCACACAGTTCAAGAAAAACGTTTTTAAGGACGGCGCACTTAGCCTAGCTGGCCTCGAGCGCAGTTCTCAAGGCTCCTTCTCCGAAACTGTTACTCGAATAATCTTGAAAATTTAGGACAATATTCCTGAGGTGTTGTAAAATTTAATAAGACAATAAAAAAAATCGATTTTTTAAACCCATGTAACCTCTTAAGGCCCCATCAGTTTTCCTTGGTGAACATATGACGAAGAAGATCGTTGCAATATTAGAATAAACAGAGAATAAATGGTTAACTTCGGATGCATCAAAGCTGTAATACCCTTCAAAAAACAAATATTTCTTTAAAGAAGTGTGTATGGCGGCTATATGTTATAGTAATCAAATCCGAGCGATTTCTTAAGATAGTGTATGGTTGCCTTAAAAAATAACCCCTGCTAAATTCCCTGAAGATATGTACATATGTCACAAATGAAAAAGATTTCTATACAAGCACTGGATTCCTATCGTTCGGATTGTATGGCAGTGCTATGCTATAGTGGCCTGAAATCGCATATTCCGGTAAATTAGCAAATTATTGGTGCGAAAAAATGAACGGGCATGGCTAAATCGACTTAACACGTCACGCTAATGATTTAGGGTATATGTACTTTATAGGGTCTCTGACGTTTCTTACAAACAGACTGACAAACTTAATATAACCCTTTTTTTTAAAAACAGACATAAAAAAAGATCTTTATCTTTATTATGAACGTTCAGTTTATATGACAGTTATATGCTGTAGTTCCAACAAATGACCAGCTTCTTGGGGTGAAAAGAAGAATTTATTATTATTTCAAACACTCTTTGCTCTTTTGTTTTTATTTAATAGAATTTCCATTAGTTAATCAATTGCATTCGAGATTTGAAAGCTCCCTTTCAATATACAATATTTACATATATAGTAATACGATCTAGAAAACTAGTTAGGAATTAATTTTGACATTCAGAATAGGAAATGTTCTTATCTCTTAGGATTCAAAATGTAGAATATTAGAATAATATTGCCCTGAATTTTCGAATAATCATCCGAGTATAATACAATACTTTAGCCACGTGGTCCGCTAATCTTTTCACAAAGTTCCCGTGTTATGGATTGGGTCTATAACTATATTTCCATTTTTTTCAAAACTGGAACATTTTTCTAAAAGATATATGTAATGGTTGGTTGGTTGGTTGAAGACAGAAGCGTGTGAGCGCCAGACCGCAGGCGGCCATTACTAGGACCACTGTGCTCCCGGTGGTAACCATATTGAGCTTTACCCAGCAACTGAGTGGATTTGGTAAAAATATGACGCTTTTCCACCCCAGCTCCCAAATCACTCTTAAGATGGAGCATTGTACTGATGTCTCTTAAGGCTGATGGCTGGGAACTCGCATAGATAATATTCTAGCGTCTCATCTATGCTTTGCAAACTGCCGACCCCACTTTTCACATTTCCTGAAGATAAAATCTCAAAAATAGGTACCCTGTCATAACCCCTACAATTTTACTAAGCTCCCACTTGCCTACAAGTAGCATATTTTTGGTCTGTCTACCATCAACACTACCCCAAAGCAGCTTTGTGGTATGCCCTATGCTGTTAGTTAGTCAATAATTGAGGTGTTCCTCTAGGGCCCTTTGCTTCAAATAAACCTTTAAGGATATATGGTCTGTGGCAGCTTAGAGGAATTGTGTCGCCAGCTATCCCCGAGCAGGTCAGCTTGTCTGCCTTCACATTTCCTTTTGTTCTCATAAGACGGGGTACCCAGATAGTGTTAACCGAGTTACCTACTGAGTTGCCTACTTGCATACCTTAACGCAGGGAGACTAAGTTTTGGAAATATACCCTTAATTGCTGCTTGACTATCCACTAGTAGGTTTATGGACTTGCTGTTTAGAGCAGAGCCCACTTAACACCTTCAGTTATGCTCACAATTTTGGTCTGTGGGAGCGAATTCATGTCATTTAGTTTGAAGCTCCCTTCTGTGTATGGATTACCATAGATGAAGCCTACTTCTGTTCTTATTTGCTTTGATCCGTCGATGAATATGTAGATTTCGCCGTTGGAACTGTCGATCACAGAACAATTTGTTCATTATACCTACTTGCTCATGGGTTCTTTCTCGGCCGCATTGCTAATTTATGTAGCTCGAGTTCATTAATAATGTTGAGTATGATACTATGTCCACGATGACGCCGCGTCTAACTTCAAAAAATATGATTTAGCGGATCGTAAGCACTGCCTTATACTTCACTTTTATATATATTAGCCGGATGTCAAGGATAATCTCCAGAGCCGTAGTTGACGTAGTATTCATTGTGTCCGTAATCCCCAGCTAGCAGACCCATTGCACCTGATCTAGGGGCTTAATACGGCACTTTTTCGAAAATTTTATTCACTTTACCACTGCACTATACATGAGTATGTGGCAGATGACTCTTATGTAAAGTCAGTAGACCATATGTGTGTGTGCAATGGCTCTTCTGAAAGATTCGAAGTTCTTCGGAAGCCCTGCTCTTAATGTCTTCTCTTCAGCTTAGTTTTTATTTAGGGTAAATCCTAGATATCTGACAGAGCTCGAGAATACAATAGTTCTAACCCTTTGGGTAGAGAGATTGAATACATGTGCAATAGAGTTATTCAAAATATCCGAAATTATGATATTTTTCCATTTTTGTGGCAATTTGTGGAATCCATCCGAAAAGAATTCCTTTCTGAGTCCGATTTTGTCCGTATTGCCTTTCAAAGGACTAACATTTCGATTCCAAAACTTTTGATTGAGAATTACTATAACACTTTATGTCTGGAAAATCAAAATTTTTACATAAAAAAGGAAATTTAGTTTTCTTGGAATGCGCCACAAAATAAATATTCCTTTAACTAAGTGTGCGCATTGCTACAAGTCTTATACAAACACACCTACACACACACACACATGAAAAGACTCGGCATGACTCTGTGTGTAATTGTGTAGGTTGACACTATTATCTGCGGACTCATTTTGTACTTTGAAATGCCAAATGGAATGCCGTTAAACCCTTCATTGTCGCACGCCTTTGTGTGTGGCTGAAATAAACTTCAGACTTTATATTACACACACGAAGCCATAAATGGCAACATCAACACACACAGAGACACGCACACACACATATGAGCGGAAGGAAGGAGCATCGAAATGCAACTGTCGCAGCAATTTGGCACGAAGTACCGTTAACTGACGCTTCATCGCTCGTTCGCAGTGCATTTGTTGCAGCTGTTGCAGGCTGCCAACAACAAATCATCGTTGCGTTCAAATATCTATGTGTGTATGTATGTGTGTGTGCGTTTAATTATGTGCCACAGCAACTTAGAAAATATGAGTTATTTTCTGTTTTTCTTGTTTTTGCTCATTTGGCGCATTTACTTGTGCGCTCTTCAATTCATATTAATCTTAATTACTGGTGCAGCCGCGCCATGAAGAGAGAAAAGCTGGCCTTAAAAAAATGAAGTGTTTACCATAAATGTCAAAGAGTTGTGAGGATATCGGGGTCCATGTATGAGAAATCAACCGAATTTATTGAAATTTCTAGTTATATATTTGATTTTCAGGTCAAGGTCACTCAAATTGGCAGTATTTCTTCTAATTTCTCTCTCTCACACTCTCTCTTCGAAACACACATTTCACTAGACCATGGTAGAAAGCAAAAACAAAAAAAATGTGAAAAGCGAAAAGATCTTTAACTTATGTGAATAAGCCTTTAACACATAGCCTCAAAACCACATAACCTCAAAATTCAAAAAATCAAGTTTTTAGGTTTTTATTTCAACCTTGTACAAAAAAGTTTCAAGTTTCCCTACATTTTTAAAGAAATAACACAGAAACTTCAAATTTACTGGGGAAATAACATTCTTTGACACTTCTTTTTTGAAGATTATCTCTGTTGAATGTTGGCCGCGGCTACCTCTTAGTTGATCCATCCGTTGAATCCAATTTTCAATGACTCGTTCGAGCATTTCGACCGGTAACTCGCGAATGACACGCGTGATGTTCCAAGGTCTAAATACATTGAGCCAAAAATGGTCCTCATCGCTGAACAAAATTTGATTCGAAAATGTTGGATCTTCGTGGAACTTTTCAAGAGCCCACAGAGCTAAGTTCAGTTCTTGCGCAGGCTGTATTTTTTACGCTTTCAATTTAAGATCTCGACGTAAAATGCGTCTTGCGACTCTCCACGGTCTTCGCGTGACAGCTATGACTGTTATATTTCCTACACCGCGTGCTGGACATGGTCTATTCGGTCGAATATTATACAATAATGAATGCCGGGTCTCGAAATGAATGATGGTGTTGCAAATAGTACTCGCAGTAAGTCGATTATGTTGACCATAAATTAATCTAATGATCACTCTTACATTTGAAGAAGTTGAACTTGTTCAACTAACACGAAGATCGCGGCAAACATTTGAATCAAGCTTTGCAAGGTAGTATTGGACAGACATTTAGTCATTGATTATTATATTCAGACACTGTAATATCTTCTAAGGTTATTTATGGTATTTCCAAGTTAGCCCATTCTGGAATTGGTTATAGTTAAAAGGCCACACAGGGTGAAAAAATAAGCCTATAATTATATTCCAGAAGCAAAGGAGAGGGTATTTGCGTTGCTAATAATCTTAGTGCACTTAGGCAATAAGTAAATATTGTCGAAACTCGGAACCACGATTTGAATTGTCCTGCTTGGTTGTCCGAAGAACTTTTCAATTCTTTGTTGTGTGTCGGAAAACCATTATGACAACCACCTTGATTTATTAAAATCGAGAGTCTGTACTTGCTTAATACATTCCGCACTTACTCTCTCCTTCATCTTAGATTAATTTAGAAATATAGACAGTTTATCTAGCACCAAAGAAATGAGAGCTGGTAACATTACTGTGCACTCGAAATTGTCTGAAGAAAAAAAGTTGCATCAAACCGAATAGATCTTAACTTACTCCATCTTTGCTCTTTCTATGAACCATATTCTAATCCTTTTTGGTAAAAATGATGAAGTGGCATATTTAAAGAAAGACTACAAATCGTAGCTCGGTTCTAATGTTACAATTTCATACCATAAATTATATTAGTGTCGAGTTCACATTATTTGTTTGGCAGAAATATGTTCTACAGATTCACATGATAACATCATCAAGTACAGTTCTTTAAGGGAGTGGTAAGGTTCTCATGGTAAAAAAAAATAACTTTTTTGCGAATTTATTTATTGAGTAAATATATTTGGATATTTTATAAATTATTGAGCATACTTTTGAGAATCTAGTGTTTGTCAAAAGATAAGTTTTTTAACTTAAAACAAGTAAGACATATATATTATATATATAATACCTCCCCCCATCGTTTAAAGTCTTTTTTTTTTACAGTAAGGGTGTTTTCTATCCACAAAATGGCGGAATATTTTAGTCGAAAATAGTAGTTTTCACCTTAAATGGCCACCAAAAATTCTTAAATGAAACAATTATCAGAGAATGATGGAGGAGGATTTATTTATGTATGCTCAATAAAATACAAAAGGTCCGAATAAAAAACTTAATTAGCCAATCAACCACAAATTTCCCGAAGATGTAATAAGATTTTTCTCATAGACTATGTCATTAATATAGGCTAAACTGATATCAACAGCCATAAAAGTTATCAGCCATTGTCAATTTAGACAGTAAAGCCATTGAAAATTAACTGATAAGATTACAGGGGCTCACTTTAGATATTTAAGTGCTACCTCATTGTATTTTATTATATCCTGAACAAGATTAATATATATAAATGATAAGCGTGAAGAGCTGATTCGATTTAGCCATGCTCGTCTGTTCGTCTACATACGACTTCTATAAACAAAAATCAGTAAGGCTTTGTTTGTCTTCAAAATCTATACCGCACTCAACAAAGAAGTCCCCCTTCGCCAGAGTACTCTTCCGGCAACGTTTTTTTCAATCTTCGAAACAGTTGTTAAAGTCAATTTTTGGAATAGCCATGTTTAATACCTTAAATCAACTAAAAACGGTTTTCCCGAATCAGTCATTTGAGTTTGCCAAATAGCCAGAAGTCACACGAAGCTAAATAAGGCGGATACGGTGGAAGCGGTACGATATTGGTGGAAAATTTGTGGAAAACTCACTAAGAATTCATGCCGTATGCGACGGTGCATTATCGTGGTGCAAAAACTAAGAGTTGTCGACCCATAATTCCGATCTCCTGTTACGAATAGCTTCGCACAAACAACGCATACTATTCAAATAGTATTCCCTGTTGACAATTTGGCCGGTCGGAAGGAATTCGAAGTGCACCACACCTCGAGAATCGAAGAAAACTGTCAACATAACCTTGATTTTCAACCTGCTTTGGCGTGGTTTTTTCGGTTTTGAGTGTTTTGGAACCAATAGCGCTTTCACTTTTCTTAGGCGCAAATGATCTATCAAAATGGCTCTCACTGATTCTTCCGATATCGCAACGAAGCCAGTAAGATCTCTGAATATTACACCAATCAAAAAGACTTGTTCGCGACAAACAATTATCACCGAAGACCTTTTCCAAGGTGAAAGCTTCGGCCACAGAAATTTGATTCCGCACACAAAATTTAATGGAACTCCGTTGTTGATTTCTGTTTTTCTTCCTCTTCTTCTTTACTGGCGTAGACACCGACTACGCGATTATAGCAGAGTTAACAACAGCGCGCCAATCGTTTCTTATTTTCGCAACGTGACGCCAATTGCAAATTTCAAGCGAAGCCAGGTCCTTCTGCACCTGGTATTTCTAACGGAGTGGAGGTCTTTCACTTCCTCTGATTCCTCTGGTGGGTATTTCGTCGAATACTTTCAGAGCTGGAGTGTTTTCGTCCAAACGTATGACATGACCTAGCCAGCGCAGCCGCTGTCTTTTAATTCTCTGAACTATTTCAATGTCGCCGTGTATCTCGTACAGCTAATACGCAAAGGACCATACATCTTTCGCAGAACCTTTCTCTTGACAACTCATAAGGCCGACTCATCAGATGATGTCATTATCCATGCCTCCGCGCCATATTACAGGTCGGGAATGATGATAAACTTGTAAAGTTTGGTCTTTGTTCGTCGGGCAAGACCTACTCAGTCTGAAGCAGCTTGTTGGCAAGAGTTATTCTGCGTTCGATTGCAAGGCCGATATTTTCGTGGGTGTTGATACTGGTTCCAAGATAGACGAAGTTATCTACGCCTTCAAAGTTATGACTGTCAACAGTGTCGCGTGAGAGCCAAGTCGCGAGTACGAGGACTGTTTGTTTGATGTTAGGAGATATTTCGTTTTGTCCTCATTCGCAACTCATACGTTTCGCTTCCTTATCCATTCTGGAGAAAGCATAACCAACGGCGCGGTTGTCAATATTAACGGTGTACGACAGCAGCTGTACACTCTTACAGAAGATTGTAACTTCTCTTTAGCTCTGCTGATCGTATTATTTTCTGCAGATAGACACGGTAGATAGTCTCCTTATCTGAAACCTCGTCTGTACTATATACATATACTCGAACGAATGCCTCAGTCTTTGAGATATTGAACTGGAATTTTGTACACACTATTTTCTCCTCAAGGAGCTACTCATTTACTCGGAACCGCTATAACACTTATCTGCCACACAAAAAGACAAATTAAACTCAAGTGCTAGTATGGAAAAAATGTTATTATGGTTGCGGTGGCTCTTGCTTTATTGTATTCCTTTTCTTTTCTTGAAACTATATGCACGTGATTTATCTCATGCACATACTGCATACAAATTAACTTCAGATAACCTCAAAAGTCGTCGAAAACCTTTCCTCATAACACAAATGAACCTCAAAAGTGTCGTTGAGTTTCATGAATATTTGAAAATTCGAAATAATATTAGCAAATCAAGCATCTC
The DNA here is from genome assembly GCF_016617805.1 of Bactrocera tryoni. Lineage (NCBI taxonomy): Eukaryota > Metazoa > Arthropoda > Insecta > Diptera > Tephritidae > Bactrocera > Bactrocera tryoni. The sequence goes on along the minus strand of NC_052503.1, from coordinate 24,032,545 downwards.
AGGTTAAGTCATAGTGTAGTCATGTTATGTAGTAACTACATGCGTTTTTATTACATCTCACTTCCAAGCCACTCACGTCATAGCCTTGCACTCGGCACACTTCATAAACCCAAAGTGCACTTAATCGTCGTAACTTGAAATTGCTGATTTAATCATAGAAATTACCAGGAAATTGCCTACTTCAACTGATTTATCTGACCACTTATAAGTTTCTTTGTCTTTCCAGCGCTGCCGCTCGGGTGTTGGCATGCGGTCAGCGCTGGCCGAAAGATATTTTGTGGTTTTACGTTTATTTGTTGTTGCAGCGTAGATACATTTCCTACACAATGCCGTCTGCTGGGCTTGTCTGCCGACTTTGATTTACTGTCGTTGATCGACCAGACAAAATCCACTTTTATAGATAACACTTTATCACTGCCAAATAGGCTGCCCTCGCACGCTCCTCCAGGCTTAGAACACAGAATGAGGTTGAGAATGAGGATGAGGCTGGGACCGCAGCTAAGCCTGAGGACATTGTCAGCTATTGGCAGCAAAGACTAAAAGCTCCGATTTTCAGGTCGCTTTCAAATGTTTTGCACTTCACACACATACCCAAAAATACATACAAATAGCTATAGTAACCGTACACGTGCTCTAAAAGTAGCAGAAACCACTGGGCTGTGCGATTGTAATCGAAAATATCCGAATGACAATTGTGTGCAGCGGCTCGCATGAAATTTATTGCACTTAATTAGGTGAATAGTGTACAAATTACTGGGCAATGCCCGCATTGATTATGCGAAATCCAATGGCTGATGGATGCTTCGATTAAATTAATGTTGTAGAGTGTGGCGAGTGGTGAGAGGAGTGAAATTGTTGTCGGTTTTTTCTCTCTTGTACATCATTGTGTGGCGCTTTATTTATGCGAGCAATACATTGCAGTGGGCCGAGGCAGTTCCGGGCATTTGTTTTGCATAATTTAAGAAAAGTTTCGAATTTGTCAAGCATTTATTTCCTTATATAAATACATACAGGTTTTGTTTGAGTCAAGTAATACAAAATTAAGCACGTTGATTGCAAGAAAATATACACAAAGTTCTATTTTTCTACCACTACTCGGTTAATTTTTCATTGTTCAATTTCTGGGATGGACACCACAAACTTTTGATTAACAGAAACATTATACTTTGATAAGGTCAATCTCATTGGTTTACCAAATCCTGCGTTGTCAATCGCGGTGTAGTTAAATAAAAGTCACCAAATTTATCTGACAACTGCTTTATTGTAGGTTAGGTTGTGTAAGGTTAGGTTAAAAGGTCGATCTTGTTGCAAACAAAAACATATATTTCTTGGGCAGCTTCGAATGCCGCTTCGTTGTGATAACATGAACTCGCATGTATTTAACGTAAAAGCATGAATGGAAACATCTCTTTGAGTCTATTATAAATTTGTTGAAACGACTAATACCAATTTCGACTACTACTGCTCTCTCTTGAACATATAGAATATTTTTTTGGATGGGGTTTTGCAATGAATACCTTTTTCGCAGTTGGTCTTTTCGATGGCTGTTAGTTGTTTCATAACATTAAATTGTATATACAACTACATAACTAACAAGTAAGGAAGAACTAAGTTCGGGTGTCACCGAACATTTTATACTCACGCATGATAAAGTGATTATCGAGATTTCATTATCCATCATTTACATATTTTTCAAATACCGTATTTGTGTAAAGTTTTATTCCGCTATCATCATTGGTTCCTAATGTACATATATATTATACAGAGAAGGCATCAGATGGAATTCAAAATAGCGTTATATTGGAGGAAGGCGTGGTTGTGAACCGATTTCACCCATATTTTCGTATATGTCATCAGGGGTGTTAAGAAAATATTATATACCGAATTTCCATTTGAAATCGGTGAGTAGTTCCTGAGATATGGTTTTGGTCCATAAGTGGGCGACGCATACGCCCATTTTCAACTTTTAAAAAAAGCCTGGGTGCAGCTTCCTTCTGCCATTTCTTCCGTAAAATTTAGTGTTTCTGACGTTTTTTGTTAGTCGGTTAACGCACTTTTAGTGATTTTCAACATAACCTTTGTATGGGATGTGGGCGTGGTTATTATCCGATTTCTTCCATTTTTAAACTGTATATGGAAATGCCTGAAGAAAACGACATTCTGACAGAGTTTGGTTGCATAGCTATAGTAGTTTCCGAGATATGTACAAAAAACTTAGTAGGGGGCGGGGCCACGCCCACTTTTCCAAAAAAATTACGTCCAAACATGCCCCTTCTTAATGCGATCCTTTGTGCCAAATTTCACTTTAATATCTTTATTTATGCCTTAGTTATGACACTTTATAGGTTTTCGGTTTCCGCCATTTTGTGGGCGTGGCAGTTGGCAGATTTTGCCCATCTTGGAACTTAACCTTTTTATGGAGCCAGAAAATACGTGTACCAAGTTTCATCATGATATCTCAATTTTTACTCAAGTTACAGCTTGCACGGACAGACGGACGGACGGACAGACAGACATCCGGATTTCAACTCTACTCGTCATATTAAGCCACATAGTATCATATCTGTAGAAAGTTATTGTCGATGAGTTATACAGGCTCCATTTCGTTTGGAAAATTATTTTTTATTAATTTTAAAGGACGAAATGTGTGAAAATATCATAAATTCAGGACCAATTCACTTTTGCTCGATAAGACCTCCTTTTATCTTAACTATGGCCTTGAGGGGGTCAAAAAACGAGTCGCAAGCTGCTCGAATGTGACTTGCCGGTATTTTGGCCCACTCGCGGACAATGGCTTTCTTCAGCATCTCGAGACTGGTGTATTTTTTACTTCGGACCTTGCTCTCCAAAATGGCACAGAGAGAATAATCCATTGGATTCGCATCTGGTGAATTCGAGAGCCATTGTGTGGTCGTAATGAAGTTCGGAACGTTGTTTTTCAGCCATTCTTGGTTCACTCGCGCTTTGTGAGACGGTGCTGAGTCTTGTTGAAACGTCCATGGCCTGCGACCGAAATGTCTGTTTGCCCACGGCTGCAAAGCAGCCTCCAGAAGACTTTTCCGATAATATGTCGCATTTACTTTGACGCCAGGCTCGATGAAAACAATTGGAGAGCGCCCATCTGCGCTGACAGCGGCCCAAACCAATATTTGTGACGGGTGCAGTCTCTTGGTGGCCAACCGATGACTTAGATTCTCGTATGAACGGTCGGTCCTATCGTTTTGACAGTTTACGAATTGCTTGATTGGAAAAATGTTTTCGTCAGAAAACACACTGTTCGGAATTTGACTGCTTTCGGCCAAGCGAAGGTACTGCTTCGCTCTCTCAAGTCTTACTTTTTCCTGCTTCGGTGTGAGATCATGGGCCTTTGGAACTTATAAGGCTTGACCTTGAGCTCATTTTTCCATATGCGTCGGATGCTGCCGTCGGATATTTTCAGTTCTTTAGCCATTTGATTAGCACTTCGTCGTGCATTTCGCTTAAGTCACTTCTTCACTTTCCGAACCATCTCACGAGACGTTGCAGTCTTTTGATGATCACCTCCATGGCGTTTTGCGATGCTACCAGTATCATTGTAACGAGTGATGGTGCAATAAACAAAAACTTTATTCACATTAAGGTGTTTGTGCTCACGAACAATTGCTGACTGTGATTTTCCAGCTAAATATAAAGCAATCATACTATTACGTTTGAATTCCATCGCTGATCACTTTTTTTTGAGTTGGCAAAAATTCGGATGTCAAATGGAGTCAGCTGCTTCAATGGGAGAGACGAGATAGTAGGCAAGTTGACGAAAAAAGTATCCGAAAATTGTAGTAAAATACCCCCGGTAAATGATATTTACTAAGTTGATAACAGTGTCCTTAATTACCATGCCAAATTTGAGCGCCATCTGTCAACCAGTTTGTTTAAGCAGCTGCTTAAGTCGGAACACCTCTGTAGGGCGTTGCGATTTTTACAATGGATAAAAATATAGAAAAAAGAATTTATCTCAAATTGTGTATTTATAAGCAAATTTCGTGTGCGGTATCAGTGATGTTGGAAAAGGCTTAGGGTGATGCAGTTTTAACAAAACCACAATCCTACGTGTGATACAAATCCTTCGAGAGACCGATAAGACTTGCCTCGTTCTGGACATGCTTCTACCTCTTCAACTGATGAATATATGTATTAAAACAGTGAAGAATATGGTGCTTGAAAATCAACAGGCAAGTGTTAGAGAGATAGCAGGAGAGCTCGACATCTTTCGCGAGCCCGTTCGAATGATTTTGGCGGATATTTTGGGTCTGAAACGCTTTGTTGCTCGACTCGTCCCCATAAAGCTGAATTTTTTTAAAGAGTACCGTAAACCGTTTCGATCCTACATTCATGGAGAGCATTCTAACTGCCGGTGAAACATGGTTTTTGAGCTTGATTACAAACAAGTCAATAAAGGCCGTATTGAAGTGTTTGCGTGAGAACAACCGTCCGAAACAAAGCCAAAAATGCAATGAATACCATCGATCAACCACCGTATTCACCTGATTTGGTTCTGTGTGATTTTTGCTTGTTCCCCAAACTGAAAATGCCACTCCATGGAACCCGTTTTCAGTCGATCGACGAGATAAAACACAATCCGGTGAAGGAGCTGAAGACCATCGCAAATCAGGCTTATGAAAAGTGTTTCGAGGACTGGAAAAATCGTTGCCATAAGTGTTTTACATCTGGTGGGGATTATTTTGAAGGCGACAAAATGAATATTGATGAATAATTAAATATTTTCCGCCTTATTTACAACTTCCGTAAATTTCCTAAATTATTTGTTCAGTTTTAGGATTATATTATGGAAAAACATTTACAAAAAATAAAGACTTGATTCAATATTTTTAATTTTTAATAGTCAGAATAAGCACCCATGCAGTTAAGCTGCGATATTTCTATGATATAGCATAAGTGAGATTTTCTGATTACAATCCTGAATTTTTTTCAGTTTTTCGATTTTTCACCAGGTTCATTAGTTAAAATTTGTACATACATCACAGGCCTCATTTAGAAACAGTGCTCACGTTTTTCGCTGAATTTTTATTACCAGCAGCCTCAGCAATAAATTATTTTCAGGAAATATCGAAAACGTTTTCTGAGGCATAAAGTTCTTTTCAAAATACTTCCGATTAATGCACTTACTCGGCTTTTCTTTCTAACCATTAGGCATCTCCGACTTGATGCGGACCTTGCTTGCTTACTTACTTCATTCTTTAGTGACATAAGCCGTCTTTTTTATCCCTTTTTGGAAGATAATAATTCTATAAATAATTATTTTACTGTATTCAAAAAAAAGTTGCGTAATATCTCTAATTATGTTAACAGAAATATTTGGGTGAAGCACAGATGGCGCTGTTATCTATGTGGCTGCTTTGAGAATATTCGAGACGGATTAAAGATTATAACGATATCTGTACATATTAAATAAATGAGCTGCTTGTTGGCCAAAAGATGATCAAAGAAATATTCCCCCTAATTTGGGTCGTAAATGCTGAAAATCATTATCTGTCATCTTAAAAAAGCTCTCATATACTTAAAGCTAAATATTTTAGTTAACAATTGAATTTGAGTAGCAAAAAGTACAATATTTGCGACAAAATTTCAATAATTTAAGACACAGCTATCGGTTTGGGAATCAATATAGAAATGGCTTTGATGACACACTTGCTTGCTTCCTGCCGCATTATCTAAATTACCGTTCTTTGCCGCAAGTGCCGCAGGCTCCTGTATACTTACACACACGTATCCACATTTCAATGCTCGGCACAGCGCAGAATACCGTTAAAATAAAACAAAAAAGACAACAAAAGTATAAAAACAATAAAATAATGAATAATGCGTGGCAACCGAGCAGAAAAGGAGCGCGAATAAATCAATACGAAAACGTTGCCAATGGTGGGACAAATCGCTGACATCTGCCATGCAGTGGAGCTTTCCTTTTTGTTGTTGCTGTAAACGGCAGCCTGTAGGCTTTGCGTCGAAGTGTGCGTCAATTTTATTGACTTACAAATTCCGTAGCATACTTTTGTGCTCAAAGAGAACTCATTGAGACATACCGCTACACGCACTCGATGTAAGCATTCAAAGGTGAGATTAGACCCCCTTCCAAGACTAGACGAAACAAAACGCTAAATCATTCGAATTTCTAAAAATAAATTAGAAAATATACTAAGGCTTATATATACGCTTGTATATATATATTTAGTCCTACATATAGCCACATATATGTAAGTACATATATGGGTCTGGTATATACCTAAGTATATTTACGCTTATTCTCCTTCGTTTCACGCACAAATCCGAATTAGTCAAATGGCAGATTACATGATTGCGAAAGGCACCTTTTTCTCTTGTATTTATTGTTTTCTCTTTCAAATGTTTTTATCGCACGTTTTACGCCCAATTAGGCGCAACGCTCGCAAATCAATAAATCCCGTCTTCTGCTGTAATTTATTTGAATATGCAAATGTTAAAGGCAAATACTAAATTTTATATGTAAACAGACATTTTTAAAGGCAAGTGGAGAGCACTTAACAAACTCGGCGGAGAGAAAGATTTAGTAATTGATTTTTTTACTTCTATTATACTCTAGAGACCGCCAGGAAAGAGTACTATATATACAAGAATAAAATATAATTTTAATTCATGGAGTTTAACCTTCAAAGTAAAAACAGTTGAAATTCGCTGTTGGGTTTAGGAAGGACCGGAAGGAGAATTTATAAGTTAACTAATCCGAAGCGACCGCAGCTAAGCCATCAGAAGGAGCAAGCCGATAGCGCTTTAAAGAAATTCTAATATGACAGTGCTTTCCAATTTGCTTGAATTGTAGTCGAGTTAATTATTTTTTTCTTTAACGAATCCACTTGTTTGAATTAGGTACTTGGGGAGAACACAGTGGAAAGACGGCAATCACAAAGACAATTCAATAAAACTTAAGAATATGCTGTATTTCCTATAAATTTAGAGACCTTTAGAGTTAGTTAGGAGGACGTCAGCATACCGTTGGAGTAAAGTTGGTTAAACTTAAGATAATATTAAGGTAATATTAACAGGTAAATTGAAAAGCTCTCGGACTATTATAGTATAACACAACATAGTTCTCTTCAAGGGTGGCACACTGATTATAGCGACCCTCCAACTTTTCGATACCATTTTTGTAGAACGATTTGTCTTTTGCTTTAAAATAGGCCTTAGTTTCGGCGATGACCCCTTCATTCGACAAACATTTTTCCTCAGCGAGCATTTTTTTGAGATCTGAGATCATAAAATAGACGCTGTGGCCAGGTCTGGAGAATACGGTGCATGGGAAGCTATTCAAAGCTCAATTCATGGATTTTTGCCACTTGGATGGTTGGCGAATGGACTTCACAGTGAAATGATGGAGCCAAGTTTCATCTATTGCCACATATCGACCTAAAAACTCAAATTAGTACGCTTGAATGGGCGGCGCTCATCGGCATGTGTGGAGCACTAAGGTCCAACCCGTAGACATAGTCGGAAGGTGTTTGGCTGCGAAAGTTCGTATCAGACTCAGAGAAAAGAACACGTATCTGAACATTCGGATACCCTCACACAATTTGGCTTAATAAAGAATCACTTGGATCATGGAATCGCCAAACCGAACTCTGACGGCTTTTTTTCAGCCTATATAACGACGAGGGAGTTGTGGGTAGGAAGAAGTTGTTGGAGGAGAGGTGCGGGGAAAATCTTTATGGGTGGATAAAAGCTTGGGGAGAAGTGCAGCCTCCTTCAGAGAAGGAACCAGGTTAGTCAAGGAGTGCCTAACCTCGCTGTCTTGGGCTCTTGACAAACGATGATTTTAGATGACCGAAACTATGTTATGATTTTCTCTACTTGATTCCGTTTTCTTGCTCTATTTTGTCATGTTCTTATTTCACACTTTACCTAGATTTCATATACAGTCAAGTCTAACTGAATACTGTAAAAAAAATTTGTTAGAAATTTGGGTCCAATCCTCTTGAATGTTGTTAATGTAGCCTGATAGAGGCTCGAGTAGCATAATTATTATATACAAAACCAATGTACTGTCTAGAATCGAAAATAGTAGCCTAATAAAAGGTACCTCACGTGATATTATGACTGATTTCGAATCAATCCTCGTCTAAGTATAACTAGTCTTCCTATTCTCAATCAGCCTATGACGAGATACATGAAGACTATTAGGGTTTATTTACAGTTTTTCACAATACCAACTGCTTGAAATAGGGTCAAATCAAGTTATATATCTTTCAGGTTTATGTTCTGCTTGAAAATCAGTGGATCTAAAGCAGTTGTAGCTACACTCCTCGAAATATTTTCGACAGCCTATGAAAAGAAAAATTAAACCCAAATCGATCCACATGATAAAAAGGGCAATTTTCTTTCCACAGTTTTGGGATAAATGTAAAAGAAATGGGTCTCATGAAATTTTAATAGAGCGCTAAGCTCTGCGTTCGTGACAACCGCCTTGGCTTGGCTCTCCGTTCTGATTATGATATTGGTTTTCTCACAGAAGATCAGCATGAAATAATTTTGACTCGTTTGAATAATTTCTAGAAAAATCTCTTATAGGATCATCAAGTACTCTTAAATGTACTGCTTTTGGTTAAACTGAATGTAGATCTTGGATTTTTATGCGCTTAGGTTAGGTTACGTCGCATAGTTTATCCTCGAGGCAAGGGAAACAATGGACCTCAGTTGAACAGCTGTAAACTTTGGTCCTTAAGGGTAACCAAAATTCTCTAAAAATCGATTACCAGATCTTCATGAATCGATGAAACGTTTTGAGCTAACCGCAAATTTGTTACGGCGCTATGTTTGCTGAAGGTGTGTCTGTCTAGATATTTAAAACTCACAACAAAAGCACAAAGCGTCAGTATTATAAACGCTGTCGTAGAGCACTTTCTAAGAACATAGGTTAAAGACCTTCTAACTGGATTTTATTAAGAGTTACATTTAAAAGAAGCTTGTGAGAATGCTGAATCAAATCAAACTCGATTGTAACTTCGACAAATACCTTTGCGAGATTGAGACGGCAATACCCTGTTCAACTCTCTTCCTCTCTCACTGCGCTCCAAAAGAGCTTAGACTATTTGGTCCAATAGACTTCAAACTAACCAAAAGTGGAGAGGAATATTTGCTGAATTTTGTTCTTTAACTTCAACTAATAATTTCCTACAGGGTTGCATATTTGTTACATATTCATATGTCACTTGCTAATATACTTGGGAGGACACACGTGAATTGTTCGTCCATTTGAACATGACTTGAGCGTAATTATTTTCTGTTGTAAAACGTGTCGACATGTGGTCGGGCGCTTAGACTGCTGATTTAGTGCTGAAATATATATGAGTATATATATTTTGATTCCATATACATATGTATGTATGTTTGTATATACGCCTGCTGTCCTACATTAATTTCATTGCGGGAAGTAGAGTATAGCTGCCAGCGATGACTCTGATCTTAAGGTCAATTTGACTTACACACACAAGCACACACACGTATTTACATTCCTACATCTTTCAACACATTTTCTTGTCCGCAGGGAGAACACTGAGAAAACCGTTAAACACAAACGCTTGGGGAGTTTTTCATTAAAATCTGAAATCTGCTTGCAACATATGTGACGTCTTGTAATTTCGTCTTAATTGTGGGGCGAGAATTGTGTCCTAAATTGGCATTGCTTGAAGATCTAAGCACTGCTGTGTGGGTGTGTGTGTGTGTGTGTCGCAGAGCGTTTACTTTAATAATTACGGTCTGGAATGTTGGTGTTATTGAATGATTTATCTCGTATTATTAGTATACCTGCAATCAGGCTTAATTGACTGTTTGTTTTATCGCACAATTGCTTTCATATTGCAACCCAAATACACACACATTTACTAATGCATATATACTTAATGCCATCTTCAATTGTTAGCTAATAAAATATGCATTTTTATTGCAAGTTACTTTAAATCTTTATGGTGAACATCATATGATTAGTTCTGTTAGTATACCATCTGATTAAATTTGAGCCGTAGGTGGTGAAGTCATAGGAGACTTGCCACTTACCAGCCGATCATACATGTGCTTGGCTCGACTCAACATATTTTGGTTAAAGTTTTAATTAATGTTTTTGGTTATTGTTTTGGTTAATGTTTTTGGTCATTGTTTTGGCTAAAGTTTTGGTTAATGTTTCGGTTAATGTTTTGGTTAATGTTTTAGTTATTGTTTTGGTTAAAGTTTTGGTTAAAGTTTTGGTTATTGTTTTGGTTAATGTTTTGGTTATTGTTTTAGTTATTGTTTTGGTTAATGTTTTGGTTATTGTTTTGGTTAAAGTTTTGATTAATGTTTTGGTTATTGTTTTGGTTAATGTTTTGGTTAATGTTTTGGTTAATGTTTTGGTTAATGTTTTGGTTATTGTTTTGGTTAATGTTTTGGTTAATGTTTTGGTTAATGTTTTTGGTTAATGTTGTGGTTAGTGTTTTTGGTGTTGGTTATTGTTTTGGTTAATGTTTTGGTTAATGTTTTGGTTAATGTTTCGGTTAATGTTTTGGTTAATGTTTTGGTTAATGTTTTGGTTATTGTTTTGGTTATTGTTTTGGTTAATGTTTTGGTTAATGTTTTGGTTAATGTTTTGGTTAATGTTTTTGGTTATTGTTTGGGTTAATATTTTAGTTAATGTTTTGGTGTTGATTATTCTTTTGGTTAAAGTTTTAGTTAATGTTTTTGGTTAATGTTTTAGTTAATGTTTTGGTTATTGTTTTGGTTAATGTTTCGGTTAATGGTTTGGTTTATGTTTTAGTAATTATTTTGGTTATTGTTTTGGTTAATGTTTTGCTTAATGTTTTGGTCATTGTTTTGGGTATGAAGTGCGACATTACTCGTACCAAAAGATCTGAATCTTTTGCAAACAGATTTTGTGGAGGTCGCAAAAGAGATATAATATCGCTAATAGCTTTAAAAAAAATGATCAGAAACCGAAAAAACAGGCTTGAAGGAAATAATAAAAATTACGGTTCCGCTCCGATCCGCTTCAAATTTGATCGAGTAGTTAAAAAACGAATATACATCTCTGATTGTTTAGTTAAGACTTATCATCGAGTTATTATAGTCTAAAATAACCATCAGTGTAATCAGTTCTTCTTAAATTTTGTAATTCTCTCATGGAGGTTTTCTTACTTCAATGCACCCATATTATCGAAGTAAGAATATTTTCAGTTATCTTTTCATCAAATTAGAAAACATCCAACCTTCTGCCTTCAAAAGTGAGATGTTTGCGTCAATTCGACTGCGCACCAGTTTCACCATTTCTTCTTTTCGCAATTTGGCGAATTCGAGATACCAAGTGCAGCCAGGTCCTTCTCCACCTGATCTGTCCATTCGAGTTAGGGTCTTCCTCTTCCCCTGCTTCCACCGACGAGTACTGTGTCGAATACTCTCAGAGCCGGAGTGATTTCATCCATTTCTATCATATCAAAGTCGTCATATAATTCGTACAGCTTCTCAAGAAGTCAAGTCTTGGCAAGAGTTATTCTGTGATGGATTTGAAGGACTTCAAAGTTATGACTGACTATATAATTTTGTACTTAGAACTCATGGTCCTTTTCTTCGCAGAGTGTCACTTATGGTGGAAATCATGTATAACTTTACCAACATCTACGAACGCCACCGAGCGCTCCCTCCAACCTTGGATCCGCCTCTGTATTAATGTAAGTCCATTATTTTAGAGTTGCGTAAAATCCACCAGTGTAACCTATAGGGTCCATTTACACCCATATGGATATATGTAAGTAAACAGACAATATTTTCGGTAACAGAATGAGACTAATCTTAAATTGATCGCTTACTGAGACTCGGTCTCCCATGTGGACACCTTTACTAGCCGTAAGCTTTAATAGAAATCAAAAATTTCACATTCGCTGCCCTTTGCAATAATTTATGTTCCTAGAAACTTGTGGAAAGCATAAATAATCTTTAAATGCATAATATACCATCCATTTCCAGCGAAATCCATCATCATTACCAGACTTAAATCGGCTTTATTATAAATTCCGTTATTTTTATTTCGTTCCTTAAGCTCAAATAATTCAAATGAACTTTCTGTTGAGCGCTTTCTCCGTAGCGAATTTCATCTAATTTAATAATCACATATTTATTTCATAACTGCACTGTTTATTTATATACCGTTATGCACATAGGCACATTAAATAGCCACACATATGAATCAAATCGTGATTGTTTACCACTAATTATGCAGATATCCTAATTATGGTTGCATTCGGCGCATTATAATGTGAAGCGATGTGCCGTTATGTAATGCACTGTTATGCCACTAAATACAGGCGGGCTTTTAATACGAATATGCGCAATCAATAATAACTCATTTGTGGGAGAGGAAAATTTTCGTGGGAGGGATCCCAATTTCCATTTAAGTTATTCTAGATAAATAGTTTTTCGAATAAAATTTTGATAGTGAAATAGTATTCCCAAAAATGACGTCAATAAACATTCTAATAATGCCAGTGAAAGCTCAAGAAGCTTTATTAAGTTTTCTACCTGTGAAGCTTAAACTTCAGGGAAATCACGATCTGTCATTTATAACTCTTAAATAAATTTTAGAATTTAACTTAACTTAAAAATTTATTTTTTAAAACAAAATTACATGACAAATGTCTCAAAAGGGCAGTAAAAGCTCTATGAGCCTTATGAGGTCCTCTACTGCATATTTTAGGATAGAACTACAGGAATAATGAAATTAAAGTGAAATTTTTAAACGAAAATGGCAAGAAGATATTTTCCAAAAGTTCAGCAAAAGCTCTTTTGGTTTTAACTGAGAAACTTAGTACAAAAATATTGCAATAATGGTATTTAACTCATCTTTTCAAATGAGAATGGTATGTAAAAGCTTTCGAAAAGTTCAGAAAAAGCTCTCAAAGCTTTATTAAGCCCTTTGCTTGCAAAACTTAGTACATAACTACAGGAATAATGGATTTTAAGTGGTCTTTTAAGCGAGAACGGAATGAAATAATTTCACAAAAGGTCAGAAAAAGCTCTGAACTTTATTTAGCCCTCTACTTGCAAAGCTTTGTAGATAAATGCTGCACTATTGGAGTTTAACTAATCTTTTCCAAACGATAAAGGTATGCAAAAGCTTTCCAAAAGTTCAGTTAACGCTTTTAGAGCTTTCTCAAGCCCTCTACTTACAAATCCGAGTAAAGAACTACAGTAATAATGGAGTTTGAGTCGTCTTTTTCAAGCGAGAAAGCAAAAGCTCTCAGAGCTTTATTAAATTGTTTGCTTGCGAAATTTAATTGGAAACTACAAAAACAAACATAATTAAAAATTATGATCAGTGGTTAACTTTTTCTAGAAACGATGTTTTCCGATTTTTTCAGGACTATCTATTCGATTATAAGATATATTGAAATTTTACTGATCTTTTTTGACCTGAAAAACTTTCATCAATGCAAAAATAAGCTCTTAAAGCTTTAAATTAAAATATTGTATTTAAGCATCTAAGAGTCTTCAAAGATTCCCAATATGACATATACGTTTATTTTAATAAGCTCCATTGACTCCTTTCAAGCATGATTTGCCTGTATCTAACTTGAAGTTAATCATTTATTTCAAAATTATTGCTAAGTTTTGATATTTATGTTCTAGCTAATAGAAACTCTGAGCCTCTTAGTTATAGAAGGTTTATAAAAAAAAGTAGTCTCGTAGAGGGTGCAACTGCCAGAACTATGAAGTTTAAGGCATTTTTAGTGAACCAAACAAATCTCAATCAATTTCTTCACAAAGCGTCATCTTCGTCCTCTTTCTGCTCCTCTCCTTCCCCTCTAATTATTTCATGTGAAGCCACTGTTTGCTGAGACGAGTCGGCCATATTTACTAATTCATTAGCGACCTAATTAATATTGACATATGCGAGTCTGATAACAACAAATCATATCTACCGAAATTTATGTTGCTTTGTTTTAAAATATTGACGCATTCATGTACATTGTGTTTGACAATCAATACGGTTAAATGGTACGTTTGCTTGAAATTTTAAACATATTTTATTGAAACAATAACGTAGAGAAATCTTAGTTTAAGAGAGACTGAATTCTATAGAGTAAGTTTCAGATTAGAGATGATACTATGAGATTAATAAGAGAGAGCTAATCAAGGAAATCCATTGAGCCCCTCCAAAAATGGTTTGTCTGCATTTAATAGAGAAGAAACCACTAAACATCTAATAGTATTAGTAGAAGCTTAAAGTATTTCAGTAATTCGTTAAGAAAGACCCATTAGATATCAAGGTATTTTGATATAAACGAATTTTGTCAATAAAACTTTTCAATTGACCTGTTACAGGGGTTTCCAATAATAGTAGTATGATTTATTTAGGAAAACACACACTAATTGTTACGGAAATTCAAATGACTTCTAAAGCTTGAAGAAAGTCTGATTTATTGCTACAGACCAATGACTTCAAATAAACCCACAAGAAGTAATCTAATAATGGTGCTAAGTCACAACTTCGTGGAGGCCATTCAATGTCTCCAAACTTTTCTGTGGCGCACAGCTCCGTGTTGTCAAGATCTAATTTTTCTAATGCGGTTGGTTATCATCGATCTATACCGCTCATTGACAGTAACGGTGACACCCGCTTCATTTCGAAAGAAGTACGATTATTCCGCCAGACGAATCCGCACACCAAACGCCGAATTTAGGTGAATATAATGGTTGTGCATGAATAATTTGTGGTTTTTCTTTGCACCAGAATCGACAGTTTTGTTTATTTACCGGAACACTCAGATGAAAGGGAGCCTCATCGGAGAAGATGATTTTCTTAAAAAATCGTTTTATTTTCAATTTGCTCCAAAGGCAAAATCAGCAAATTCACGACATTTACGGCGATCCAATGGTTTCAGTCCTTGAGTGAGAACAAGTTTATACGAATTCCACCCTAAATCCTATCCCAAAATCCTCCAGGTTATGGCTTGAGCCAGTCCCAATTCTTGAGAACGTTTTGGAATCGATAAATTGCGGTCTTCAACAATACTTGCCTGAACGAAAGCAATATTTTCATTACTTTGAGCGGTTCTTTGTTTTATTGGCACTTGAACATTGCGTAAAGAAAATGTACATTCGAAAGTTTCAACAAGTCAACGAATAGCGAGCACAGGTGAACGATTAGTATGACCATAAAATAGCAAAAGCTCACGAAAAGGTGCAATTTAAGAACGATTATTTTCATAATAAAATTTCATAATTTGTAAACGTTGTTCTGGCATATATCTTTCCATGATGAATTTGTAAACATTACTGAATGAAATAAAAAAAATAACAGATCAGGACATATCAAAAATAGCCGAAACGACACTTAGAAATCATATCATCCCTATTGGAAAACCGGATATCTAACAATGTAGCGGAAAGCGCTCCAAAAATGATCTGAGACTGAATAAAGTCAAAATGAGCTGCAGGCTTTGGAGCCCATCACAGCTGTGACTTATATGAAGTATATGGGAAATTGTCTTGAGTATTTGGCTAACTGGGAGTCTATATTGAAAGCGGAAAAAAATATTTGTTTTTAGAAATGTAAAATTTATTTTTCCTTTGCTCAATCTGGGTCAAATTTGACCAGATGATAAATAAAATTTTTGAGATTTTAAGGTTAGTATGGATAACTTACATTTATCATTCGATTTTTCTATTGAAGTCAGATAACGAAGCCTTTTCGTGGCCACAGCCTTGCCACTAAGTTCGTTTATATTGAATCTTGTCTGACAACAGAATGTGACTTTTCTGGTAGTTCTTGAAGCAGATCTCGACTTTCGCTCATTTTCTCGTCTCACAAGCTTTGCTTCGTAACTTAAAACTGTAATATCGCCGCAAAATCGATTTCCCCCAACTAATCTTGGAAAGTCGTTTTTGTTCAAATCTCCTCAACAAATATTTCGTTACGCCTTTCGTCACTACTCCTACCCAGCAACAAATAAGTATTTGCAAAGTTTATGCTTTAATTGAAATACCTGCATTCTAATTAAATTTATATAAGCTATCAATCAAATAATTTAAATCATTAATAATTTATTAAATATTAATTATGCGGGCTTCACTTAGCCAGTAATTAAATAATTTTTCATTATTCTGTGCGTGCAAGTGTTTGTGTGTTGGCGTATTTGTTAGCAAATAAACTAGCTCTGTATTTACCTGCATTAATTACTTTACCGTTAGTTGATTATAGTGATATTTTGTTGTTTTTGTGTAAATATAGTTCATAGCTTAAACAGTTAGAGTGAAGCGCTGCAACTGTCAATCTAAATAAATCAATGAGGAATTTACCGTTGGCAGCTTGACGCTCGTAAATTAGATAATTCGTGTTCGGGATGAAAGCAATACATATTTACACATATATACATATTTAATTTATTATATATACTGAGTTACTAAGGAGGAATATTCATATTTATTTCAGCGGTATTTTTAATTTGTAACTAACCTCGAATACCGTTAGTTATGCGCTCAAATGTGGTGGAAAATATTTACTAAAATTTCTAAAGAGATATATTATAGCATTCAGATACTAAATACTGTTCGCCATTGTAGGTAAATCTGCAAATTTGTGTCTGTTGGGTATTTACTGAAGGTATTAAAGTTATATTTCATACTCTGTCAATAGGCTTGTGTGCCTAAATGCCCTTGACCGTTGAAATTTATGCAAATATCGACATTTATAAATCAAAAGCTTTGAATTGTGCCAATAATTTTGGTGTAAATATAACAACACACATACATATTAACATACATATGTATATACACACACTTTTGACCGAAAAAGACTTTGCAGGAAGTAGAGATATTTTGTAATGCATGAATGCAAGCATACCTTTAGGCGCATATAATACATACTTTAGTAGAGCTTGGCTGCTACTGAACTTTAGATATAGTTAATAACGGGTTTTTAGATACGCTGCAAAAGGATAACAAACGACGCCATATTTTTTGTCGCTCTTTCGACATTTCTCTTCAGTAAGGTTTGCCATATTATCATGGAAAGGTATTTGTACGACCCAACAACGAGTCGAAATTATTAAACTTCCAATGTTCTCCGTTCATCGTTGGCACTTAAACATGGTATGGTTTGTGTCATTGTTCAATTATTTTCGACTCTGCGCCATATTAAGTACTTTCTTTCATGTTTCTCCTTGCCGCATAACCAACGAGGTAGCAGTCGTCTGATATTTCGACGGTCGTTCCATAGATCTGATCCAAGAGTGAATCCCGTCTTCAAAGACGGTTGAGAGATTGTTGAAGACAATTCTCGTTTTGAACGATCTTCGACCTCTTATACTGAAAAATATGTTCAGTGAAGGATATGGCGCTTGAAATTCGTCAGGCAAGTGTTAGAGAGATGACAAGAGAGCGCGAGTTCTCGAGTTTGTTCTAACGATTTTTGTGGATATTTTGGGTACGAAACACGTTCTTACTCAACTCGTCCCTATAAAGCTTTATATTTTTTTCAAAAGGGTACCTTAAGCAGATCTCTTTGGACATACTTGATTCTGATCCCACATTCCTATAGAGGACTATACCTGCCGCTGAGAAATGTGTATATGAGTTTGACAAGTCAACAATCATCGGAATGGAATCCGTTTTTGGTTGATCGAAGAGATAAAACAAAATTTGCAGCAAGAGCTGAAGGTATATGAAAAGTGTTTCGAGGACTGAAAAAATCGTTGGCTTTACATCTGGAGAGGATTTCATTGAAGGCGACAGAATAGATATTGATGAATAACTAAATATTTTTGCGAACTTCCAGTTGGCTTTATTCTGCATATATCGGCCATCATGTGAGTTATATCTATGTAAATGAGAGAGTATGTTTTGCTGATAACAGTGCGTCTTTGTGCTTAATATAGATAAACTTGTGCGAAAATGTGACCTAGCCCTTGTGTAAGAAAGATATAACATCCGAGTGACTTAACTCCATATGATTGGTGATTATATGTATGTGAGGTACCTTCATGAATCTCATAGCATGTTAATAGCAGTATTGACAAATATAGATAAAATCGGGTCCATATTACCCCCAATTCTCATATACTACATATATACCTGTAGAATAATTCTCGTTTCTCTATGAGTGGTATAGATTATATATTCAGTTGAACTTCCATAACTCGAACTCTTGGATTGGCAGTAGAAAAATTTCATACAAATTTCCTTCCATAACTCGAAGTATTTTGAGTATTATGGCAACTACGAATTAGGGAAGTTCAAGTCAAGGACTCCTATCGTCTAGTTGACGGCTTGCAAGTTGTAAGAGTATAAAAGGTTCAGTGCACCCAAACTTAGCCTTTTCTTACTTATTACTTTTGGTTTTAATTTTAATTTTAAATTTCTTTTCAATTTTAATTTTAATATTAATTTGATTTTCGTTTAAGTTTGATTTCAATTTTAATTTTATTTTAATTTTGATTTTAATTTTAATTTTAATTGTTATTTTGATTTTGATTTTAAATTTATTTTTAATTTTGATTTAATTTTTAATTTGAATATAAATTTTCGTTTTTATTTTTGATTTTCGTTTAAGTTTGATTTCAATTTTAATTTTGATTTTAATTTTCTTTTAATTTTAATTTCAATTATAATATAATTTTAATTTTGATTTTAATATTCATTTTTAATTTAATTTTAATTTTAATTTTAAATTTTCTTTTAATTTTATTGTTAATTTTAATATTAATTGTCATTTTCATTTTAATTCGATTTTCGTTTAAGTTTGATTTCAATTTTAATTTTGATTTTAGTATTAATTTTGATTTTAATTTTAATTTTATTCTAATTTTAATTTTAAATTTCTTTTTAGTTTTAATATTAATTTTCATTTTAATTCGATTTTCGTTTAAGTCTGATTTCAATTTTATTTTAATTTTGATTTTAATTTTAATATTGATTTTAATATTAATTTTAATTTTATTTTAACTTAAATTTTATTTTAATTTTACTTTTAATATTAATTTTGATTTTAATTTTAATTTTAATAATAATTTTGATTTTAGTTTTAATTTTAATTTTATTTTATTAATAAAGAATTTTATAACCCACTTTTTCCGTAAAAAGCATATTTAATACACCATAAATTTAAATCGTCAATAATTTCCTTCATGTTCGATATTCGCGAATATCATGAAATACTTTATTTCTATATATGTATGTACATATGTATATATCTACATACATAAGTATGTTTGGTTAGTGCAATAAAATCCGCGCCCCATCATTTCACGAGCGCATAGCCAAGAGCGGCCCAGCAATTTTACTTTAACCAACCGCGAACGTTTAAACAAACGCCGCCGAGCAGATAATTAATGGATGCAAGTGTGTGCGTTAGCGCTGTAAATAATGCATATTTGGGAGAATGTCCAAGAGCGCAGTAATAAATATGTGAGGCAAGGTTATAATATATACATATATATATATAGTAAGTAATATAAAGATATTGGTGAATAGCGGTAAATTGATCGCCTTTAGGTTCTTACCGCCGAAGTTGAAATATTATTTATATTTTTAATTAATATGGTTGCTTCGACTCTCGGACTGGGCCATTTGCGTTGATGTGGTTATTGCGTGAAATTTATTAAATTCAAATTTCATAAAGTGAAGCGCTGATTTTATTCGAAAAAACAATAAAATATGTGTTTGCATAAATTAATATTTTAATAAAAAAAAATATTGTAAATTTAAAATGCCCCACAATAGCTGACGTAGTTGTTAACAATTCATTTACAAATGTGATGAACAGAGTTTTAGGGTCTGACAATGATTATTTTCTAAATTTTTATGGGTTTTTCCAAAATTTTGGGATTCACACTAGAGACAAATCGAATGGTAGTCACGTACAAAAACATTTTTCTCCAATAATTGACTTAACTTTCCCATAAATCAATAAAAACAAGTTCAGTTTATATCTAAAGTCATAAGCAGGTTTACTATGATCAATTATTCCATACAATTTTTGGTTACTCATACGCCGTGGTGTCCGTTTGGTAACTTTGCAGATTGGTAATTCTTGCTGCGCTAATCTTCACTAGTTTCAAATTTATATTTAAATTTTCTTCGTAACATGTAGAAAAATGATAGACAATGGAGAAAGGGGAGAGAAAGTTTGCTTGTATACTCTCTCATTAAAAATAGAGAGGAGTTTGTAAGGATTTGGAAAGTTATATGAAGAGATTAGTTTTAAAATTTTGTGAAGCCTCGGTGATTTAATGATTTCAAGAAGATAGAAAGTTTTATTTTACTAAATATTCTTTACATTTAAAATAATTGGCAACTCTACTCAAAGTTTTTTCGGTACATAGACTTTTTTTAGAACAGTTGGCAACTCTACAGTTTGTAAAAAAAAAGTCAAATACATAGTTAGCAACTCTACTCAAATTTATTTTCGGCACATATGTATATGTATATTTTAGTTTCCAATATTTGGCAACTCTACAGTTTGTCAAAAAACATTTAACTGTTCCGTACCGTATAAATTGTTTTTGTTTTAATGTTCAACAGTTGGTAACTCTATTTTTTCTTTGAGCAATTTTAAAATGGTTGCCAACTTCACTCAAAATTATTTTCGACATATACACTTTTTATTTTTGAGCAGTTTGCAGCTCTACAGTTTGTAAAAAAAAATTTAAAAAGCGGCGACTCTACTCAAATAAATTTTTCGCACGCATATTTTTACATCTACGTAGTTGCTCCAAATTTTTTTTGCATATAAAAAATACAAACATGTGGCAACCCTATTTTAAAAATCTTTAAACTGTTTTGGCATCATTAAATCTCAATAATTTGATAAATTTTTTGCAATAGTTTATTCATCTGAACTGTTTAATTGAATTAAATTTTGTAAATAAGTGGCAACTCTTCTAAAAAATTATTTTCAACTAGTTATATACTTTAATCTTTCTAAACTAGTTTTGTAATAATATAAATAATATTAGTATATACTAAAATTACAAACATGTGGCAACCATATTTAAAAAGTTATTAAACTGTTTTTGCATTTTTAAATCTCAACAAATGGTAAACGTATTTTAATAATTTATTTCTCTCATCTGTTTAATTTAATTAAAGTTTGTGAGTAAGTGGCAACTCTCCTAAAAAATGTTTTAAACTAGACACATATTTAACCTCTCTAGACTAGTTTTATAATAATATTGATAAGATTTTCACACCCAGTATATACTAAAAATACAAAAAGGTGGCAACCCTCTTCAGTGTTTAAACTGGTTTTGTATTTTTAAATCCCATTAGTTTGGTAAACGTATTTTAATAGTTTAGTGGTCATATTTCTTTAATTAAATTAAGTTTTGTAAATAGGTGGCAACTCTTTTAAATTATTTTCAACTAGACATATCGTTAAGCTCTCTAGAGTAGTATTATAATAATATAAATATTATTTTCACACCCAGCGAAGAAAGGCGATTGTTTTGTAGACGGTTTTGAACCAGAGGTCTTCAGAAAATAGGCCTACTAATATGTTTATTATAGCCTTGAGGCTCAGTAATGCTATAACAAACATTTCAGAGAATTATATTGTCTCCAAGTATAATCTC
Organism: Bactrocera tryoni; assembly: GCF_016617805.1. NCBI lineage: Eukaryota > Metazoa > Arthropoda > Insecta > Diptera > Tephritidae > Bactrocera > Bactrocera tryoni. The sequence continues at coordinate 24,010,931 of NC_052503.1, read as the reverse complement.
TGTGCTACCTTCCAATAGAATTATATAAAACGTATACACATACACACACACACATACATATACCTACATATAAAACACATTAAACCACATACGATAAAGTTCTACAAAAAGTGCCCCCTAACCGCTCACAACTACATTTGTACGTCACATATTTTCAATTCGAATGTGTCCAAGTGCTTGTGCACTTAATTTAGCAATTACTTTTGTTGTGAAGATAGCCACTTGCTGCACAACTTTCGAAAAGTTTGGGAATTTTTGGCTAATAGAAATACCAACTCTTATTTATGTATGTACGTGTAGGTACACAGATTTCCGTATGAATATGATGTGTCCATATATGTATTGTATATTACTGTAAATATAAATAAACAAGAAAAGTTTTACAAACAAAAAGTCCAAAAGTCGCCTGGTTGGTGAACAACTTCCGAATTATCTGTGTACAGACGACCGAATTCATTTAGCAGATAATCATTTTTGCACGTACTTGGAACTTACTAATTTGCTTAAATAAAATTTCCATGAATTTTGCGAAAAATAAATAAATAATTCAATTATCATTGCAAAAACAAAAAAACTTCGAACTGGAGCTATAATACCCTTCACAGGTGTATTTCTGACGCAGGTTCCCTTATATAGTTCCTGATTTGGCAATCTAACAACTCACAACTTTATCGTAAAGTTTGACATTTTTCATGTTAAACATTCTCCGAACCTTTTGACATACGAGCGCTATTTGTGTTGTTTACAGTAACTTAAAATATTCATCTTGACCAAAAATAGAAATAAATTGCTAATATTCACATAAAGAGATATAAAAATATCTTCATTTTGATTTTGAACGGTTAGGTACTGACAGTTGTATGCTATAGTATATATAGCGCTCCAAGGCTCAGAGAAGGTGGACATATGAAACAGTCCATAAACGAAAACGCCGAAATCCGCTCCTCCTTTAACTGCAATCCTGAAAATTGCAACGCATAGACTGAACGAGGATATTTGAAAGGGGGGAGTCGGTGGATAAGAGGTGCAGGGAGCCTTTCCACGAATGTGTAGAAGCTAGGAGGGAAGGTTGCAGGGTGAGTTTTCTGTAAGGAATTGTTTGTTTCTTAGCTTAGGCTACCAAACCACTGCAGTAGTTTTCTGGCAGAAGTGGCTGTTATCAATGTAACAATAGACGTATTACTACGAAGTGCAACCTCTTTCGGAGAGATGAGCTTTCATTCTGATAGCAGAATGGAAAAATAGTGTCTGTAGTCATTAAGTATCAGACCTGGTTGCCCGGTTATAGCGGAATCGCTGCAATTGCAAAGCCACGAACCAGCCAAAGGGTGCACCCTTGCTCCGCTTACATTGGAATGGAGCTGAGCTGGATCTCCTTTGGCGTCTTTCGTTTTAGTACTGGACTAATGGATCTCGCGTCAATGACCAGAATCTTTCTCCTCCATTGTCCACCTTTGCAAGTCTGTCGATAAAACATCTCCGCAGTGTTACCTACGACTAACCAGGAGACATAGCCGAAACTGACCTAACTTAAGCGTTGCCTTGAACGATATGGGTTAGCTCCGAGTTTCGGGAAGATATCTCTTCAAATAAAAAAGTTTTCTATAAAAAGACAGAGTTTGTTCGTTCCATTTGTATGACAGCTATATTTTATATTACAGTTTTCTGACGTCGACGGTTCCGATTCATTTTTTGGGGGGGAAATGACGAGTGTATAATTTGTGATCGATATCTCGGAAACTGGAGTACTAGTTCGGGTATATGCAAAGTCTGATTAATTATGTACCATATATACTTTGTAGGGTATCGGACCTTTCCCTCCGCCTTTTCTTCTTTATTGGTGTAGACACCGCTTACACGATTATAGCCAAGTTTACATCAGCGCGCCAGTCGTTCTTCCTTTTCACTACTTGGCGCCCACTGGAGGTTCCAATGGCAGCCAGGCCCTTCTCCCCCTGATCTACCCAACGGAATGGAGGTCTTCCTCTTTCTTTGCTTCCTCCCGCGGGTACTACGTCGAGAACTGTCAGCGTTGGAGTGTTTTCGTCCATACGCACGGCATGACCTAGCTCTTGATTCCCTGAACTACAAGTATGTTATTGTCGTCGTATATCTCGTACATCGACTGCTGTATTCGCCGTTGCCAAGGCACAAAGAACCGTAAATCTTCCGCAAAACCTTTCTTTCGAAAGCTCGTAACGCCGATTCATCAGCTGTTGTCATATAGCAGGACGGAAATAATGAGTGACTTATATAGTTTTGTTATATGCTCGCCGATAGAGGACTTTACTTCTTCTGGGTATTTCAAATTTCCTGACAAACTTGGTGTACCTTGTTCAGAGTAAAGTTTTTAAATAATATAGCTCAAGCCTTGTATATCTCTCACCATCTCTGAAATAATTTGGAGGTAATGACCATCGCATTGAACGATGAAGAGCGGCTTACCTTCACTAGTGTGAACTCAGCAATGCTATCTCGCATTATGTTTTTCAAACAATGCTATACTACGCTGTTGAGAAAAACAGAAATCGTTTTTTTTTAAAGAAATTTATTATAGTTTCAAATAAATTCTTCAATAAATCCGCCCTCGCACGATATTCAGTAACGCAACAATTAATATTAAATAAATTGGTTTCAAAATTTGAAGCTTTCAACAAAAACAAACCCAAAATATTGCAAAGTATTGAAGTAAAAATATGTGAAACTTTTCTAATTTCATGCCACTCCAAATTGTTTGAAAAAAACTATTCAAAAGCACTCAAAATTTCTCGAATGAATGCGCAGAAGTTCATTCAATTGGCGGGAATTACGGTTTCACAGCCAATGAATGCACAAACTAATAAAATAATTGTTACATAATGCCGATTGCATTTCGCTTCAAGTGTGTGTAAGATATGTAGGTATATACAATATATATACGTGTCTGTATGTATGTGTGTTTAAATATGTGTCTGTATGTACATTCACTCATTTTCCACTCACTTAAGTTTTTATTCATAAATTTTTATGCTCATATAACTATATATTTGTGTGTATACATATATATTTGTTGTAATAACAAACCAAACAATGTATGTACTTATTAATTTTTATTGACAGCTTGTCGTTTGGTAAGCGGTTTCTAACCACAAATGTGGTGAGTTTCATGAGTTTGGATTTTCATGTGCGAGGGCAACTCTGCTGCAAAAATTACTCGAATTCATTTCTGTATCGCCTTATATAGCAACAAAAAAGAATTGAACATTCAAATCATACATACTATATGATTATATTGAACTTGAGGCAAATAGTAGTTCCAGAAAAAGAACTTCTTCCAACACAGTATATGTTAAATGACACCAAAGTTGACTAGAATAAATCTTCCCATAAATGAGTTGTTTACAGACCCTTTAAATGTAAACATAAACTGCGCTGGACCTAGTCGGATGAAAAAATATCCAGCATAGTCCACCTAATGCTCAGGTGTTTACATACCTGGTTTACATACCACGGTCTTCGTAATACATCGGAAACTTTACACTACCTCTAAAAGTTTGTGCCATTGATGTGGGCTTTGAGATGCCTCCAGTTATCTGACGTTTTGCCCGATTTCATAGTTCTGTTTTCCACGAAACCAAAGCAAAACAAATATTTTTGACAAAATTCGCTTTTATCATGATCAGAACTAGAGAATGCGGTGGATGCGAAAGCAATTTGTCATAGTTTTCTCTGACTTCCGAGATATTGTATGCAGCACCAATATGAATACAGGCGGTGAACATAAAATCGTATACAAGGCCAATAAAAGCAGTGCATAGGCTTTCTGGAATCCAAGTAATAAGTGCTTTTCGAACGTTATCAAGCGAAGCTGTTGAAGTACTAGCCAGCATGCTGCCTATTGGCATCCAGTGGGACGAATTCGCGCGACTATACCAGCTATGAAGGCGGGAAAAAGCAGAGAGAACCAAGAGCCTTACAATGTGGCAGCAGTAGTTGTAAAACTCATCAATATTAAAAAACGATGGATCCACAGACTAATACCAGATATTCATTCTTTGGATAGACAGATGACATGGGGACCTGAATTTCCAACAAACCCAATCACTGAATGGCAATAGATGCTTTAGAGAGTATCTGTACCAAATTAATCATGGGGTTGGTCTGAATAGTCGGACGGGTCTAGAGTGCATAGAAAACTCTAAACACGTATTTGTTCAGTGCCACCGATTTTTAACCATAAGGGAAAAGGCAAATCTGCACTCGGCGGTAGTGTAACGTTGGAAAATTTGAGAACGCATACATACATATGTGTCAGTTCACTGATAAATTGAAAGCGGTCAGCGAAATGTTAGCTCTAATTATGACAAAACTAAGAAATTTGCAAAAGATTAGGACTCAGTCATACCGTACAATAGAAGCGCCTTAAATGTCATTTTCTTTCCCATGAAGTAATAACTAATCTGGTGGTTCCGTGGAAGAGACATGAGTTGGGAGGAAGTTAGTTTTAAATTTCCGCACTACGGGTTTTGAAGCTTCCCCTTTACTATAAGAAAAAGATGCCATAATATTGAGAGCCGACTGCTTTGAAGCAGGTTTATTGTGTGCAGTCCACTCGGATGACTGTCTGTTGGAATTTGGAATGAAATGATGGAGCCATGTCTCCTCCATTTTCACTTACCGACCCAAAAACTTGGGTTCATTACGTTTGAACAACTTCTCCGAATCATCAACTCGTCGTTGTTTTTGGTCAAAAGTGAGCTCGAGCGGCATCCACTTTGCATAGAGCTTTCTCATATCCAAATATTCGTCAATTTTATTATATACATATACATTTATATTTAGAGTGTCGCTATCTCTAACAATTTCACTTTGTGGTCATCTCTGTTCTCGTCGGTAATAACCACTTTTCGGCGTTCACCGTCTGTGGTGATTATTTCACTCCATCTAAACTTAGCATACCAATCCTTGATGATTTTTATATCGATCTCTAATTTTGCACATATTCTTTTCTCCCCAAAAAACCCGTTTATTTGTCGGAATAACTGTCATAGAACTACTCTTTCATACAAATTGATTGATCAAAATAAAGTCCTGGTTTGGAAAACTTTTTTATTTGACAAAACATTTTCACGAAATTTGGCATGATTTACAGCCGAAGACAGTTTCACGCTTCCGCCAAAAAAAAAATTCAGATCGAACCACTATAGCATATAGTTGTCATACCAAGAAGAGAGGGGGATTTGATTGTACGCTTTAATGCTATAAGAATTGCCCCTGTGAAAGGTATTACTGCTTCGTAGCAGGCGAAAGTAATGTTTCGTTCTTATTTTCTTCAAAAAGATTTAATAAGGCAGGATTTAGAACTATAGACTAGGAATTAGCCGCTGGAACACAAGTATAATTGCGATCCGCCAGCTAATTCCTAAATCTTTAATGGATGTTCAAGGATCCATGCCTTTCACAAGTATAATTGTGACCCGATAGCTAATTCCTAGTCTGTATTTCTAATCTTGGGAACTTCAGCAAGCCATTACTATCTTGACATGTGATTTATGACAATAATAACAGCCTAAATGTAGGCAACACTTCTGTTCACACAATGTTCTCTTACTCATCAAAGTGGCACCCTGTTAATGGAATTGCTTTCATGGATGGCAACTCTAAAATTACTCAAAAACATTACGATATTCATAAGTAACGGTAAATATAAAAGTAGCGCGTAACGTAATCTTTTTCAAACCAAACCGCATTAATAACAACAACAACAACGCTGCGCATCAACTGAGTGCAATCTGAATGCATTGATAATGAAAAGCTGCCATTACTAAGAAACGCACTCATTTGTTGGTGGCAACTTTCGTTGGCACAGGGCAAGCGATGCGGCGAGTTACGAAGCGAAATCGTGGCACTACTGCTTGCCACGGTGTCTAGACGTGAGCGCTGCACTTGCCCCCATATGAGAGTGCCGCAGCGGTGACCTTAAACACTCGAGTGCTCTGAAATGCAACAGTAACCGCCAACGCCATCCGACCACTCGAGTTGCCTGCCGCCCTCCCTATCGCCAACTAAAATGTTTGCGCGCATATTTGCAATGTGGTGAAAACTTTTTTATTTTCGAAAAACAAAAACAACAAAAAAATTGAAAAAATATTACTTACTTCGCTCTAATAAATTTCACAAACTTAGGTGAGTGGCAAAGAGAGCTGGAAGGCAAGGTGGCAGGTGTGTGTGCCGCGGATGCGTGCAAACATCAAACGGTGAACTCGGCGGTCACGTTCAAGGAGTCACCTTGGAACTCGACACAGTTAATTGCAAATATTTATTATACGCCCTGCACACACACAGTGGCGGCGCGCACGTAGTTACTTTAAAGCCAACAACAAATTCACAACTATTTCGCGGCGAACGTTTTCCACCGCAAAGCAATGAAATTGCCGAAATAAAAAGTCGCGTAGAAAAAACGAAAATATGAATTATGCAACTACAGCTATTTGTTGTTGTTGTTTTCATGATTTTTTTTTTTACTTTTTTCGCATATTTGCGTTTTCGCTAAGCAAAGCCACAAGGCAACAATTTAGAAATTTCGCTTTGCCTGAAGTTTACAACTTTGGAAAGCCACCGCATAACTGTAAATTCAAGCAAAGCATGTTTGTTTTGCACGTGTATAGGTGCGCGTGCGTGTGTGTGTTTGAGTCGGGAGAGCCTGCGGCGTCGATTTCACGTCGTTAACGCTTTGATTTGTGCCTTGGTCCCATTGGTGAACAAACTGGAGCCGAAATACAAATGAAATTATGCCATAACCCGGGGCTGCCACTCGAAAAATACAAATAAATGTAAAGAATATATGCGCAACAACAACAAAAGGTAGTTTGAAAAATGTAATAAAATCTCATTGTTCGCAGAAAATCCTTTGCGTATTGTTGTGTTGCCAAAAATTTCAAATATATCTGTCTATGCCCATCTGACACCTTTATTGTGGCCAACAAACACACGCATATAAATTTATACATATATATACACATATATATATGTATGTGTGCATGTCTAAAAAATACTTTACGCTTACGCAGCCAAATACAGTTGGATTCATGATAAAAATGAAAATCGCCGCATTTGCCAAAAGCTTGAAAATTGCCACACTCATGCAAGCCCTGTAGGAAAATCTAGTAGTTATGTATTCAAGCGATATTAGCGAGATAAGCAATGTAATTTTTGGATTAAGGGCTGAAATGAATAAGGCGTTTATGTCGATTTCGCGTTATCGAAGACTCTATTTGGTTCCTCTCTAACTAAGTTAATATGTTTCTTAAGTTTTCAGAGGTTTCCTAACTTTTCTAATATCTTCTTAATCAAATGTTATTAATATGAAAATCTTTTAAATTTTAAATTTTCAGATAATTAAATTAATAGCTACTTTCGATTTCCACTTACAAGTAAAAAAAACTAAACAAATTAATTAAAAAAAATTAAATTATTAAAAAAAAATTATATAATCAATTTTTAATTAAAAATTAATTAATGTAATTAAAGTAATTTTTTAATTAAATTAAATTAATCAAATTTTTTTTAATCAAATTGAATAAGTTGAGAAAAAGTTGAGAGAGAGATGAAAAAAATTAATTTAATTAATAAAAAAATGATTTAATTATGTAAGTTAAATTAATATCTTTAGTTCAACTAAATTTTTTAAATTAATTTTTAATTAATTTAAATTGATTAAGTAGAGAAAAAGATGAGAAAGAGATGAGAAAGAGATGAAAAAAATTATTTAATTAATTTAATTTAATTAAAAAATTAATTTAATATTTAATATTTTAATTTCTTACCTTAATATATTTTTTGATTAATTCAATTCATATAAAAAAATTAATTAAGTTAGTTTAATTTTTTTAATTCAGTTAATTTAACGAATTTAATTTTTATTTAACTATTTAAATTTATGTGTTTTAATCTCTATCACAACTTATTAAATAAATAAATAAATAATAATTAAGTTAAATTGATTGAGTTGAGAAAAAGATGAGAAAGAGACGAAAAAAAATAATTTAATTAATTTAATTTAATTAAAAAACTAATTTAATATTTAACATTTTAATTTTTTATTTTAATGTACAATATTTCTTAATTAATTTAATGCAAATAATACAATTAATTTGATTGGTTTAATTTTTTTAAATTAATTTAATTTAACGAACTTAATTTTTTTAATTAGTTAAATTAATGTTTTTTTAATCTCAATATCAACTTATTAAATAAATAAATTATATTTTGGAATCCCTTAATCCAGGAGCCGTTCTTCAAGGGAAACTCCGAAAAAAGTTGTTTGACTATCTGACGATGAGCAAGATTTTGCTGCTTAAAATTTACTCTAATCCAAAAACTGAAAAATATTATCATAACAATAAATAAATACAGACCAATGGACTACTCAAAATTTAGTTTTTGACAAATTGGGGTGTTCTCATGCTTTAAAAGTCGAGATTATTAATAAAATCTTATGCCTTCGATAAAAATTTATCTAGGAAGCCCGTGTGAAATTTGAAAAGCCCATCCTACCATAGTAAAACATATAATTTGACAAACTTTGTTTTTTATTGAACATAGTTTGCTTCCAGGCTGATACACAAAACAAATTGACACATATACTAGGGTTTATTACGCTTGAACATCCACAAACACTGCTTTGAATCATCAAGTCGTCGTTGCTTTTGGTCAAACATGAGCTCCCGCGGCACCCACTTTGCACACCCAAATATTCTTGAATGATTTGATATACATGTATACATTCAGTTGATATCTTTAGAGTGCCTGCTATCTCGAGCAACTTCACTTTATGCTCATCCAAAGTTATTTAGTCGAATTTTTTGATGTTTTCGTCGGTAACAACCTCTTTTGGGCGTCCATTGCGTTCACAGTCTTCGGTGCTCGTTTCACCACGTCTCAATTTAGTGTACCAATCTTTGATGATTGATTTTCTTGGAGCAGTGTCCGGAAAGTCGTCATCAAGCCAAGTTTTTGCTTCAACTGTATATTTTCATTTCAAAATGACTTATCAAACGCGAAATTTTTTTTATCAATTTTTTTCACAATAACCAGCTTGACTCAAAATGAGTTAATTTACAAAGTAATAATCCGTCATCTATCATATTTATACACGCTTCTTTTGAAGGTTAGTGCTAACTAAAAATCGTATGGATTTAATTGTGATAGCGCCATCTATGCCTCTGGGGTTTTTTCAATTGATCTGTGGAGCTAAAAAATGCCAGCAAATATCCTCATATCTTCAAAACTGCTTGCCGTTCAACTTCAAATCAATTTTCTTAAATAGCTGTACAGTCGATAGAAAAAAGAAGATATTTTGAAATTGACAAGTAGTTAAAGCCTTCATAGTGGTTAAACTGACCATGTTATTTAACTGAAGAGAGCAGACAAGACTTCAATAGTAATCTGGCTTTATTTTTCTTGCAAAGCATTTACAAAATTTATTAGTCCTTTTTGCCTAATATACTGACTAGGTCAGTAATCTCCCTAAATAGACTATATTTTTGTAACACCCAGAAGGAATCGTCGGAGACCCTATAAAGTATATACATATATAAATGATCAGTATGTCGAGCTGAGTCGATTTAGCCATGTCCGTCTGTCTGTCCGTCCGTCTGTCTGTCTGTATATATACGAACTAGTCCCTCAGTTTTTAAGATAACGTTTTGAAATTTTGCAAACGTCATTTTCTCTTCGAGAAGCTACTCATTTGTCGGAACGGCCGATATCGGACCATTATAACATATAGCTGCCATACAAACTGAACGATCGGAATCAAATCCTTGTATGGAAAACTATCACATTTGACAAGATATATTCACGAAATTTGGTATATATTATTTTCTAAAGCAACAACGTAATCTCCGAAGAAATTGATCAGATCGGTTGACTATAGCATATAGCTTCCATACAAACTGAACACAGAGTTACTAACAGAAATGCACCTGTGAAGGGTATTTAGCTTCGGTGCAACCGAAGTTAACGTTTTTTCTTGTTTTTGTTTCATTATGATTAAATTTTTTCGAAAAATTTGGGCCTACAATTATATTTTTTTCCGAACTTAAACGTTAATTTCAGAAAAATATGTACAATTTTGTTATTAATAATATTGTCCCATCTTTCTGGCAATGGTGGATCCCATTACAAATGCTTGGCTGCCAATAATGAATCAAGACAATTTTCCATACCCTCTTTTGATGTGAAACGTGTTCCATGGAGGGTGTTTTGAATCGAATGGAACAAGTAGCAGTAAGACCAAACCGAACCGGATCAAAAAGTAGTAAGAAGGGGCAAGGTCTGGCTTATAAGGAGGGTGAAGCAAAACTTCCCAGCGGCTGTTTTCCAAATAGTTTTTGACCGGTCTTGGAACATGAGGTCAAGCGTTGCGATAGCGCAATGTTATTGCTTTATGGCTCGTCGCGAATTCCGGACATTTTGCGGCAAGCTCTGGCTTTCCTCATTTTAGTAACTAATACAGCCTCTCATCTGATGTCAGCAAATACAGAGCTTTGGTTTTGATTCATGTATAGTTTGGCTGGCTTTGCCGTTAGTTCGGCTGGTTGGCCTGGTTTCACAGCAAATTTTTCGCCTTTAGGATTATCAATTTTTCAGCAACAGCGGCTATATGAAGCAAGATGACTTCTTTCCTAGCCCTCAAGCAGTATTTCTGGCATGCAAAATCGTCTTTCAACGTCTCTTAGTTTCAATTCCTGGCATCCAAATTCCTTAATTTTGAATATCTCCAACTAAATTTAAACGTTTTCAAATGACAAATTACGAGTTCTCCTTGTGTCTGGAAACAATCTTCATCGGGTAATGCTTCCAGTTTCTCACCTAAAACACTTTTCTGCTGCAAAGAATGTTCTTCTTATTCCAAACCTAAATCGCTCCTTTAAAATCGTTTAAAAGGGTGTAGCTCTTATCTCAACAATAAATTCCTAATTAAGCATTTAAATGTCTCAGCTAATCGGCCTGTTTGTATACAATACCTAATATAATTTATGTCTTAATGCGCCAAATTGTAGGCAATGTCTGCCATTTTCTTTTTAATTTAGAGTTTCAAGAATTAGGATTGTACTATTTTCGATATAATGTGATCATAACTGATCTGCCAATTATATAAAATTCATGCAGCTAAGTAGTCTAAGAATTTTTCTAAGCTTTTGTAACAAATAGCATAATTTCAGGCGCAGGAACTTTTTTTTTTAGTTTTAAGCCTTCAAATCGCACGCTTTGTACAATTCGTAAGAAATATCTTGCACCATACTACCCATTCTCCCTACTGGGTGTGTACTATTGAATTTTAAAGTACTTAAGTGCTCGCCTAACTGGCAGTTTACTCGCAGCGCGTATTCCCCTATGCCCTCCAGAGGCTATTACCAATGCGAAAACCAATGTAAGTGAGTGACAGAAAGTTGAATAATCACAAAGGTAGCAGAACATGTTGTTGTGAAGCAGCAATGTTGGCAGAGTTGCTCGGGCGTGCCTAAAAATTCAGAAGCACTATCATAGATATTGTAAAGTACATACAGCGAACCCTGTAGGAAAAAGATTTTGTGGAAAAAAAATTTAGTAATTGCCTTTCAGTGCTGTGGGAACTCGGTTTAATTTTTCGTGGCGTTATTTTGCGGTTTTTGTTTAGACCTGATTGAGAGTAAGCTTCATTTGGAGAGACTTTGTCTATTATTCTTAGGTCCACTCGATCCAAAGTGGATCATGCACGACCAAATCTCACTTTTAACCAAAATATGAAATCAAAACCTGAACTCATTGTTCATTCATCACGAAAAATATAAATCCAAAGTAAATTTTTTCCTACATGGTACCTCACGAAATAACAACAACAACACGCATTCTAAAATCCCGTTTACATTAATATTCCTATAAAGTTCAATTTTTTTAAAAGCACTCGAAAAGGCAATTAAAGGCGTCGAACGTGTGGGGACTGGCGCCGTTATATGTAATCGCATCGCTTTGTTGGTGGCATTTCCCCCGATTACATGAGAGTTTACAAATTTCAAAATAATTGGATTTGCGTGAAAGCTTGCTGTCTAGTACACTAAAAGCCGGATATGAAACAGTGTTCGGGCTGTGGAATTTCCAAGATAACTACAACAACAAGAAAAGGTACGATTGCAGTGATTTGTGGAAAAGAATAAAATTTTATTGTGATGGCCAGATATGGAAAACATATATAAATATTAAAATTAATTGGAAATTTGCTGTGGAAAACCAAAAATTTGGTAGTTGGTCGCTGTGAGAGTATTTGAGGTTAGGTTAGGTCAGATAAAAGAGCACATTAAAGAATCAAGTGCAGAGGACTTTTAAGATAGCACTAATAAAGACGGAGTAAGAAGACCGTTCCCACGACAGTCGAGTATACGAACGGAGCCGATTTTTTTATATGGCCAAAGACTGTCAATTCGGTAAAATTCTGTCGCTACAGTAACAACGCACTAAGAAGATCCAATATTCATCATGTATTAGCTCTGTAGACGACACTTCAACAACGAGGGCAACGAAGCTTACGGTGAATGTTGAAAGGGTAATCCTCTGTCTCAAGCCATATTGGACCATTGCAGTGAATTTTAAGCAGAAGTAGCTGCATTCGAGGTATATATATACTTGTAGTAGTATATCCACTTATCCGCAAGAACAAAACCGACCATCTCTTAAGAAAGGGCACCCTAATCCCATCAGGCTGGGAACGAGTCGGTGTTCCCCTATCTTCTATCCTTTTGGCACTACCTCTTTGGACGTCTCGTAAGCTAAGCAATAATCAGTAATCAGGACATGTGCGATTGCGAGATCTTTGTGGTCAAGAGGTGAATGTAGGAGGTGTATTGAGTTACTTGTCCTTAGCAAGATTCATCTTGCCGTAATTGTATGAATTCTAACAGAATACTGTTCTATCCATTCTCTGTAAGAATTCATTCGCTAAGGCTATAATATTGACAGACGCAAGTTGTCAAAACCTTGTGAAGGAAGGGAAAGTGGAAACACTTTCTTCTACACTACCCAACTTCCGCTAAATTGCGGTTTAAAAATCTCGGTAGTCATACCATCGAGGAAGCAAGCGAATTAGCTGCAAATGATATAAGCCACAAATGTGTGAATGAGTTCTTCATCTTCCTCTTCACTGGCGTAGACACCGCTTACGCGGTTATAGCCGAATTAACAACGGCGCGTCAGTCGTGTTTTCTTTTAACAATTTGACGCTAATTATATATTCCAAGTATAGCCTGGTCCACCTGGTCTTTCCAACGGAGTGGAGGTCTTTCTCCTTCTCTGCTTTCATCGGCGGGTACTGAACCGTAAACTTTCAAAGCTAGAGTGTTTTCTTTCAATCAGACAACATCGCAGCCGCTGTCTCTTGATTCGCTAAACTATGTCAATGTCGCCGCATATCTCGTTCCATCGACTGCGGTATTCGCCGTTGTGAATGTGCAAAGAGCCATAAACCTTCCGCAAAACCTTTCTCTCGAAAACTTGTAATATCGACTGCTCAGATGATGTCATTGCCCATGGCTCCGCAACATATAGCAGGATGGGCATGATGAAGGACTTGTGGAGTTTGGTCTTCATTCGTCGACTCTTATTGTTATAAAGGACCGTTACCCATAGAAGTAATGATGTGATATGATCCAAGTTTTCTCAACATCAAGGCTCACTTGATAGCTGAGAGCTTTCATACCCTAGTTGGAAGAGACTGATGATTATTTTGCTTCAACTAAGGAAACTCAGTGAAGAGCAGCCGTATCGTTTGACAATGTTAGAACAGTCATGATGTGCACCCTTTTGCCAAATTTGAGACCGATGAAGCTCTTCGTTTTTAGATGCGATCTCCTGACTGGTTGAACCACCCACCACAGCGAGTTTCTAAGTCGTGTCGCTGTTATGTACCAAGTTGAGCTAAGTTTGGTAAATTTCTCTCTTCTTAATTATCAAGCGATCTAAGTTTCCACAGTTTCTTCATCGTTATCTCCTTTCCCTTTCATCTTTGGAAATGTATAAATATATTTCCGGTCAAGTTTACTTGTTGAAAATCTCTATTTTTATATAGATTCCAGAGTCAGGTCTTTATTCTATTATTCTGGTATGTAAGTCCTTGGTTTAGTAACTTCAAGTAATCTGTGTTGTTGCTGCAGTCTTTTTTCGCCGTCATAACTGTTTCCAAAAGTCGATGATATTCATACCGCTCAAATGCCTCCTGTTATTTTACTGTCGACTTGGCTCTCTTTCGGTCCCTTCGTCCTTTTATTATTTCCTCTCGTATTTTGGAATTCCCTATCTTCCGCATTCCTTTATATTTGTTATTCTTTAATGCTGTAGCGATTTTTCTTTCACTTTCGAAAAAAAACGAAAGCAATTATTGCTAGAGATTTTTAGCATGCAATCTGCTTTTTGGTAGTTGTTTTTCAATTTTCAGTTAATGACTTCTCACGGGATTTAATTATTTAACGAATTCCATCGAAGACTCGTAATACAAGTTGTTCATGAAGCGTATTACGTATTATGTTAATAGTTTTGACAAGTACTGTCGAGCCAATCGTCCTTAGCAAAGAATCTCAAGAGCTCTTATGGATCGGCTCAACATAGTTTGAGTAATGTTTTGGGTATGAAGTGTGTCAATGCAAAACTCATGCCAAAAGACCTGAGTGTCTTGCAAAGAGGTCGACGAGTAGGGATCGTTCGACAGCTTAGCTAAAGTTCCTTACATTTATCAAACGCCTCATTACTGGTGGCGTGATGTGGGCTTATGAATATGACAACGAAACTATCCAACAATCCAGCGAATGGCGTGCCAAATATTAGACGAAACCAGAAAAAACAAAACTCGCTGGAGTCACTGAGAGCCAACCCAGCTGAGGCTTTTAACAAATGTATTAGCCGTTCTCACGACAGCCGGACCTGAATTTTTATCCGGCCAAGGGCTGTCAACTCGGCAGACGCAACCACATCGCTACAACAACAGCAATACCAAGTGTATAAGTAGTGGCTTAGGATCGTAGTTTTAATGCGATAATAAACATCTGCATTAGATGACATGAAATTGCAGGGTCAGTCCGGGTCAAATTTAAGCCTATGGCTCCTAGCTTTAGCGGTGCTCAAGTGTGAAGTAAAAGTTTAGCAATACGAGTACTTGAGATACCTTGATAATTATACAGTCCAGACTCTAAGCGATATATGTATGTATTTTACCATCTTTAGCAGAGAATTTAATGGAGAAAAGATAATTGTTTCTCCAACTGATATAGAGAAGGGTATAATAATTCCTTAGAAGAAACTTAAGCCAAAACTATAAGCACTTGGCTTCATTTGGTAATTCTTAAAGACGTGCCTTGGCAAAGCCAAGAAAAAACGCTGACGCACTTTATTACATTTAGCTTTTGTGCAGAACAGAAATATACAAAAGAGAAGAGGAAGAAGAGAAGAAGAGGGAAAAAGGCGAGGAACTCCATTTGGCAGCTGCTCTGAACACGAGTCATTCACTGTACATTTGCCTAGATGAATGCGTTTAATTTTCTCCATCGAACAATTTCGCAACTTATTGCGTAAATGCACACACACGCACATACATACACAGAAACACATATGTGGAAATGCATAAGTAAATTTTATAAAAAATTATATATTTTTTTATATTTTTACATTTGTGCGGAAATGTTGTGGCCAAAACTGCAACAATCGTAATTTGACCACAAAATAGCCGCTTGGCCTACAATTGCACTTTGCACGCACACAGACGTACACACACACACACACCGACATTTCAACACTCCGCAGCGCAGCTTTTGTGATTTCAACCCAAACAGTTGCCAAAGGGCAAATAGCAGAGCGCCAACCCGTCTGACTTCACGGCATAAAGAATGCAAAAAATTTTCGCATTTCTGAATTTGCCGCAAAATACCGTTGGCAATGGGCGCGGAATGCAGTGTAAGCAGCGAACAATGAAACAAAAAATTATGAGTTAAACGTATTACTACACAAAAAAGGGTTTTCAATGGTCTCCAATATATTTGGGTGACCTCAAGCACCTTTTTGTTTTGAATATGGAATGTAAATGTGTGTGCTAAATTTCGTTTTGGATTCGTTCGTATATATTGGGAAGACGAAAAAGTATTTTCCTATTTCTAATTAAACTTCAACTCATTTTTTTATATTTATAAGGAACTTTAATGTACCAAATATGTATCGTTTTGGTCGACCACTTTTTACCATTTTTCCGCTAGAGACATTATTCCATCAGTGTAAAACTTTTCCTGTTTCTCGGCGAAAAACTGCGACAAGTAAGCACAGGCTTCTCTTGAAGTCAACTTGACTCCATTAAGGGAGTTCTGCATTGACCGAAACAAACAGTAGTTCGATGATGCAAGGTCAGGGCTATATGGTAGATGCATCAAAACTTTGCAGGCAAACTCTCCCAGTTTTTGCCGAGTTCTCAAAGATGTGTATAGTCTAGCGTTGTCCTGATGGAAGACGAAGCCCTTTCTGTTGAACAGGTCTGGCCGTTTTTTTCGATTGCTTGCTTCAATCTCATTAGTTGTTGACAATAAAATGTAGAATTAATTGTTCGACCAGACTGGAGCTGCTCATAGTGCATGATTCCTTTGCAATCCCACCAAACACTCTGCATAACCTTTCGAGGCGTCAATTCTGGCTTTGCCATTTATTGAGCTTCACCACGCTTCGACCATGATCTTTACCGCACATTATTATCGTATTTAATGTACTTTTCGTCTCCTGTTACCATTCGTTTCAGAAATGGTTCGATTTCATTTCGTTTCAGCAAAGAACCGCAGATGTTAATTCGGTCCAATAAGTTTTTCACAGACAATTCAATCATCCAAATGGTATCCAAATATCGAGCTTGTTTTTGTAACCAGCCTTTTTTAAATGGTTCAAAACCATTTGATCGAACGATAGTTTATAACAAGTCAATTGCGAAGTCCTCGGCCCGACACATAGAAGGCGCTACTAGAATGAAAACCCTATGAATTTTAATTAGCCCTAACTTTCAGAAGGCACGTGTTTAAATTTGACAGCTGTCGGATCATTAGTTCGTGCTTTAAATTATTTTGAGTGAAACAACTTTGTTATTGTGAAAAAAAAAGATAGAAGGAAGTTTCGCCTGTTGATAAAATAGGTTTGTTTTTTTAAAGGAAAAATTGCAGCTGAAGCAAAAACTTGGCTTGATGACGAGTTTCCGGGCACTGCCCTACGAAGATGAATCATAAAGGAATGGTATGCTAAGTTAAGACGTGCTGAAATGACCACCGAAGGCGGTCCAAAGAGGTTGCTACCGACGATAACATAAAACAGGTTCGCAAAATAATTTTGGATAACAGTAAAATGAAGCTGGTAGAAATAATCAGGTACTCTAAAGATGTCAACTGAATTGTTTCACCTTTGAAGGGAACAAGGTTGAATAAACAAATGAGTTTTGCCAGAGAAATATGTAGGGCATTGGCTTTCCAGTAGACCTGTTATAAGCATTTGAGAATTAAAAACCGGCTCATGGACATTCTGAAGATCAATTCCTTCTAGAAATGGCTGCTGAAGCACCTGCCGTCTTCGATTTGCCAAGCAAAGTTTTACACGTGAATTCAATGGAAGAAAATATATTTTTACCTCATTAAAGTGATGTAAATATTTTCTCTACTTGATTTAGTCAGTATATCATATTTATTATATACCAGTTCTTAGTTCGATTTACCACTTTTCAAAGTTTTTGGTGAACCGAAAACATGACTTACGTCATTATACGAGTAAGAGATGTTGGCTTGTATGATCAATAGTTTTATGCAAATAAGAGCGCTTTAGCGTACAGCTTTAACCTCAATCTTTTGCTGCACTAGTGAAGCATAAGTAGTAGGGATTCTCCTAGGGATTATCCTATCTTGCACTAAGCTGGCGGGGTTTTCAATAAGAGCGCTCCAAAAGTGAATGAAATTCTTTCTCACTGTGTAAGCACATTTGATGCCACTATGTCTGGAACTCGAATGCTTTTGTATGGCCACCACGGATACGTTTGTAGAAGTCTAGACGCTGGTGCCAATTTTCGACAAATCGGCCGATACTAAAATTCCGTGCGATAATACGTTCACCAAACTTGGTTTACAATAAATCGATTGTGACGCTGCGTGGCTTGTTTCGCCATCCTTTTGGAAACACATATTGTCCAAGTCCATATCATCCAATTTGGGTCAAAAATATTGGGTTAGCATTAAGTCGCAGCGATTTCCATTCACCATAAATCTTTATCATAAGATTTGTGGTCCTTTGCGCATTGGCCATGGCGAATATCGCATTCGATGGAACGATGAGGTGTACGAGATATACGACGACATTGACATAGTTCAGCGAATTAAAAGACAGAGGCTACGCTGGCTAGGTCATGTTGTCCGGATGGACAAAAACACTCCAGCTCTGAAAGTATTCGACGCAGTACCCGCCGGGGGAAGCAGAGGAAGAGGAAGATCTCCACTCCGTTGGAAGGACCAAGTGGAGAAGGACCTGACTCCGCTTGGAGTATCCAATTGGCGCCAAGTAGCGAAAAGAAGAAACGACTGGCGCGCTGCTGTTAACTCGGCTAAAATCGCGTAAGCGGTGTCTACGCCAATTAAGAAGAAGAAGAAGAAGAAGATTTCCATTCTCAGTAACTTGCCAGTCTGCTTGACCAATAATGCATATTTTGCTTATTGTCGAAGCCATTTAGCCAAAAATGAGCCTCATCGCTGAAGATGATTCTTCAATGAAAATCCGGATCATTTTCAAGTTGTTGCTCAACCCAATTCACAAACATACGACGATTTTGGTAGTCAATCGGCTCAATTCTTGCGTCAATTTGATCTTGTGAGGACGTAGGTCAAGATTTGTTCACAGAGATGCACAACGCTTGAGAACGACGTGTGAGAGACTGATTTGGGTCGTCTTCAATTGATGCGCCAGCGGCAAAAATCGAAAAATGGACGATAAACCACTTAACCGTTTTGTCAAATATAATATACCATCACGTAGAAGATACTAGAGATATATCGCTTATTTATAGTCACACTTTTCGCAGCACACAAGAGACTGAAATTCGCATTTTTAAGTTTATTTTTATTTCACTATTTTACTTTTGTACTTAAATATATTTTATTATTATTGCTATTTGTCGCTCACACACTTTATTTACACTTGTACGACATGCTGCAGTGCTCAGTTTTCATTGTCTCACATTTTTCTCGCCCTCTGGCAGCTTTCGAACTGAACTAACCGTTCAGAAGCATTTCGATTGCAGCATGACAACTCAATCCCGTTATAGATCAATTGCTTTCAATGTTTTGTCACCACTTAACTACAGACGTACTTATACACACATATGTATGTGACAGCTGCAGACTCGTGCATATAACTGTAATACTTGTAGTGAAGACCAACATGCATTTGGCGAGCTATAGAATAGTTGTGGAAGAAAAGAAGCAGTCTTCTCCAAATATATACAAATAAATACCATTTTATTTGCAGAAAAAAAATCGAAAGATAACATAACATAGTTGGAGGTTAGGTTGGCTATTCGCTCAATAAAAGCTGGGATTACATGTGTTTAAATATTTGTGTAAGTAGTATGTGTGACCTTGTCCAAGTATGCAGTTAAATCGGAGAGAAGGTGAAAAGTTTGCAAGGAAATTCGAAATTGTATAGAAATATATATTAACTATTTAAATATACTGTTATCTGTGGTCAATTTGTCAAGCATTTAGGGGTTGTGAATCGAACAAGCAACTTGTATATTTATGGGGAGACAGCAATGAGATTTCATGAACACTTTTCTTTTGAATTCTATTGTTGAACATAGTTGTTGCCCACATGTGTACATTTTTTATTAATTTTTTATTAGAGAGTCGAGCTCATACAGAGCCAAAAAGTGAAGACAACTACCATAGCAGTCACTTAATTCCCCGGATTTATAGTAGCCTCACTTTTAAGTTGACTACAAATAATTTTCAGTACGTTTTATCCTTCGTTGTTATTCGTGTTCATTTGAAAACCTTCTATTCTGAAAACATATGTCTAAATACACAGGAATGCTGACGTACTTTGACTTTAATACCGGATTCTTTAGAGCTTGGAGTTTCCAAATCCAAATATGGCGGTATTTTCTCTATCCCAAACCTGCGAAGTTGGTGGGTAGAAGCCACTGAAGGAGACGGTTAGAGAGCTTATGGATTGATAAAAGCTTGAGAGAATTTTGATGACGGAGTCTATTGTAAGGATATTGACATTAGTTTCAGCCTTCCTGACCACTGCAGAACGTTTTTCAAGCTAATGTTGAAGTCATTAAGGTATCAGAAAATCTACTACACTGGATTGCAGCCTCTTCAGATAAGTAATTTTGATACTATAGCGGTTATACTAGACTTAACGTTAATGAACACAACTTAGTCTAGCTATTAACGGCGTCGATTCCCTTAGCGTTAAGTCTAGTATGGTTGCTAGACTACAGCAGAATGGCAACTACATAATTGTAAAGCTAACGATCGGGCCAGAAGAGGCACCTTAGCCCCGCTATCAATCGAATGTGAAATGGGTCGGTGCTCTGCGATATTCGGACGTTCACTGCTGATTCCTTCCTGATTGTTCCGCCTTGGCGAGTCCACAGCTTAAACACGTGAGACAGCACTCTTTCACACATCCTGGTAAGCTGATGAGAATATAAATAAAACATCTAAAAAAATTGGCTTCAAGGTGCTTTGTTGACTTAAAAGATCTGAGTACAGTAGTTATATTTTCTGCCTACACAAGGGACTGCAGATGGTAACCCACCCCATCTTGAGGATCAAGAATTAAACCTCATCCAACTTATCACACCATGAGACCTTTGAATATTAGCGTTTCTTTAGTGTGGCTGTCAAAGTAAAGACAGTTAAAATGGGTTTCAACTAAAATTTATTTGGCAATGGTTGCCATCTTTTTTTGCTTTATTATTTATTAAAGTAAAATTTATAATCAGAGCATCAAAACAAAATTGTTCAAATGGATTTAAAATACCAATATATTTAACGAAAGTTGCCACCTGTCTCATTTTTCATTCATAATTTAAAATAATTAATTAAAATATACTTTAAGGGTATACGAAAAATTAACATTTACAAGTGGATAGTGAATTTATTTTTGGGAAGTGTTGCCACATGTTTAAAATAAAAATTTGTAATTTAAATTTATTAATATCAAGTAAAGAAATGCTATAAACTGAAGAGGTAAGAGAAACCCTCAATTTTACATATTTTTTTAAGGAGGGTTGCCACCTTTTTATAATATTTATGCTGTGAAAATTGCAGGAATAAATGCAATATCACAAAATTGGCACACCTCAATTTCATATATTTTTTAAGGAGGGTTGCCACCTTTTCATAATATTTATGCTGTGCAAATAGCAGAAATAAATGCAATATCACAAAATTGGCACAGGTTAAAAACATGCTATTATAAGAACTGTTGCCACCTGATTTATTTAGACAAGTGTTGCCAAATATTTGAAATTTTTGAAAGTAAAGGAATGCTACAAACTGAAGAGATAGGGGAAACTCTTAATTTGATATATTTTTTTGGGAAGGGTTGCCACCTTTTTTAAATTGTTTATGCTGTGAAATTCGCTCAAATAAATGCCATATCACAGTATTGGCATCGAATAGGTTAAAGAAATTCTTTGAGAGAAATTTTCTGAAAGTGCTGCCACCTGATTCTCAATTTAATTTGAGCACATTGCGGTTATTTAGTAATTTTTTGTTGGTCTAATACACATGTCATAAAAGAATGTGAACTTTTCTACCGTCGCCTGGCCTGATTTCATTAAAGCTTAAAGCATGGCATGCCAAAATGTGCCCAATGAAGCGTGCAAAGCTGGCGTATACACTTAGGCATAAATATGTTTGCATGTATGTATCTCCGTGTGAAAATAACTTTATTTGGCAGCTTTGCAAATTGTACACCTGAGGTTCTTCTGTATCAATTTACCAAATACTATTTACTTTACAGCCTTGATAGTGTCGGCTAATATGCCTGTCAACTTTAGACATTGCGGCATGGTTCCTTTGTCATCCGCCAAGCCTAGGTATGGCATACATATATACACACAATTTACTGTTAAGCTTTATTCTATTGCGGTGTAAAAAGTACATTAGCCAACTTGTCAGCGTTCGCCGCCAACAAATTACAATTTTCTGGTAACAAATCCCCTGTGGAGGTCGCAGGGAAAATAGCGAAAATAGCGAAAAGTTTTGTTTTTTTGATATGATGTTGTTGTTGTTGTTGTATATTGTAGTCTTTATATAATGTTTTTGGTGGATTTTGTATTTTCTGTGTTCTTCATTTTGTTGTTGTTGTTTTTTCGTATAATGTTGTTGTTGTTGTTGTTGTATAATGTTGACTTTATATAATGTTTTTGGTGGATTTTGTATTTTCTGTGTTCTTAATTTTGTCGTTGTTGCTTTTTCGTATAATGTTGTTGTTGTTGTTGTTGTATATTGTTGACTTTATATGTTTTTGGATTTTGTATTTTTTGTGTTCTTCATTTTGTTGTTGTTGTTTTTTCGTAAAATGTTGTTGTTGTTGTTGTATTTTGTTGACTTTATATAATGTTTTTGGATTTTGTATTTTTTGTGTTCTTCATTTTGTTGTTGTTGTTTTTGTTGTTGTTATATAATGTTGGCTTTATATAACGTTTTTGGTGGATTTTGTATTTTCTGAGTTCTTCACTTTGTTGTTGTTGTTTTTTCGTATAATGTTGTTGTTGTTGTATACGGTTGTTGCAAATTCTTGTATTTTTATTGTACTTGTCTCTATAATATTTGGTTTTATTTTTCTGTATTCTTGTTGTTGTTATTTTATATTTTGTAGTTTGAATCTTGTTATTGTAATATTTTAGGAGGTTTTTATACTTAAAAAATTTTATTTTTTCTTTGGTTTTGCTGTTGTTATTGTATAATGTTGTTGTTGTTGTAATGATATATTGTTGTTGTAATTTTTTTATTGGTCATTGCGCATGTTTTTAAAGCATTTATTGGTTTCTTTGTTGTTGTTGTTGTTGTTGTGGTAGAAAAGAAGTTGATGTTGTTGTAATTTTTTTGTTATTTTTATTTTTCCTTCTAAATGCCTTTGTAGTACCATATATAAAATTATTTTTTTCTTTATTTTTGTTTTTGTTGTTGTTATTTTTTCTGAGGCAACCCAACTCCTTCTTGCCTCCATTCTAAAATCTTCCAGCACTCGTAAGTCATTCCGCAATGAAACGGCATAAATTGAATATTTCATGTTTCAGCGTTTGACGAGCGCGAAGTGCAAAATTTGCGAGCGAAAAGCATGCTAAGCGAGCGAAATAAATACGCCATTAAAGCTATCAAGTGGAATTGAGAAGATAATAGAAATACAACAAAAACACAAATAACAGATTACGGCGGAAGGAATGACGAGCAGCTTAGACACGCAAACACACACACAAACATGCCCGCACTGCTGTCCGCCATCATTTTGTTGTAGACATTTTTTCATTACCCACTACAACAACAACACATAGATACTAGATAGCTGTCTGTTGAAAAACATTTCTATCTGCTGCGAAGTATTTTCCTTTTTAGGTCACTGTGCTCTACGCTTTCCGTGCTTTCCTTTTTATCTATTTTTGTGTTTTTCTTGTTGTTGTTGTTTTTCGTTTACGCTTAAAACGCGGTTGCTGGTCGCAGCTTTGTATTTCTGTTCCGTCTGGCGAACTTCCTTGTTCGGCTAATTTTCTTTAAATTCTCGGCGAAGATTGACGCGGAAATTTGGAATTCTTGTGTTTCTTTGTCAACTCATTTCGCTTTTCGACCAAAAACAAATCTTGATTTTTTGTTGCAATGTCCAATTTAGAAGTGTGCACTATTTCCTTAAAGAGTACGTTTAGAGCTAAATGGTAAGTATGGAAATTAGAAAATTGCTTGGCAAACCCTATAAAGGTATATAAGGTATATAAGGTGTATATAAAGGGTGAACCATTTCGAGGTACCCTACTTTTTTAAAGAAAAAACACAGACACTTCAGATTTAATGACGAAGGATTATTATAATTCAAAAGAACTGTGTTCAGCATTTATTTTTTGGTCCAGCCGTTAAGTCCAATTTTCTATGACTCGTTCGGGGGGTCGAAATTTTAATTAATGCGAATTTAATATTTTCATAAATAGGTGGCAACCATTTTTTAAATAGCAAACTATCCTAGGCTAACTATGTTTGTTTTTGTGATATCAAAAATATTTTTTAAACTTTATAAAATTGTTTTTATTTAACAGGTGGCAACATTTTTAAAAAATATTTTTCTTTGCAAGTCTGCTTATATCCCATTTGATAGTATTTCTTTAACTTAACAAATTCTATATCATTAAAATTGCAAACAGGTGGCAACCATCCCACATATAATGTATTACGTAGTAGCTAGTAAAAGTACAAAATATGTTAATATTAACACCAACTTCATAATACTAAATGCATTTGATTAACTGAGTTATTTTGAACAGGTGGCAACTTTCATACATACTATTTTCAATACGCGAAAGGTGGCAACATTTTTAAAAAGTACTTTTAACTTATCCTTTTAACCAAATAGGTTAAGCAAAGCACATAGTCATTTGATAATCTGTTTTAGACATTTCTTCTTCTTTATAATTAAAAACAAGTGGCAACTTTTTTACTAAAAATGCTTTAAATTGCAGCTAGTACAGTTAAAAAAATATTTCAAGTGAATCAAACTTCACTATGGCTACAAATATTTGATGCATTTCATTCTAAATATAATTCTGATCAGGTGGCAACCTTTCAAAAAGTCATTTTATAACGGAAATATTTTTTTAAACTCCTCATAATGTAAAATTCTCTAATCTAACAATTTTTTTGACTTACTTATTTGAAATAGGTGGCAACATTATTATCTTTAACTTTTAAATCGTACCGCTTAATAAGATCTTTATTTATATTTGGTTCAATCTTAATAATATTACAAATATTTCATGCAATTCTTACAAATTATAATTTTTATCAGCTGGCAACCTTTCAAAAAGTCATTTAAAAACTGCAGCATTTTGTCAAACTTTTCATTATGTAATATTTCTCTAACCTAACAATTTTTTCGACTTACTAATTTTAAATAGGTGGCAACATTATTACCTTTTATTTACGTACCGTTAATAAAAAATTATTTATGTATGTATGTTTAATAAGAACATCATTTATATTTGGATTAATCCTACTAAGTAACATGACAAATATTTTCGTTTCAAATAATAAGAAATCATTAAACTCAAGTTGCAAACACGTGGTAACCTTGTATATTTTTACGATTTGACCTTAAAATTATAATTAACGTATAATGTATTCGATGTGATGGCATACACATGTGGTATGTATTTCATGCACTTATTCAAATGTAAAAAGATATTTAACAGGTGGCAACCTTTTAAAATTATTAATATTATTTCTTCAGCAAAGCCACTAATACTTTTACACCGTTCGGATGTGTTAATTTAAATTTTTAAAAATTTCGACTTAAAAATTTGAAATAAGTGGCAACACGCAAGACTACTTATTTTTCTTTACCACTCGGTATTGTTACTTTAAATTTAAAATTTGAAAACGGATGGCAAAATTCTTACCTTTTGTTTATAACTATCCTCGAGGTGTGCCATGTAACGGCAATAGTATTATTCATCATTACGGAGCAAAATTTGTTTTTTTCTATATTATATATGTACATATATATGTATGTTATTTTCTATATTTTCTAAATTTAATCAAATAAAAATTTTCAACTGGTGGCATTATTTCCAAAAAATTTTTTAATACGAGCTATGTTATATGGCATACGGCAACATTATTCATGAAAGGATCAAATATTTTCTAAATTTAGTGAAATAAAAATGTTCAACAGGTGGCAACTTTTCCAACAAAATTTTTAACACGAGCTATGCCATATAACTGCAACATTATTTATTAACGGATTTAAAATTTTCCAAATTTAATCAAATTAAAATATTCAAGAGGTGGCAACTTTTCCAGAATATTATTTTAACTGCAAGATTTCTTGTACTTTTACAATATTTAATGGATTTTCTTTAATTAAAAGATTAATTGCATTTAAAAGTGTAAACATGTGGCAACATTTTACTCCTTTAACTTTAAAATTAGATTATTTTATAAATTTAATCACATACAAATATTTTCTAAATTTTGTCAAATAAAAATGTTCAGTTTTTAAAAAAAATATATTAACTACAGTATTTCTTATACCTTCATACCATTTAATGGTGTTTCCTTAATTAAAAAATTAATTATACTTGAAATTGTAAGCAGGTGGCAACCTTTTAAATTTTTTGTTGACATTTAAACTTAAAGTTAGATCAATCTTCGCTAAGCTAATAAATGTTGTACAAATTTAATCACATAAAAAATATGTGACAGGTGGCAGGCTTTGATTTGAAAATTTCCGACGGGTGGCAACCTTTTAACTTCTTTTTGATTTTTGAATTATATGATTGGAACGTAATAGAACTATAAAAAGTATAAAGCTGGGTGCTTTCGCAGAAATTATTCCTGCATTCACCTGTACAGGAAAACATCTGACACCCTTCTCCTTATAATCCGACAGTACCTTTCCTGGACCTACCATTGTGGTGGGGCCGCTTTTTAGGTACTTAACCAGAATTTCTAAGTACCGTAGATCATGGTATCGACTATATCATATATCCGAGTATTATTGAAGTTTTCTAGGGACCTCACTTTTTGCTTATCAATTTATGAAATCCGTATTCGCAATTCCTCCGAAGAATACTACGTCTGTACTTGAATTTCTTTGACCTTTAGATAGAAAAGATTCCTCAATTATACCTCAAAATTAGGTTATCAAAATACAGCTAAAACTAGTATTGCGGCACTCTCATTTGCACCGTTACAAATATGCAAATGAGCGCGCTCAAATAAAGCAATCACCCTCGTCATTCAACTGGCAAACGCTCCATATTCCGAGTATACTAATTATGAATGTCAATATTTTCCAAGGAAATACATACAAGAGGCGCGCGCGTTTCCTCATCAAACCGAAAATGAAATTTTTTTACACCAATTTTTCCTTGTTTGCCGACAATTTGAAAGATAAATACCCTGGGCCACGTTCTAGTTCAATATTTACCCGAGAAAATTACAAATGCTATTTATGCGCGGCAACCTTAGAAACTTCGAACACGGTAATATATTGCGTAGTCGCAACGTGAGTGCCAATGTATGTGTGTTTGCGGATTAGCGTGCGCCCAAATGTATGCTACGATTTGAGTGAGTGAGTGAGTGTGGAAATGGCTAAATTTAATTTGTATGGGCAAATTGTCACGTATACGCACGGGCACACCAAACAATTTTCGCTGCAAATTGAAAATGTGAATTGAATTTTGGTGGATTTCGTAAAAAAAATTATAAAAAATTAACTGTTTTGGTTTTAGAGCACTTTAGTGACAATATTGGATCCATTTTAAGATCGTAGATCATATATACATATGTATGTCTACATAATTCAGTTATTTTTAGTATAATAAGCTTAAATATCAATAAAAAAAATATAAATTGAAATTGAAAGTATTAAAGAAAAACCAAAATTTCCATAAATTTGAGTTCCTCAACATTTACTTTCATTAAATACGTTCGAATGCTCTCAACAACATGCTCGTATGTGTGGTTTTGCTCTCATGTCTACTCATGTCTGTGTGTGTGTGTGTTTGTGTTTGTATCAGCTTTTGTAAATGTGCATAATTTAACTGTTTTAGTAAAAAGTGAAAACTGATTTTGCCTGCAGCTCTCCTGCTTACTTTGCTCTCAAAAGCGCTAACAAGAAAGCAACAACAATTAAAACAACAACAACCGGCATGTGTGACAAATTGTTGCAATTTTTGCATTGTCAACCATTAAAAACAGAGCATTGCATTTGATTTATTTTATTTTATACACATTTATTTCTGTCAAAAGCTGACATAAACACTCACAGTTTTGCACACACACAAAGACACACATATGTATATACGTGCAAATATTATTTGATGTGAAATAATAAATTTAACTGTGTACTTGTGGCTACCAATCGTAAGTTATTGCAAAGGGTGTTTCAGTTAAAGAGAGATTTTTACTGGGTTTAAATGAGAAACTTTTTTTACTTGTATGTCAAAGCTTTGGAATTTATAAATTTTTGTTAATACTTTTTTTTGTTTATTAATGTCAATAATAGTATATTCTCTTTTCAGATTGTCCTTTGTCGGGCTTTCAGACGCACATATACATACAAGTAAGTGTATAATTAGACTAGATTTTAGCGTTTATTGTCATATTCAGTACGCTTTTGTCGCTTTATAAATATTTGAAGCTAGCAGCACTGCTCTGAAACTTTTCATAAATCTTTAATTTAATATTTGTGAAATTTTTTTTTGTCTATAGCAGATAATTTCAATTGACTTTGTTAATAATTTTTGATTGGTCCGAAAAATTTTTTTTTGTTTTTTCCATATATCGATATTATGGTAATTATAGTATACATACGTACATATGTAACCCCCATATACCTAATATAAAGAGTTTCGAACTTTTAGGTGACTTTATACTACATACATATATCGGCCAATATGAGATTATATTAATAACATTGATAGAGCGTGTTTTGTGTTTAGAATTAATAAAATCGGCTGAAAACTCATGCTAGAGCTCATATAAGTAACAGCCTCTATTTACCTGAAGGTGCTTCCCTGGCCTTAATCCTTGCAATCATATCTGATGAACAAGAATCGGAAAAACAGTATTTTTTATTCATATTTAGTGAACAAAATCGTATAGATAGTATGCTAGCAGAATGATGGATAGCTCTTGAAAGGCCTTAAACACTAATCAGTATTACTTTACTAACTTAAAAAAAGCTTAACAAATACGAAACCATATAATTTCTATGATGCTTCTTATGAGCCACATAAATAAGTTCCAAATTATTTGAACCTCATATTGCACAGACCCCATTTTTCTTACGATGTTTGCCCCTGAAGTAGCTAGAGTTCCTGCATTTGGGAATTCAACGCCATGAGCTCTCATAATGACCACCACCCTTGGTGAGAGCCATGGTTTATCAACTCCAAGATACATATATGATACCTGAATTCGTATATATTGATTCAACTCTCGAAAAACAGCTCTTCATCATATAGCCTTTAGGTGCTCCCTTACTACTGAGTGCGGTAACGATTGTGAACCGCCTGGCATACCTTTCTTTACAGAACATCGCATTACACAAGTAATCCGTTTGAAATCACCTAGCATCGTGTAGCGAATGGGTGCTGGTTCATTACTTCGGGTTATGAAGTTACATCTCCCATACTATCAACTTCCAACGAACCATTGACAGAGAAGTGCACTGATACATAGATCTGCATGTTCACATTTCGGTCTAAAAGTATTGAATATTTTCTTAAGTTTTGATGGCATTTGTTGGCAGTTCACGATTTGCTTATATCGCGAAATTTAATTAGGCTTTGTATCCTAGCCAGGGTTACCGATATATACATATGTTACAATTTAAAGCCAACCGGTAATTTGCAAATGGTATATTAGGTGTATTGAATATTGGAGATAGGGGTAGTATTGAACTGATTTCACCTATTTTGGCACTACTATATATTACTAACAGACATGATGCTCTCTGAGTTTCATTAAGGTATCACACAAACTAAGAAGAACGAGTAAAGTCAGCTAGAAGTTTGAAAATTTTTATATTAATTATATAGAGGGTTGGTAAGTTTTTACCCAATTTTATTTATTTAAGGGGGGGTAAGGTTTGTTTCGTCGAAAAAAGACCTTTCTTCGTGAATTTTTTTAGAAAAAATTATTGCTGTAGGTTTATTTTACTTATTATTATATAAAAGTACAACATTGGAAGGATACTTAAAAAAAGTTTTATCGAAAAATAGCGAGGAATAACGGATCTATCGTCGATCTCTGCAGGCACTTCGAAAAAAAGTTGTCGTGCGGTGACCAGCCTACAGCATCACTGGGTCATCTGAAACCAAAAAGTTAAAATGCTTTTTTTAGTTTATTAGTTTATCTTTCAATTGATGTCGAGTTTTTTTTTTAATTTTTCAATTTTTGGTACCATTTTCAAGCCAAAATGACGATTTTGGACGAAAAAATCGTCCTATTTGTTATTGTAAAATTCTTAGAAATCAAAATTTTTGGAAAAACTCGACGTCATTCGCGAGCTATATATAAGTGGAATATTTGTACAAAATTTCAAAACGATCGATGCAGTAGTTTTTTATGTAGGCTGG
The DNA here is from genome assembly GCF_016617805.1 of Bactrocera tryoni. Classification (NCBI taxonomy): domain Eukaryota; kingdom Metazoa; phylum Arthropoda; class Insecta; order Diptera; family Tephritidae; genus Bactrocera; species Bactrocera tryoni. Next base: position 23,980,555 of record NC_052503.1, on the reverse strand, counting down.
TCACCGACTTTAAAAATTACATATTTGGGAAAATCGGTTCAAAGTTTTGTACACTCAGCGCAGGTAGTTAGAGGTACCGTTATTCAACCTGCTGTAACTTCATTAGTTTTTCTCCGAATGACCTAAAGCTTTAACACAATATTCTTGAGATGTTGATGGTTCAGAAAATAAAAAATAAAAAAAAAATGCGAAAAAAAAGTTGTCAAATATTAGAGAAACATACCTTCCAGTTTCAATTACTCACATATTGACCGATATATGCGGTAAACTGGAAAATTTGTCTCTAATTTCAAATTTAATATATGCTGGGTTTCGAACTTGGACCTTACGCACCTCACATACAAAGCGTACTCCGATATAGCAAATATTTTTACTCCGTCAAATACAAAGATTTTCATAATTATATAGAAAAACTAGTTACTTTTTACCCCCTTAATAAGTTATCCTGTTCATATGCACACACATACATACAAACATTGCGCGAAGTACAAGCATATGTACATAGGCATAAATAGTAGAACTGCAAGTGAAATAAAAGCTTAACAATATTCGGAAGTAATTTGCCCAAACTCACAGTGAATTCTCATTTTACAACTTTTTTATGCAAATTGGATAAATGAAATGGAAATTGACTGCCTGCACAGGCGCGCATTTCTGTGTTTGCGTGCATGTGTGTGTGTGTGTTCATTTAATTGCAAGCGTACTTTAGATGGCAACGCGCAAACGTGCGTTTTTTCTTGCGGCAATTAACGAACTATTTACGATTGAAGCGAGCGGAAGCAAGTACATAATATATATGTATATGTATATGTTTCTACATTTGATATGTGTGTGTATATTTTCACATGTGTGCGTATATATTGTAAGTAATGAATTTATAAATGCTTTTTAGGCGCACAAAGATTTCCCATTTGCTAAGGACTAGCGTAAGTCGCGCTTTGCCAGCGGTATTTGAGAAATTAAGAAGCAAATAAGAAGAGAACGCTAACTTTGGCTGCAGCGGAGCTAGAATACCCGTCACAGATGTATTTTTTATGGCATAAAAGAGTATAAAAAGAACTTTAACTTGAGTTTGCTCGGTCAGTTTGTATGGCAGCTATATGTTATAGTGGTTCGATCTGAACAATTTAGTCAGTGATTACAGCACTGCCTCAGCTAATAATTTGTACAGAATTTCGTAAAAATATCTTGCCAAATAAGAAAGTTTTTCATACAAGGACTTCCCTTTGATCGCTCAGTTTGTATGACAGCTATATGCTTCAATGGTCCGATCTCAATAATTTCCGCACTGATTGTAGTGTTGTCTTGAATAATAACCTATGCCAAAATTCGTCGGAATATCTTCTCAATTAAAAAAGTTTTCCATACAAGAACTTAATTTTGATTGTGCAGTTGGTATGGCAGCTATATGCTATAGTGGAGCGATATCGACGATTTCGATATATAAACCGCAACTTGGACTGAAAACGGCATGTGCAAAATTTCGGATGGTTTAGGGTATAAAAAGTGCAATTAAAACAGCGAGCTAAAGCGGCAATGAGCCAATATATGTATGTATGTCTGTCCATCATGAATTAAAAACGATACAAACGCGAAATTACTCAAATGTGTGTTTAAGAGTATCTTCCATTGGTGGCATAAAGTCTTCTCGTTCATCAAGGCAATGTGCTAGCAAACGCACTAACATAGAAACATACACACATAGCATACATACAGACATATGTACGTATCCGCCTCATTTGCATATTTCACTTGTGTACTTCGCCGCATTTCAAATGAAATTAAGTACAAATGTGCAAATTCAACGCCGATGAATTGTTTTCGCAATTATTTTACTCAAAAACTACACAATGCTTGAGCTTCAAGTGGCTGAAAATGCACGATGCTCGCACACACACGCAAAATATATTATGCAGCAATGTGTTTATGTTAATGCTGTTGAGGAAGACAAGAAATTCGCACATATGGAGCGTTTAACGGTACAACCGAAGCCAAAGTTTACGAATTTGTATATACATGTACACACATTCATACGCATATATACATATATATGTATATATCCATAGATATATGTATATATATTCACATATAAATATATATACATATATACTCATCTAAGTACACATATGTATGTGCTTATCCTATCGTCTGCCGCATGTATTTTCCTCACTGCCATCGCCAGCAGTTTGCTGTTCCATGCTCTGCATAAATTAAAAAATTATATTTTAATTACACATTACTTGGTATGCGGTAATGAATGCGCAAACTGATTACTTCACAATTAACTACTTGTGCGAACAAATACATACATACATATCTACCATGTCATTAATATTTGAAAATAATTTTACACAGTTTTACTATTTGCACAAGGTGGCAACTCCTTTCCAAAAAATTTATTAATAAGGCAGCTAAGGATATTTTTTCGTAAGCTGTCACCTCTCATACTAATAATACATCATTTTTTTATGTTTTGACTTTTCTGTAGGTGGCAACTCCATATCGACATATGTTCAAATACAGCAGCTCGGAATATTTTTTCGAAAGCTAACATATCTAACTCAATTAAGACATAATTTTTTTATGTTTTGAATTTTCTGTAGGTGGCAACTCTATTCCAGCATATGCGGGTACAGCAGCCCCGAAACTTTTATTTTCAAAAACTAGCACATCTAATTCTAACAAGATATTATTTTAAAATGATTTAATTTTTTGTTACGTGGCAACTCCGAAATATATACAGACATATGTATGTATGTTTAAATACAGCAGCTCTGAATATTTTTTCGAAGACTGACACATGTAACTCTATTAACACATAACTTTTTCGTATTTTAATTTTTTATTAGGTGGCAACTCCATTCCACATACATATGTATGTGTTTCAAAAAGACTTTGAATATATTCACTAAAACTTCGAAAGCTGCGAAATCTGTTCATAACATTTATAAAAAAAAACAGTTAATATCCTCTGAAAGTGGAATATGTGGTAACTCTGTTCAAAAATATTTTAGCTCAAAGTCTCGCTGCACGCTTTATGTTTTCTAAAACGGTTTACTTTCACCAATTTTTTTGAAATCTCTACTTTTGTTACGTATTATTTAGCGGTATGGCAACGTCATTCGACCATATGTTCCAATACCACAGCTCTGAATATTTCTTTAATGGATAATCAGCAAATTCTAATAACATATAATCTTCTGATGTTTTAATTTTTTGAGAGTGGCTACTCCATTTCACATATGTATATATATATAAAAATAAAGTGCGGAATACATTTCCTTAACTGCAATAGCTGTCAATTCTATTTTTAATATAGATATGTGGAAAAACCAGCGAATATATTCCGAAGGGCTTTTTTCCACAGGTGGTAACTCTGTTCCAAAATATTTTGTCGATTGAAATCTCCCTGCAGACTCTCGCTAAGTTTTTCCCAAAATTTTTGCTACATTTTGTGTATCTTTTATTTTTTAGGTAGGTGGCAACTCTACTCCTAAATGAGATTGAAAACTTGAGTATATACCGAATGAATTTTTAAAGACCTTTCTTGTAATACATATTTTGTTATATACTACCAAGTGCGAGTTTTATGTATAGGTGGAAGCTCTATTTCTTAATATAATTATGTACCTCGACTCCCATACCAGTCGTAACACAAATGTATTTGATGCTATTGATAGCGAGGTTAAGCAGTCTTCCACGAGCTCTAAACGTACTGTAAATGAGTTCTAGTATCGCCGCTCTGCTGTCTGAATGGATGGTCACCTCTCTAAAGGCGGCTGCACTCCAGAACAGCAAATCTACTGCTACCTTAATCACTGCAATCTCGGCCCTCTGGCCCCCAAGCTTTGACCCAGCCGTGAAGAAACTTACTGCCCCTCTCCTCCAACGGTTTCGGCAGTATTTAGGTAGAGAAGGAGCCGCCCGAGTTCGGATTGGCGACTCCATGATCCAAGTGATCCGGCAGAAAGTCAAAAGAAGTGAGGATTTCTGAGTGTTCAAGCGCTTGTTCTTTTAGAAGCTCAGACTGTCTGAGTCCTAGATGCATACATTATGTCAACGGGTTTTGCAATTTATCTAACTTTTTTTTAGATTTTTTTTAGAAATTCTTTTAGCATATAATCTGTTGACTCCAGACGTAAGTCTTTCAGTCAACAACTTAAGTAAATTTTGACGTTGTCTTTTTTAGTTCTTCGACAAATATGGATTTGTGTTCTCTTGATAAAAGGATATGCACGACGTACTGTCGGATCAATGAAGTTCAGGCGGTTGTGGTCCAGAACTAACGCTGTGAACGCCTAATCAAAACGATAAAGACGAAAAGATAGTATCTCGATTTTAAGAATGACATATGACATACTGTTTCATAGTCTTCAGTTTTCTTCATTCTAGGTTTAAAATATTAAAGTAAAAATTTCCACAAAAAGCAAAAAATCTTCATTTTTCAATCAAACTTTCGAAAGCTTGTTGAATTATCTCTTTAACTGCTAAAAGGCAATTGCTTTACTATAAAACAATAGCCGCATCGATTCGCCACTTCTCTGTTTGCTTTGTTAGAACTCTGCTCTCTTGCCGCAAAGTTTTCTAAGAAAAAGAAAAGTTGAATTTAATAAAAACGTGTATGTGATCCCGAATTCAATTGGTATAAACGATTATCTTTTTTAATTTTGTGTCTGTTTAATTATACCGGTTCATGTCATTTATACCAGTCGTTTATTCGATTTGCTACTTTTTCGAGTTTAAGGGATCTTCTCTTTAGACCAGTTTTTTTTTATTTATACCAGTTCCTTGTTCGATTTACCACTCGAATTTAGAAGTGAGACAGACAAAACTCAGTTGATTTTATTAAAAGAGATAGATTCAGTTAAGTTCAATTAGATTCAGCTTAGTTATGCCAGTTTTTTTTATTTCTACCAGTTGTTTGTTCGATTAGTCACTTTAAAAAAGATCGAAGAGGACTTCTCTTAAGATCAGTTTATTTTATTAATGCCAGTTGCTTGTTCGATTCGTCACTTTACTTTTTTTTTTATTTATACGAGTTCTTTGTTGGGTTTACACTTCCATATTAAAAGTGAGATATCTAAAAAAAAAGTTAGGTTATAACAGTTTTTGAATTTATACCAGACGTTTGTTCGATTAGTCACTTTAAAGAAAGAAATCGAAGAAGTCTTCTCTTTAGACCAGTTTATTTTGTTTATGCCAGTTGTTTGTTATACCAGCTTATATGTAGCTCGATTCACCTCTCTCTCTTCAGAATCTTGTAATTTGATTTCGTTGAGCGCTTATTCAAATTTGAAAGATATTTCGAAGTAGATGCTTTGGATCTAAAAAAAATCAGATAGAGACTGAATGACAATAATATACCTATATTTTTTAATAAGTGAAACGAAACGAAGTAAGGTTGAGCCACGTTCCAACTCATTCAATTTGCACCAACATGCAACTCAGAGGATGTTAGTTCCTTCGTTGATTCTACTACAAAGAATACTCTAAAATCACAAATACACAGTGACATTCCATAATAAAATAGCTCAAAATTTCTTCTTCATACTTAACTTATTTGAAAACGTCAAGCTTTCTTCTAACCATTGCCACACAACTCGAAAGCCAACACCCGGTAATACTGGAAGCAAAGTTTTCCACAGCAAACATTTCAAAGAAGTCAAAAATTACCGAAGCATTGCTTTTACCGTTAAGCAGCGAGCGCATACATATTTTTCATTTCCGCTCTCACCCACGCACTCTCGCCTCCACTGCATATTCGCTCGTTTGGCAAATACCGTTGCACTCAATTACTCGAAAATCATTTACTATTGGAATTGTGAAGTCAAACAGAAACGGCTGGTGCTAATGTCAGCGCTGACACATTCATTTCATGCAACAGCAACTCGAAACAAAGCAAAAATATTTGCCAATCAAAGACACATTCATTACTCAACTGCACTTCTTCTTCCTCTTCGTGGAGCGGAATGTGGAGCAAAGCAAGCGCGCCAATAGAAAAGCGGATGCTCCTCGAGAAGAAGTGGAGACTTGAATGTAGCGACGAAAAAATTCGCACAAAAACAACAAAGAGTGAAACATGAACTGCCAAACCGACGACCGACGACCATTGATATACGAGTATGCAGGATGCATGTAAAGCAAAATACAATAATAGCAGCAACACCAAAGATAGCAACAATAACAAATAGCAATAAGAGCCAGTTAGCAGCATAACAGTAAATACCGAACAATTTATTTAGCTTAAAATAGTCATTTATAATGGCGTCTTAAATTTAACACATTGTTGTCGTACTCTACAGTATTTGGGCACAACAATAGCAACAACAACAAAACCAGCAACAACTATAACAACAAGAACCGATTTCTCAACGGATTTGCATTCACATGCTGAGACAAGTGTAAAGGCAAAATGGATCACAAGCACTAGTATAGCTCTGAAGCATACGAGGGCGGCCCGATAACTAACTAAAAAAATAAGAATTTCGAAGTAGTGGCTGTTTATTTCGCAACAACCGAATATAAGACTGTAACTACCTCAATCGACACGAAACTCCACCCGATGAGTTATTTTTTAAACTTTGAGATCAGAGAGCTCAGGTTTGGTTAGGTTAGATGGCACGTGGGCAGATATATATAGTCCTTTGTGAAGCCATAGAAAAGAAAAACTCTTCTAACTTATAAATTCCATTCCCGCCAGCTCGATGGGATGTCTGCAGATATGCGTTCCCAAGTGTTTAAGTCTTGACCTCCCAAACGCGGAACAGTCAAGAAGGAGGTGTTGAGCTCTCTCCACCTCATCTTCCTCTATGTAGCTTCTGCAGATGGCGTTTGGTAGGGTTCCCAACCTTACTGGACGACAGTGCAGGTACCGATAGTGGCCAAGATTCCACGAAGCCCAACTATCTACCTAGCTATCTATCAGTCGACCAGCTCTCACTCTACCGATAGCAGTTCTAGAGTGCTTTCTCTTGGTAGCTCATCAGTTGTACAGTTTAATGCGATTCCGATGTGGCCTGGCACCCATAACAGTCTTATCCCAAAGACACTCGGTGCTATTGTTAGCGAAGTTAGGCACTCTTTGATCAGCCCTTTTGTCAACGTAGAAAACTTAAAAATTAACGAAAGCTTTGGAAAAACGGCGATCTATTTCTAAACATTGGAAAAAAACGTCGGTAACCTTCTTAAATTCCAAAAAATCTCGACCAGATGAGTGGCTCTTTCAAATTTGGAATCGAAAGAAGTCGCTCGGAGCCAAATTTAGAGAATACGGTGGATGAGGCAGGAGTACGATAAGGCAGATTAGTATTCGGACTAAAACGATTTTGTGACGAGGCCATTTTTCTGCAAATCGGCGTGGAGTCAACTCGCTAATTCAATACATTGCAGTCACTAAGAGGTTTGTCAAGGTAGGGCCCACCTCGTGATACCTGAAAACCGATGGCTATAACCTTTCCGTACTCCATTCCGACGACAGTCTGTTCGACGTAACCGGAACGGACCCGAATTTTTTATCCGCTCAACTCGGTAGGATTGTGTCGCTACAACAAGAACAACCTTTCCGTACTACCATATTCGTTTTAATCGGAGTAGGTTCGCCGAGAGAGAGCAAGCTACACTTTTTCGACTGTTTGTTGTGTGTTATAGTGAATCCGTGTTTCAACGAAGGTCACGCAACGATCAAGAAAATCTTTTGGATTGCGCTAAAAAAGTGGCAAGCATCTCTTCGACGTGGTCACACAGTTGGGTTTGTCGTGGGTATGAGCATACGCAGCATCCATCGACATCCGAATTCTTTCCCATGTCTCACGCTTCATGCAGATTTTGCCCAACGTGGTCTTTTAAGATATCTGCTACCTCAGCCCTTTGCGCTCCTATAATCGTTCGTCTATCAATATGAGATCGAGTCCTAATGTGAGATAAGTCGGGGACCTGAGCGCAAATAATCAAAACCAACGTGCGACCTCTTTGAGACTTGTTGAAACAAAGAGAATAGAACCACCGAAAGGGAAGAGTAACCTTACGCAGCAAATCTTCCAAAAATAACAATCGAATCTCAGCTCAATTTTTTAAAATCCGCGGACATGCCCGTCTCTATACGCTTCAAAATAAAACCGCGAACCGATTCAGTAATTTCTACAGTGGCCGTCTAACAGAGAATACTGCACTAATTGTATAGTAAATTTCTTGATTGTTCTTTAAGACTCGAGCTTTATCGCACCTCTCTCGTATAACTGTAACAATATAAACCGGTTAGTGCTTTGTGTTTTTACAGTTGTTGCAATTTGAATTTCATCGTCGCCAATTTTCCTCGAAGGATCTTTATTGTTTCAAGTAGCGCACCAAGCTCCCGCCCACCCTTTCGCTGGCCGCGCTGCAACAACAAACCGCCCACTTTACAAGCCGATGATGAATCTACGAAATCATTTGAACGACAAGTTGCCCGGGCAAGTGTGTAGGCGGCACTGCTGCTGCCGGTAAAGTTGTCGTCTTTGCCTCGGTGGCTTTAAATAAATACACGATTTTTGGCAAGCACATTCATTTTTTACACGCTCTCGCTGCATATTCTGTACACAAAGTAATAAATTTCCCGATAATGCTGCCGAGCGATAACAAACTTTTCGAGCAGCAATGTAATTTTGTGCTAAACTCATCGCTCGCCGCACTAATCCGCATACACTTTTAAGTCTACCTTGCGGACAGATAAAACCGCAGCCGAGAATAAGTCAAATATTCGACGACATGTAAATACCTTGGGATAAAATTACGAAAGATTTACATTTATTTGAGAAAATTTGGTGAATTCACTGCCTTCTGCGCTAAACGGGATTATGAGCAGGCAGACGTTGCGGTTAGTAAAGGGTGAGAGCGAGGGCATGTGTGAGAGTACAATTAGAATTTAACTCAATTTTCTTGTATTTCTTGTAAAGATCCTCGAAAGATATTGCTGATGATGCTCTGGAGCCAACTGTTTTTTTATCGAACCATTTGTTATTAGAGATCGATTTGAAAACCTGTTAAAAACCATCAGATTGCACTCGGGTATCCCTTTCGTTTAAGTACTTTGACAAGATCTTTTCTATCCGATAAAATTTGCTCCTAAAAATGTACAGAGTATTTTCCATCCGGTAGTTCGGCATTATCTTCCTCATAGAAGTATTCCCTCTTCTTAGTTATTTTATGTTAAAACACATAATCTTTTGGAACTTCACACAGCTGCTAGGAGTATGGTTTTTTGTTATGTTAGGTAAGTAGAGAGGCTGGTTGAGATCGTTTCAAATGAAACTATTCTTCTTGTGTCTCTTTCGTTGGGGGTGTTTTTTACGTGGCTGGCACCAAACCCAGCGCACAACCCTCGGAAGGAATGGATCGTCTCTCATTTTAGCTCGACTTCAAACGGATGCTCTTTAGCTAGCCAGAGGATAAAGATACCCAGAGGATACTTGATGTAAGGCCGGAAGTCGTGAGCTGCTTGAGCTATATGTGAAAGAATCGTTTCTGGCCACTTCCAAGGGAATGGCGCTCAGAGAACTTTCCTCACTTGCGTGAACTTCAACACATGACTCTATTTTCCTTTGAAACTATTAGAATGAACTATTTCACTCTTCTTAACATTGTTCATAAGCTTCTTTCGATTGTATTGTCTGGAAGACTTAAGCCCATTGTTGCTTTAGATTTGGAAAATCCTTCAGAAACCAAATTTTTACAATACTTAAAATTCTGGAGTAGACCCTCAACAAACAGATCGACGCCCATCACCTTTTTGGCTATTTGAAAGCACAGCCCTCGCGTTCTCGTATCGACGTCACTGTTGGCAGATATAAATTTAAATAGAAAAGGTACATTCTTCTATAAGAGTGTACAGATGCTGGCATACGCCGATGATAGTGATATTATTGGCCTCAACAACCGCGCCATTAGATCTGCTTTCTCCAAAATGAATAAGGAAGCAAAGCAAATGGGTCTGGCAGTGAACGAGGTCAAGACGAAATACTATATCTCCTCTCATCAAACAAACAGTCGTCGCACTAGCGACTTGGCCCCCACGTCACTGTTGACAGTCATAACTTTGAAGTCGCAGATAATTTCGTCTACCTTGGAATCATTATTAACACCAACAACAATGTCAGCCTCGAAATTGAATGAAAAATAACTTTTTTCAAAAGGTGCTACTTCGAACTGAGTAGGCAATTGAGAAGCAAAGTGCTCTCTCTAGAGAGAGACGAATTTATGCTGCTTTATGGTGCAGAGGCATGGCCGATGACAACATCTGATGAGTCGACGTGAGAATCGTGAGTGAGAAAAAGGTTCTGCGGAAGATTTATGGTCCTTTGCGCATTGGGCCCAGCGAATATCGGAAGAAGTTTGATGTTCAAATATGACTTCGTCTACCGATTTCGATTTCCAAAGATTTTTTTTAATTTTTCCCCCCAATTGTTGAGAAATTATACAGAAATATTTATTAGAAATTAAAACACAATTTTTAAATGTTTTTTTATAACTTACTTTATGAAAAAATTATCGCATAATCAAAAAATTATTATTGGACGTTGATATATGGATCACTGACCACCCTTTGAAAACAATACCGTTCCGGTCCACTACAGTTTACTTCGAAGGCAACGCAGACGTCCTTTGGCTCTCTTTCGCTTTTCAACAACACTTTTACTACTCTTCATTGGCGTATCTTCAGCGTCATCGACACACCAAGTGTTGGGCATCGCCGGCCTATGGGCATTTATAAAGGGATTTATGACAGCGGCGCACGCCTCGGGATTATTCAAGTGTACATGGTGTGTGCCTTCGATTTCGTAATACTCAAAATGTGGATTATTCCGACGTAACATATCAATTATTACATCAGAGTCCTCTTTTATCATATCCGACATACTGCCCTTGATTACAAGATAGGGCACATTTTTGATACGCTTAGCCATTTCCAAATGTAATGGTGGGCATGAGATGAAGCGTATATAATATTTCAGACGGGCATCACGCGAAAAGTAATATTTATCCGGATATTTTGCGGATTTCTTTATGTTACGCGTTAGCAAATGTTCACAGTTATGTAACTCAACTGAACCCTGTGAACCCTCGTATAGCACTTGTTTTAATTTATCGAACGTATATGCCGGTGGTTCATGCATCGCCAACTTTTCGTCGCGTTCGACTTCCACAAGCAATCGCTCGGCGTTCGTACGTAACGCTTTGATTTCGAAATCTAGTGTATTTTGTACCGGTATTATGATATCAATAGCGATTAACATGTCCACCGTCTCGGGGTACAATGAGGTGTATATGAATGAGACGAGTGAGCTCAGGGAGTGCGTTAGCAGGGAGACCTTTTGCCATTTGTACTCTTTCATGATGCGTACGATCAAATTCACATAGTCGGTAGTGTGATAGGGCAAGCCTTTGGGAAATTGTGAGGAGTAACCATGTCCGGAAAGTTCAATGCATAGTATGCCGACGTGTTGTGGCAGTAGTGGTAAGAGCGTATTCCACGTGCCCATGTTATCGAGCCAACCATGTAAGGCGAGTATGGGGCGTATATTACGATCGCCATACCAACGTCCCGCTAGATGACCCCACGGTACAGGAATGCGTATGTCCTCGTACTGAAAAGAGATAAAATAATAAATATAGGTTTTTCAGTTAGTTTTGATAAATCTTCTCTCGAGAAACAAAAACACCGATAGATTATATTTCTAAAAACAGTTATATATAGCCTTTTCGCAAAGTTTGTTTGTAAGGTTGTAGGCTTGAATTTAAACCAGACAAAATAATTAGTTTGGGGACAGGAATTTATTTGATGAAATGTGTCTCCAGATAGCTCCTTAAAAACTAAAATCACAATTTTCAAACAAAGAAAGAAGAATAAATAAAAAAAAACAAAAGTATCAAATGGAAAAATTCTGAAAATCTATAAATTAGACACATAAAGCTGTCAACTTTCAAAAATGTATAATTGATTGATTAGACGAGCTTTCTCCCAAATCACACCACAGCCGCATAAACTCACCACTCCACAAAGCACAACACTGGCGCACTCCAATACATTAGACCAATACAATTCACTCACGACAACACCACACACCAATGCAAACAAAAACTCAACCATATCCTGTACAATACAAAAAGGAGCGACGATTGGAGTCAGACTTTTCCAAGAAGTTTACAACACTAAGAAGGAAAATATATATTTATGTATGTATAAATGATCAGCTTGCCCGTCTATCTGTATATACGCGAACTAGTCTCTCACTTTTGAGATATTTTCTCCTTAGGATCCATTGGTTGGAACCACTGTTATCTGACCACTATAACAAGTCAATTAAAAATTTTGTTGGCAAAATTCTTTTTTTTATTTAACATAATTCACATCACGGGTAATGCATTGATTATAGTAACCCTTCAACTTTTCGACACTATTTTTGTGGTACGATTTGTCATTTGCTTCTAAATAAACCTTAGTTTTGGTGATCACCTCTTCATTCGACGAAAATTTCTTCACAGCGAGCATTCTTTTGAGATCTGAGCTCAGGAAATGGCCTCTGGGGGCGAGATCTGCAGAATACGGTGGATACAAAAGCAATTCGAAGACCGATTCATGGAATTTGTCCAACGTTTACACAGACGGTGCATTGTCTGGGTGAAACTGCACTTTCTTTTCCTTCAAATGCGGCTGCGTTTCGACGATTTCGTCATTCAAATGGTTCAATAATGATAAGTAATGTTGATAGGTTTTTCTTTTTCAAGGTAATTAATAAAAAATATTCTTTGCACATCTCAAAATTCAGATACCATAACCTTGTCAATCGACGGTTGTGTTTTTCCACGCTTTGTAGCGGGTTCATTGTGTCCAGTCCAATCGGATGACTGTAGATTGGACTTTAGAGTGAAGCCTGGCTTCATGCATTGTCTCATATTGACGCAAAAACTCGAATTTATTACGTTTGAAGATCTCCAAAAACTGCTGTGAATCATCAACCTGTCGTTGTTTTTGGTTCAAAGGACAACCCATGTTGCAGAAAGCTTTCTCATACACAAATATTTGTGATTGATGTGATGTAAATCTTTATAGTGCCTGCAATCTCGCACAACTTCTTTTTACCGTCATCTAAAATTATTTTGTGGACTTCGGTAAAAACCTCTTTTGGGCGTCTACTGCGTTTGTTGTATTCGGTGCTATATACGTTTTGTAGATATTAGGTTTGGTATCTGATGGACTCCTAGAGCTCGGTGTTTGGTTTGTGATTGAGCTGGATACTAACAAAGGATGTATAGAACCTTTTCCTCACTACCATCGAGTTTTTTGAAGGGACGACAAAGATTTTGAAGAATTAATTAAGAATTTTAAAATCATGAAAAAAGTCTTAATATTTTTTGCTCATAGTAGCATAGTTATATAAAGTTATTAACCTGTCAAATACTTTCAAAGTGGCAATATTCCCAAAAATTGCATGGAGGATATTTTCTGCAAATAGTAAAGTTTCTAATACCCTATGACCCCTTATTAAACGTTCTGTCACTCACATAATAAACCTTTCGATTCGTGTTCAAATTACCTTTACAATATTTTAAATGAGCTTTTTATTTAATCACAACAAATAACATGTTCTACATACAAAAAAGGTAACCGATAGCAGCAATAAAACACAGGCCAAAATGCATTTCCAATATTTGAGCTTTGCCCTCACACGTATCTATGTAGATATGTATGTAGATTTGTTGCTCGCATAATGTCACTAATATGCGGCTAACCGGCCTTATCAATTGAATGGTCTCTCAAAAACCAGCTGATGAGAATGCTCTCATACTCTCGCCATGCTCAGGGTTTCATAAAAACACCATCTATATGAACACACACAAACAACCACCCACATATGCCGTAATACACTTTCACTTGCTCTGCTGCTAACATGAGAACACACACGTCATTGAAATGAGCACACTTACGAGAGCGAGAGCACGCTCGCTGACTCACCTCACGTGGCGCTGGTTCTGTCATTATTTTTCTGCTTGTGCGGCGTTTTGCCAATAAAATCAGTCTGCTCTTTGATGTTCACTTTATTTATTTATTTATATTTTTCTATTCTTTCAAGTAATCACTTAAGTGCCACAGCCTCTTATCCGCTTCTCTGCTAATCGATTAAAATGTATATTTTCGTTATAAATCCACTCGGCGGCTGCGAACTTACGTGCGCTTGGCATCAGCTATGTACACTTTAGTGGCAGCTAACACCCGGCTAGACCGACCAACGACCGCGAAATGGCGAAACTTAACTTGAAAATGTAAATGTCTGTAAACAAAATGCTTGAAGAGAGCATGCAATTGACTCGTATCGTTTTTGTTGTTGAAGGTAACGGGTTTCGGTGTGTATGTGTTGTATTTTGTATAGGTTGGTGAGATAGTGATTAAGGTAATGGCGCTCACTAAGCGAGTACTTATTATAGAAAAGTGCTAAAAAAAGTTTATTGGAGAGTGAGAACAAATAACTGCAACGGATGATCCAAGTAGGGGAACTTTTTTCAATAGCCTTTTTTATGGTCTATATAATCGGACCACACCTTAACCATTTTGAGATACAGCATTGGTTATTGGATACCATTCGACCGAATACACTACGTTCAGCAGTGAAGAAAATATAACAGCCGTAGCTGAGAGTGTACACGAACACCGTGGAGAGACGATGCGGCACCAGTCTCAGCAAGTCGGACTGATGTACGCAATGACTTTGCGCATTTTACGTCGAGGTCTTTGATTGAAAGCGTACAAAATACAGCTTGTGCAAGAACTGAAGCCGCTCGCTTCGCTCTATGAGCTTTTGAAAAGTTCCAAGAAGATCGGACCGTTTCGAGCCAAATTTTGTTCAGCAATCATTGAGAACGGATCTTTTGCGACATTTGGTTTCAACAAGACGACGCCATTTCCCACACATCCCATCAACCAATGCATTTATTGAGAGAACACTTAGGTGAGCAAGTAATTTCACGTTTTGGGCCGGTCGACTTACCACCAGAATCGTGTAATATCACACCCTTAGACTTTTTCCTGTGGAAATATGTAAAGTCTAAAATCTATGCGGGCAATCCCGCTTCGTTTCAGGCCTTGGCGCAAAACATCACGCGTGTTATTCGCCAGTTACCAGTAGAAATGCTCGAACGAGTCATCGAAAAGTGTAGAATAGTCTTCAAAAAACAAATGCCTAAGAATGTTTTTTCGAATGATAATATACATGGAATGGAAAAGTTTCTAGGTTTTTTCCAAAAAAAAGTATGAAACCTCGAAATGGATCACCCGTTATAAATATAGAAGTACGCATATTTCTTTGTACTACTAATTTTTTTACTCTCATCCGCAGTTAGATTTATTAGCATACAACTATGTTACATCTTATTCAGAGATTATATTAACAATAACTAGTTGAACTTTAGAATTTGTAAAAAAATGGATTTCTTTCCTAATATTGACTTCAAATGGTTTTCTCCATACTTACAACGGAAATAAAGGCGATAATTAAGAATTGAGATATTAGTATACGTATGCTTACAGGGCAACGAATCTTTACGTTTAGAAATGGGTGGTTTGGAAGATGCGATGAGATTTTTCAAAAACCCGAAAAAATATGTGACCTGGTCTACGAAAAGGGAGCTAACGTGCGAAAACTAATCGTCAGTTTCTCGTTATCTCATTAATTGTTCTCCTTTTTTTTTGACCTAAGCCCCCTTTCCGTAGACCAGGTCACATATTTTTTCGGGTTTTAGAAAAATCTTTGAAAAGCTTTTGCGTATAAAAATCGGTTATGTTTATATTGCTATGAAGTCTCTATAGTAAATTTTTTTATTTCCACTAGAGTCCGCTCTTACTTCGTAACCTCTTTAAGACTTTAGGTCTTGAGGTGTATTCTCCAAACTTATACAGACTGTAAACAATGTATATGGCATATTATCTACCAAAAATCTCATTTAAGCCTTTGGAATTATACAAAGTCTACAAAGTGTTATGCTAGTGTCCCAGGCATCACAAATATGTAGATAATGCTATGCACGGCTTTAAAACTTATTCTGAAACCGATGCTGAAAAATCTCCAACAATTTTTGTTGTGAAATATTCGAAATCTATGGTATTTACATAGAATTTCCTTAAACTTACTATAAAATCTCTACAGAAACTTATCTGGATGAAACGATGATTGTATCTACTTATGAGAATAATGGATTTCATTAAGCTTCAAAATTATATCGATAATATATTTTCATCGGAATACAGTTTACCTATTGGACATATATTTTTATGTTATGCACCGTTTTAAATCTTAAAGTCCGGCCTTTAATTTGAAAATCTTTCGTTAGGAAATTCTTGAGCATATGTCCTGTACCTTTTCTTTGTTCTGAGATATGTTCTTTGATAAGCGGATGCAACCATATGGAAGAAGGGAACTCGTTCCATTATCAGAAAACATATATCATACCTTGATACCTAAGGTCTTAATTTTCGCAAATACGACAGAACCAATTTCGACGTAAGATTTTGAGAAGTTCTGCAGACAGTCGTCGGCTATTACGGCACTTTTTAATACAGTTTAGCTCTATACCTATGTAGTAGCTCTAAGTCGAAAGCCGAAATTGATCAGAGCCCAAAATAGGACGAGGTAAAGGAAACCGAGTTGGTAGGTGAGTAAGTTGGTACACTTCGAGAGGAATGATGGTTGAATGGATATCTCTGACGAGATACTAGAAAGCACTAGAGCGCAGTTAGAATTTTGTGTTCTTAATTCAAAGTAAAACTGTTATTTGGCTTGTCATAGCTTCTTAAAGTTTAACCTGAGTCCCTATCCAGGACTGAGGAAGAGCAAAACCCATTTGTCCAAAGAGAAAACGGATACATTTCCTTATCAAATAAATAAAATCGGTGGGAATGGCAACAGAAACAAATGAAAGACAACATTCTTAACAAGATTTCTTCCTTTTCAGGATTGAGGGACATATTCTTTTTAATATCCAATCTATATTAGATTAGAGCTGTTTGGAAATGTTTGAAAATAATCCAATATTAGGAAATGATAGCTCCACTTTGGCTCAGCACGGTCCACTTAAAGAAAGAAACGATGTTATCAATATTTGAAAGCAACTTTTCTGTAATTCCATTAAAAGAAAAGCGAGCTTCAAACGCAGCAAGAAATCTAAAGCAATCTCATGACCCGTTGGCGCGTGCGTGTCTACGTCGCGTGCGTTAACTCCGCACCACAGTGATACCAGTAAATTTATAAGCCATTCGACAGCGCTGCAACATCAGCAGGATTGCATTTGAAGAGCGCATTAATATTTATCGAAAAACATTTTAAATTGTAAAGTCGCTAAGTGAGAAGGCGAAATTGCTGCAACAGCACTACGAGAGGAGCCAGGGCACGCCAAGTGAAGCTGCCGCATCGTTGAGGCGCATTGGAGCATCCTGGCAGGCAGGCTGTGGCGCCGATTCACAAGCAGCCAGCTGACGATTGGCTTGTTAAAATTCAGACGGCAATTGGCCATGTCATTATCGGCAACGGAAGTACATATCCAATTGCTGCTCAGTAGCGTCAGATGGCTCTACAATACACACACACATACCCAGCTGCAGCAGTGTGGTGATAAGCTTTAGAATGCGGTGATTTCGTGTATCCGGCGCGGTTAATGCATGAGCGACACTTAAAGTGGCCGCTGACTTGAAGTGGTGCGGAGGAGTGGAGTGGAACACTTAGCCAAATGCGCATTTAAAACAATTAGAATTTGGAAAATATACATTTATGTGCAGCGTTACGTTAGGACCTTAAGGTCTTGAAGAAGTCATAAATGAAAGCAAATTCAATGAAAGGCTCTCATGGTGGGCAATGCTGATTTGGTGATATTTTACTGAGGTTATTGCAGCTGATGTCCAAGCATGTGATCCCATTTAGACATATTTCGATCTGCTTTTTTGAATATTAGTTTTTAAATACGCAATAACCACTATTCATATATAGACCTAACCACTTGAAGTCCACCACAATTTTTTTAGAAGGACTAACATCAGATACCAGATATCTGATATTTTCTATGTACGATGTCGATATGTCGAAAATGCTTCACCCTAAGAAAAAAATAAAGAAAATCTTCGGCAATAAGTTTCAGTGAGCATCCCTATCACAAGAGAAAGGTGAATTGTTCTGCGTGCAAAGAGATCTAGAAGTTCTTTGATTCACCTCATCTTAGAAAGACTTTTTAATATAAATAAAAAGTAAAGTGTAGCATAGATATATTAATAACGATAATTGTGTGCCCAAAAAAAAAATAAGGTGACATTGTATTTATTTTGAAAATTATTTATTTATTCTTCCAAATCAATTTCATCCCCTTCAAAGTAATCCCCTCCCGATGCAATGCACTTATGCCAACGGATTTTCCAATCTACGAAACACTGGTTGTAGTCACTTTCCGGGATGGCCTTCAGTTCCGTCTTCGCTGCGGCTTGAATCTCCTCTATCGTATAAAAACGGTGTCCCCGGAGTGGTCTTTTGAGCTTGGTGGACAGCCAGAAGTCGCACGGCGCCAGATCAGCTGAAAACGGTGGTTGCGGAACGATATGGGTTGAGTTTTTGGCGAAATGATCACGAATTACGAGGACAGTATGGGATGGTGCATTATCGTGGTGTAAAAACCAAGAATTGTCTTTCCACAATTCCGGCCTTTTTAGGCGGATAGCGTTTCGCCAACGACGCATAACGTTCAAATAATATTCCTTGTTGACTGTTTGACCGGGTGGAAGGAATTCATAATGCACAACACCACCATAATCGAAGAAAACAGTCAACATGACCTTGATTTTTGAGCGACTTTGGCGCGATTTTTTTGGTCTCGGCTCTCTTTTGGCACGATATTCGCTCGATTGATCGGTTGTTTCTGGGTCGTAAGCATAGATCCAAGTCTCATCGCCAGTTATAATGCGTTTCATGACACCTTGATAGTCGGAAAGCATCGTTTCACAAACTTCAACGCGACGCCTTTTTTCCAAAAAATTCAATGTTTTCGGTACCAGTCGAGATTTGACGCGCTTGAGGCCCAAAACATCCTTCAAAATGGTATTGGCTGAGCCTTTCGATATGCCAACTTCATCAGCAAGGTCTCTAATTGTTAATCGACGGTTTTTCAACACCAAATCTTTGATTTGTTGAACGTGAGCTTCGTCGGTTGAGGTTGATGGTCGCGCTGGACGCTCTTCGTCTTCGACACGTTCACGGCCGGCTTGGTACTCACTATACCACTTGTAAACATTTTTTTTAGACATAGCCTCATCACCAAAGGCTTTCTGCACCATCCTCAACGTATCCGCAGCAGAAAATTGATTCCGTAAACAAAATTTAATGCAAATTCTTTGCTCAACTAATTTCGACATCGCAAAAAACGAAAAACTCACTTTTGGCAGCTCACAAAACGACACGTATCTCAAACAGTAATGAATATTTTGACATGAAATTTGACATAAATGTGACTGACAGTACTACCAACCTAAAAAAAAATAATTCTCCAAATCCTTCGACGCGCGCAGTTTAAATTCAAATGTCACCTTATTTTTTGGGCACAGTAGTATAACGCACAAGGGATGAAAGGGACTGAGCCTTCATCATTCATCTTTCAATACACTTCAGCAAAAATCTTGCTTGCGATCTAAACAGAGTTTCGAGGTATAGGGATTCTATACTAAAAACAAATGCGAATATGGTAAACATGACAATCGGATCTAGGAAACCGAATCGATTAAGAACTAGTATTTCCAAAAATTATTTGAGAAATATTTGCAGAAAAATTCTTTTGTGTATGTATGAGGCAATTTTTCTTTGGTTCCAGATTTTAGCTTTTTAGAGAAGATAAAAAAACGTTGCTATTATTGTTTTATTTTTTCTGGCCTGATTAATAGGCACTCACTGCCTTATCCGACTTCTTTGTTCTCAAGATAATCAAAAATTACTTTCCTTTTGATGCTAGGCACGTAGGTGATAGCTTAACAAGGAATTGAATTTATTTGTGGCTGCTTTGCTATCTGAGTAGGTAAAGACTTTCTCTACGCTATCGTTATTGTTCATTAACCTCGTGATCCATTTCGGAAATAATATACGATATTTATATTAACACGCAGGGTCCAGTCGAAAATCCATTTGGATTAAATTGACGATTTTATTTAGCTTAATTACAATGCAGCGATTTATTTTGAATATGTAACGTTTTGTTCGGTTAGGTTATTTCAAAATGCTACTCCAATAGAAATCTTCATTTCTATGAGCAGAAAGTTGGAACATTCGACTTTCACAAGCTTCTCTTGATGCTGACTTTTGACCAACAAAACCATTCGCCAAAGACAGAAACATGTAGAAATCTTTCGACTGATGGTACGGACTATAAGGTGGACGCATAAAAACTTCCAGCAATACTTTTTGAGCTTCTGTCATTGTTTTGATGGAACTCCAATTGGCCAAGTCTGAAGTAATGGTTTGACCGCAGGGGAGGAGTTCATAGTATATAATTTCCTGTCAATTTCAAAAAAACATACAGCAAAGCTTTCCTAACAGTCAGTACTGGAATGATCTTGTCTTGCACGGCTCACTGCGATACGACCACGATCGTTTTCACTTGATTCACTTCTCATCAGCAATAATCATCCGCTTCAAATCATGCTATCAAACGTTTGTTTGTGTGGGAACTGGACTTGGGATCGACAATTAACTGTTAGAGATCTTTGGAATATCGAAAGGATCAGTGAAAATCATTTTGGAAGATCATTTGGGACTAAGAAAAGTGAAAGTCCGATTGGTTCCAAGATCACAAAATTTGTTCGAAAAACAGCATCGCGTTAACGCCTGTGAAATAATGTTTTCCGACTACCAGGACGACATGAAGCGTCTTTTTACTAGATGTGAGACTTGGATCTACGCTTACGACCCGAAAACAGACGATCAGTTGGCCGAGTATTGTGGCAAAGGTGAGCCGAAGCCGAAAAAACAAGTCAAAGTAGTTCAAAAATCAAAATTATGTTGACAGTTTTCATCGTTTATCGAGCTGTAGTGCTCTCCGAGTTCTTTTCGACCGGTTAAACTGTCAACAAGGAATACTATTTGAGTGTCACGCGTCGTTTGCGCGAAGCTATTCGTAAGAAAAGGCCGGAATTATGGGCCGACAACTCTTGGTTTTGTACAATGACAATGCATCTCCGCGTACTGCATTGATTCTCCGTGTGTTTTTCGCCAAATTTTCAACCGATATCGTGCTGCAACCACAGTGTTCGCTTGATTTAGCTCCGTGTGACTTTTGGCTATTCGAAGGGATCGTAGGAAACCGTTTTGAGTCAATTGAAGACATTAAAAGTTGATAGCTACGCGCATTGAAGACTATTCCGGGAATTGGCTTTAACATGTGTTTCGAGAATTAGAAAAAAAGTGGGACCAAGGGTATTGGGGTGAAGAGAGTTTACTTTGAGGGAACGACATGTAATTTTAAGAATAAATTAAGAACTTTAAATTTATGAACAAAGTCTTACTAAATTTTGCTGATAGTAGTAGTTTGTGGAACCAATTTTTTAAACTAAAGTTCACTGGACCACCAGTAAATCAGTTTTTTTCTATTCTACACTGAAATTGCTCGTGAAGGTTTTCGGGAGTATGAGAAACCCTTTCGTAGTCCCACAAAACTTTTAATCCAATGTTACCATGTTTAAATATTATTTTGATATATAAATTATATTATATAACTTCATTAAATACAATATGTACTCGATTAGTAGCTTAAAATATCGTGTTGCAGGGTTGCATTTACTAACTTTTCGCACTAAGAAATCAGTGGCTTAGCAAAGAGTAATTCTATATAAAACAAAATAATATCGAGTTTGTTTAAATTTATTGTTTTTAACGACAGTCACTTTCGCTCTTCGCTGTCTCTCTGCCTCACTTGCTCTCCCACCTCACTTTTACTCTTACGCTTTGTATACATTTTTCAAGTGAGCCAAAAGCGGGCGTGCCATTTCTGTTGTAACAAAAATTAATTCTAAAATTGATACAAAATGCTTGCGCAGCGAGTATAACAAGTTGTAAACTTTCAAGAACATTGGCGCTGCGAATTTCGAACGAAGGATATTGCCGGATTTTATTACAAACATCCAAATGTAATATTTGAATGCATATCTGTGTACGAGCACTAAACTCCCAGCACTCCCACGCGACCACTCACTTACAGCCTCACACCCTCTCTCTCTCACTCCCAAAGCCGGCTCCCGTGGCCTTCGTGCAAACATGCAAATAAATCGAATGAATTGCAACTGTTGAAAATGTAAATGCAAACAAAAAAACAGGAAAAATGGTGGTTTCAAATAACGGCACTGGCATTGTCATACCTCCGCTTCGTTGCCATTTTTTCACGCCGATTAATTGCTTTGTTTGAATCGATGCTTTCGTGCTTTCGTTCGCGGCGAGTCGTACAAATATCGGTTGAAAGGCAATAACTCTTTAGTCTTTTTCAATATAGACTCGTGAAAGAGTTACAAGCTATACGTCCATAAACGTAGCCAAATATATAGTGTCGATGGTAATTCGAATGGTAAACTTTTACATCGAACATACCCAGTAGGGAATTCGTTTCAAAAAAATACTTACATTTTCATTTAGATCATTAATCAACTATCTTTTCGGTATACGAGAGTTAAATAAGTTCTAAGGCGAAATACCAAAAATTAAAGATATAAGGTAAACTCTAAGATTTCTATCCATCAATAGTCCTTTGGTTCTAACGAAATCCCATCGAAATATTTTAGCAATCTAACATCATTTTGTAAGATCCTTTCTTAACCTAAAGAATGCGATACATAGAGAGCCAACTTTCTCTCACAAATTTTGGCAAATATTTTGTCAGAGGAACCTTGTTGGGTTAGGTTAGATAAATAGGCTGATATTTGTGAGACCACAAATAATTTCACTTTGACTGCTAGAGACGTTTGTTAGTTGGGATGCCCAATACTCCTAAGGATTGATCAATAAGACTGTCGTATATCTACAAAGCACCTAGACCATGGCACAAATTTATCGAATTTACTCCAACAAATTTGCCGGCTTCGTAGAAAGTATGACAACCGAGATGCTTCAACCTTAATCAAGTGATAATTGAACAGTAAAGAAGAAAGTATCGAGATATTTCCACCTCATCTTCCTTTCTGCAACTTTGTAGAATCTAAAATGATTAGCCTCACCGCGTAAGTGTCAATGGCACAGTGTCCATTTAGAGCACCTACCACTGCGGCAACGAATCTTTTGTGTTCCACTCTGGGCCAGAAGGCATGCTGCTATCTTAATAGTGTCCACTCCTGTTTGAAAGACACCGCAGTGGTCTGTTAGTTTGAAGCAAGAGTTGATTGAGAGCTCCCGACAGAAGACTCCTCCACTAAACTAGCAATTGAGCTTCGATCCATCCGTGAAAAAGCTCACTACGTCTCTTCTCCAGCGACTCCGTCCTTAAAAGTAAATTAAGTCAAAATGAATGCTAATTGTGGCACAATTGGTGTTAATTGTTTCACAATTATCTATTAAACAAAATAACACATTAAGTTAGCTTTATCGACTTGATTGAGTTTTAAACGTTAATTTCTTTCTAATTGGTGTAATTGTAAGGCAATTACCGTTAATTGCCTCAAAACAAGTGTTAATTGTGTCATAATTAGTGTTACTTCTTTAATTATTAGTGTTAATTGTATCATATTTATCCGTTAAATTTATCAAAATTGAGCCCTAATCTACCTAATTTAGTTTAATCGACCTGTGTGAGTTTTAGCCTTAATTGTTGCGCAACCAGAGTTAATTGTTTCACTATTGCTGTAAACTGTATGACAATTAGTGTTAATTGAATGACAATTAGTAAGAATTTTTTTTCAGATAGTGTTAAATATTTCCTTATTAGTGATAATTGAATCACAATTAGTGTTAGTTGAATCTCAATTAGCACTAATTGTATGAAAATTAGTCACAGTTAGTGTTAATTGAATAAAAATTAGTTTTGTATGACAATTAATGTTAATGGAATCACCATTAGTGCTAGCTGTATAGCTTATTTTAAAATCTGTGTTTTATCACATCACAATTATACCTTAATTTTATAACAATAAAGTTTTTCTTTTAACAATAAGTGTTAATTATATTACATTTATGTACTAATCGTTTCACAATTAAGCATTAATTTGCTAAATTAGTTTAAAGTATATGACAATTTGTGTTAATTGAATGACAATTAGTAATAACTTTTTCCCAATTAGTGTTAAATCTTGCTAATTAGTGTAGATTGAATCACAATTAGTGTTACTTCTGTCACAGTTAATGTTAGTTGAATGACATTTAGTTTTAATTGTATGACTCTTAATGTTAATTGAATCACAATTAGTTTTAATTGTATGACAATTAATGTTAATTGAAAGACAATTAGTGCTTATTGTATCGTTTAATATAAAATATACTTTTTAGCGTTAATTAGCTTAGTTGTTCAATCTGAACACACTTAGTGTCACTCAATTAATATAATTTTGTGTTTTATGTGATTGTTAAATCTTAAACACTCGTTTTGACTCCAGCTCCCTATTGGGTATGCCAATAAACAAAAATTTTTCAATAAAACTGCTCGCATGAGAACTCACACCATACACCTGTATATACTTTATGTGAGTATGTATGTAGTCTTCATTGCATGGCCTTTAATACCTTGAGTCTCCAATAAAAACGGATTCAAAGTGGCATAAACATTTAATGAAATTGTTTGGAGAGCGCGCAGTGTGCAAATTTAAATGGATTCCATCTCAAGTTAAGTGACCATTTGCCGAATTTGCATGCGCGCCGCAGAAAAACAAATGTAAAGGCATGCGTGTGTGCGTTTGGGGCAGCCATCAATCAGTGGCATTAATGCAAATGCTAACTTACACAACACTTGCGGCGGCCGCACACTTCACATTCAATTTAAATGGATTTGTTTATTTGCAACATTTTGCGGAAATGTATTTAATTAATGAAATAATTAGTGAACGAGCGGTTTTTGGTATGGAAATATGGATGAGAATTTGCATGAAAATACGTATGTGTGTATGAAAATATATATGTATGTATGAAAATATGTTTTACATTAGTGTGTGTGATAATGTTGCAAGCAGCTCAAATTTTTTCACGCACTAAACGAAACTTTGTGGAACAAAGCGCGCAGCTGAGTGGTTACGGCTTGCATTTGTCGCACCCTGGCATGCTGTTGGCCGCCCTGCGTCGCACCGCCTCTCAGCCGAGCGTGCGGTAGGTACGACCAGCGTCCGCGCGGCGCCTCAAACCAGACCAAATTCACGCGCTCAAGGATCGAAAAGTTTTTACCGAACGTAATTGCCACCAATTCAATTAATAGCCAACGCAACAACACAAACACACACATGTATTTCGAGTGTTTGTGTGTGTGCGAAAGCTTGCACACTCGAGCAGTGTGGCAACTAACGGCGCATTGCCACACTTTAGACGCGGCGCCATGATTTGAAGTGGCCTTCTACGCGCGCGCTTGGCATGCTACGCGTGCACTAGGTATGCCGCTGGTCGTCGCTCGTTGTGTCCATCAAGCACTTGAGCAGCACAAATTAAGGAGAAACTTTTGAGTGCCGCAAATGAAACGAAAAACGCAACGAGAATGAAATGATTAAGTAAACAAATGGTTTGCATGATTACCACAAACAACGGCAACAACAACTAGCAAAAAACAAAAACAACTACAACAACTACCAAAAACAGTAAACGCAAAAGTTTCGTTTGACAAGAAGAAAAAATTCGTGGAAAAAAATTTATATAAATTGAAAACTGCTCTGGACGCTTGATAAGTGAAATGAAATAGCAGAAATAAAATTAAGAATGGCAAGCGCATAAGATGGGCAGGAAAATACACGCCAACACATTTATATAACATACAAAGGGTGATCCATATCGAGGTTCCCTAATTTTTTAAAGGAAAAACGGAGAAACTTTAAATTTAATGGGGAATGTTTATTCGAAAGAACATTCCTGGGCTTCTATTTTTTCAGAATAATCGCTTTCAAATGTTAGCCGCGGCTACGTCTCAGATGGTCTGTATGTTGAGTACAATTTTCGATGACCCGTTCGAACATTTCGTCTGTTAACTGGCGAATAACTTGAGTGATGTCCAAGGTCTGTATCGAAACGGGATTGTTCACATAGACTTTAGACTTTGCATATCCCTACAGGTAAAAGTCTAACGATGTGATATTAAACGATCTTGGTGGCCACTCTACCGACTCAAAACGTGAAATTATCTGCTCACCGAAGTGTTCTCCGCAAATCCATTGATTGATGCAAAGTGTGTGAAGTGGCGCCGTCTTGTTGAAATCAAATGTTGCCGAAATCCTGAGGTTACCTTTCAGGGATCAAATAGTCGGTTATCATGGCGCGATGACGGTCACCATTGATGGCTACGTTCTCACCGTCATCATTTAAAAAAAAAAAATATAGACCGATGATTCCACCGACCCACAAACCATACCAAACCGTCGTTTTTTCTGGATAAAATGGCAGGACTTGAATCTCTTCAAGTTGCTCTTCGACCCAAATGCGGCAATCGTGCTTATTTACTTACCCCCTGAGACAGAAATGAGCCCCATCGTTGAACAAAATTTGGCTCGAAAACGTCCGTTCTTCTTGGAACTTTCCAAGAGCTCATACAGCGAAGCGATGTCGCTTGAGAAGGTTTAGCGGCTTCAGTTCTTGTACAAGCTATACGCTTTCAATTTAAGATCTCGTCGTAAAATGCGGCAAGTCATTCCATACGTCAATCCGAGTTGCGAACCCCACCGAATCGATTCTCCACGATCTTCGATAACACTCTCAGATACGGCTGCTATATTTTCTTCACTGCGTGCTAGACGTTGTCTATTCGGTCGAATATTATCCAGTTATGAATTCGCGGTCTCAAGATGGGTGATAGTGTTGTGAATTGTACATTCAGTACGCCGATTTTGTTGGCCATAAGTTGAGCTTAGCGTGCGAAACAGATTCTTAACAGAACGTGAGTTTTCGTAATAAAGTTGAACGATTTGTAAATTTTGTTCCGACGTAAGTCTTTTCCAAAAGCAAAATAACAACTTGTCACGACTTACGCGTAAACTGTAAAAAAAAGGCTTTTGAAAAATAGTACCTCTACTTGAATCACCCGTTATATAGAGATACATACATACCTACGCAAAGTACATTGGTATATCACTCAAACGGAGTAATTTTTCGCGGAAAAGATCAGAAATGCTTTTCATTTCCGCAATTCCTTTCAGTTATTTGTTGTTGTTACTGTTTTTTTTTCCTCAAAACTTTCCCAACGAAGTGACTTCGGAGTGAATTTAGCGCACAAACAAACATACGCAAGCATACGCTTACATATGTACATATGTATGTACATACAAACAGCTGAAGTATATCGGCAAACAGTGAAACCATTGCTATTCGCTTTATCCGATAAATGAAAGATATACAAAAATAAAACAAAAAAAACACCAAAAAGAAGAAAATTTGAAGAAACGTTAACTTCGGCTACACCGAAGCTGTTATACCTTTCACCGATGCATTTCTTATAGCATTAAAGGGTATAAAAATATATTTTTCTTGATTTTGCTCGGTCAGTTTGTATGGCAGCTATATGCTATTGTAGTCCGATCGGGACAATTTCAACAGATATTATAGAGCTGCATTGGGCAATATTCTGTTGCTAGTTTTTGTGAAGATATCTTGTCAAATGGAAAAGTTTTCCATACAAGGACTTGATTTTGATCAATCAGTTTGTATGGCAGCTATATGCTATTGTAGTCCGATCTGTACAGTTTGCTAGAAGATTATACGTTTGACTTGGCTTACACTCTATACCCAATTTCGTTACGATATCTAGTGAAATAAAGAACTTTTCCATACAAGAACTTGATTTTGATCAATCAGTTTGTATGGCAGCTATATGCTATAGTAGTTCGATCGGGACAATTTCTTCGAATATTGTAGGGTTGTTTTGCCTTATACCCTATACTAAAATTCGTTAAGATATCTAGTGAAATAAAAAGCTTTTCCATACAAGGGCTTCAGTTGGATGTGTCAGTTTGTAGTATGACAGCTATGTGGTATAAAGGATCTGTCATCTGAACAATATCTCCATAGATTACAATGCTACTTTAAACAATATTCTATGCCAAATTTGTGAAGATCTCTTGTCAAATAGAAAAGTTTTCCATACAAGATCATAATTTTGATCAATAAGTTTGACTGACAGCTTTATGCTGTAGTGGTCCGATATCAGAGATTCCAATAAATAATCAGCTTTTGGAGAGAAAAGAACACATGAGAACACAGAAGAAACTTCAGATCGTTTATATAAATAAAAATAAAATAAATAAACTTGTGTGACCAAAATAATATATGCTGTTCATGGTATAAAAGTAGAAAAGAAAAGGGAATTAAAGAAATCAGTTACACAGAAAAGAAGAAATTTTTAAAACACAGCAACAAATAGTAAAAAATAACGAAGAAATAAAAAAAATATTCGGAGGAAATAAACCACCAAGCCAAAAGCCTAAAAATAAAATAAATAAAGTGACAGCAACAGAAACGACACAAAAGCCGATACTCCACGAGTAAAAAGCAGAAACTTTGCCGCGCAAACAATTTTGGCAATTCTTTATTGGAGTCACAATACTCGCACAATTGCACACTCTGCGCTTTGACCCTTTGTCGGGAGCTGGCATTGATTGCCTCACTGTAGAGCAGAAGTTTTCATTGAATCTGTTGGAATGCCACCACAGGCGGTGAACGCAGAGCAGCACTTCGGTAGCGTTGTATATAAATGTCCAGTTGGTGAGGTTTAAGGTGTTTAAGATATTTTATTCGGAATTCAATTTATGGAAAGAATGTCGGTTACTTCTACGTGGGTTATTTGACAGATAGGTTAGTAAAGGGTTTACTAATAAAATTGATATATGATAACTTTAAACAGAAACAGTAATCATAGTACGTCATGAATATCTCATTCAATATTGACTTCTGAAGCTTGAAGAAAGTCTGGTTTATTGCTAAAGGCCAATTACATCAATAGCCTCACAAGAAGTAGTCTAATGGTGTTGAATCACAACTTCTTGGAGACCATTCAATGACTCAATTTCTTGAAATAATCGAATCTCCAAAGTTTTCTCGGAATAACTCGGTTATTGCACGCGCTGTGTGGCACGAAGCCCCGTCTTGTTGAAACCAGATGTTGCCAGGATCAATTTCTTTGAATTACGGCCATAAAGAGTTGGTAAACATCGACCTATACCGGCCTAAACCATTGAGAAGTACAGACCGATGATTCCACTTGATCAAAAACCACGCCAAACTGTCACTTTCGAATAATTTGTGGCTTTTCCTCGCACCAGAATCGACAGTTTTGTTTATTCACGACGTTTACGGTGGTCCAATGGCTTCAGTTCTTGAGTGAGAACATTTTTATATGGATGCAAGCCCAAACCCTTTCTCAAAATCCTCTTAGTAATGGTTTGAGACAGTCCCAATTCTTAAGAACGTCTTGGAATCGACAAATCACAACACTTGCTTTAACGGCAGAAATCAACCATCAATGATGACCGACTAAAAACCCTCTCCAGTGAGTGTGGCCTTCCGTGTGGATAAAATCTAAAAAATATCGTTAAACTAGAAGGTAGTTTTCGTAAATGAGCTAAGGTCGAAAAAATTCACGAAATGGCAGCGTTTAAAAACAAGTTGAATATTGCCAAAAATATCGTAATTCTCACTTGGGGTGCCCCTTAACGAAGGAAATGTGTAAAATCTACTGAAATATTCCAAATATTTGATATCCAAATTTACAGTTGCACGAGCGCAGTTTTAGTTTTAGATTTCAAATGTAAATCCTCAAACATGGTTGTACATAACGGTTACATAATCTTTATATGGCCGTGTAAGCCCGCTTCGCCGCTGTTTTTGCCACAATGACTTTGGGTGCGAAAAGCTCACTCGTTCAGTCAGCAGAAAAACGAATCAAGAATTGCTGTTTGCGCATTTAGAATGGCGATTTCGCATTCATGTTCAACAATACTCGCTTAAACCGATAGATTTTTTCAACGGCGCTTTAGCAGCCCTGCAATTGTATGAACGTGCATTTGCCTATATCTAAGTGATTGTATTGATTCGTGGTTGCCACATAGATGAAATTTGACGTTTTCGCAGTTTGAAAAAAATATTTTAAGTCAAATTTGAAAAACAAAAATTGAAGAAACCGTTAAAAAATAAATTTCAACGTTTGGAAAAAAATTTAATTTTTGAAATAAAAAAAATTTTGCTCAAAAAATTAAAAATTTAAAAATTTAATAATTATAGAATTTTTTTTAAAAAACAGTTTTCCTAAACTCTTTTTTAATCAAAAAAATTCAGCAATTCAGCCACAAACTTTAAAAAATAAGTTTCGAAGAAAATAGTTTTTGAAAACTGATTAAATAAATATCAAAAAAAAGTTCAAAAAAAAATTTTTGAAATAAAAATTTTAGAAAAAAATAATTGCTAATCTCTTATTTTATAATACCCAAAATTTTTTACATCAATAATTTAAATTTTGAGGAAGAACTTATTTTTGTTCAAGAAAAAAATAAGAAGATAATAATAAATTTAATTAAGATTTTAGGGCAAACAATTTCAAAAATATTCAGCAATACAACCAACAAAGTACTTCGATCTAAGGTAAAGAATTTAAAAAATTGTACGTAAAAACTATTTTAAGTCCAAAAAAAAAATTGAAATAGCAATAAAAAAAGAAAAAGTTATAAAAAAATTTTGAAAAAGTTCAAAACAATTCGAAAAATATTATAAATAAAAATTGGCTAATTTGTTAGTTTACCTAAAATTCTCCAAATCAATCATTTAATTTTAGAAAAAAACTTAATTTTGTTTGCAAAAATTTCAAATAAAAATAAACAAAAAATTTTTTAAAAATGCAAAACAATTCGAAAAATATTATAAATAAAAATTGTTAAATCTCTTTTTTTACCTAAAGTTCTCCAAATCAATAATTTAATTTTAGAAAAAACTTAATTTTGTTTAAAAAAAATTTGAAATCAAAATTAAAAATACAAAAACTTTTGAAAAACTGCAAAACAATTTGAAAAATTGTGTAAATAAAAATTGGCTAATCTGTTATTTTACCTAAAATTCTCCAAATCAATAATTGAATTTTAGAAAAAACTTCATTTTGTTTAAAAAAACTAGAAATAAAAATTTTAAGTAAAGATTTTAGAACACACAATTTCGCTAATCTCTAAT